>NC_050577.1:174725791-175039826 GCF_011100635.1 Trichosurus vulpecula
AGGGTTGGGGGGAGGAGGGAGGAGGGGGGAGGGAGGGAAGAGAGAGAGAGAGAGAAAGAAAAGGAAAGGGAGAGAGAGAGAAACAGAGAAAGGAGAGAGAGAGAGAAGGAAGGATGGAGACACAAAGACAGAGAAAGAGAGCAGATTCCAAGAAGATACCAGAACAATGGGTCATGGTGAGGTAGGCAGGAGTTAGATAGGAGAACCTCTCTGGCAATTGGTCTTAAGGAATCTAGTGGGAAGGGAAGACTTTGGGGGCTGTAGGTGCTAATTATTTGCTCAAGGACTAGATTTCTTCAACCCAGGAATCAGTTTGAGACTTAGGAAAGTATCCTTTATCACTTGGAGTATGAAGAAGCAGGAAACACTTTCCCAGGCCTTAACCAAGAATTAATGTAAAGTGTAGCAAAGAATGAATGATCGGAAGTGTCTATGGATAGAAAACATCCTATATTGCATCACTTAAGGCTGCAGAATCGGATTATTAGAGGGTTGAAAACAGCAGCTCTAGCAGCCTAATCTGCAGCAATGGGACACGTGTGGATTTAATTGGCATCATTAAGCAGATGGCTCCCACATTTACATAACCAACCCTAGCCTCTCTTCTGACCTCCAGTCCTGCATAAGCAATTGTCTGGAAGATATTTACAACAGAATGTCCTGTAGGCAGCTTAAACCCAACAGGCAACCAAAACAGAACCCATTAGCTATTCTCTCAAAGTTACCCCTCTTTCACTTTTTTTTTTGTCAAGGGCATCATCGTTCTTTCAAGTTACCCAGGTTTGCAACTTCAGGGTACTGTTTTACTCTTCCTTCTCCCTTATATTACAATCTTGTTGATTCTGCTTCCACAATGGCCCTAGCATCTGTCCCCTTCTCTCCATTCAGACACTATTACCCTAGTTCAGGCTTTCATACTATGTCCCCCAGACTATTATGGTAGCTTCCTAAATGGTCTCTCTGCCTCAAATCTCTTCCTCTTACAATCCGTCCTTGACACAGTTGCCAAAGTGATTTTCCTAAGCACAGATATGACTGTGCCATTCCTTTAGTCAGTGAACTCCATTACCTAAGGATCAAATACAAACTCCTTGGAGTAGAATTTAGACACTTTTTACAGTCTGGATCCAACTTACCTTTCTCACTTATTAGACATTACTCTTCTTCATACACTCTGCATTCAACTCAGTGTCTTTCTTGCATTTTCTGACACATGACACTCCTGACTCTTTTCATTTACACTGATAATTCTCCAGTGTCTAGAGTGTACTCTTCTACTTTCACATCATAGAATTACCTTGTTTCTTTCAAAGCTCAACTCAAATGCCACCAATTATATAAAACCTTTCTTGCTTTCCCTCAGCATCTAGTGCATTTCAAACGACCTCGTATTTATTTTTGTATACCATTTGTATATGTGCAAGCTGTCTCCCCCCAAATAATTTTAGCTCTTTGAATACATGGACTGTTTCATTTTTTGTCTTCAAATTCCCAGGGCCCAGCACAGCGCTTGGTACATAGCAAGCACTTAATTTATGATAATTGTTTGCTTCGTTGGTTGACTGAACTTATACCAAGCTAATACCAAGGCCAAGACTGGGCAGAAGAAAGGTGGATAGGAAGGAACTAAAGAATTTAACTGGATGTCCTGTAGCTGTTGCTAAGGACTAGGGTAAACCATAAGGACCTTTGTAATTTAGAAAACATCTGTTCCTGCAAACCCCCTACCTGCCAAATTATGTGTTTTCCTACATCACTTCATAGTAGATGGAGAGAAATTTTTGCTGTTGAAGAAATAGTGGGATTACAAGATATAAGGAGCCTATTGCACACCATGGAACCCCATGATTTTTGTTTGATATTATTCTTCTTAGGACTAGCATCCCTTTTACTGAGGAGAAAATTGGGAAGCATGGCAATACTTAGAATAAAACTCAATTTAAAACAACTTTGAAAGACTTAAGAACTCATCAATGCATTGACTAACTGATTCCAGAGGACCATTGATGAAGCATGTTACCCACTTCCTAATAGAGAAGTGATGAACTCAAGGTGAGGCATACATTTCTGGATATGTGCCAATGTAAGAATTAGTTTTGCTTGACTATGCATATGGCTTACAAGGGTTTATTTTTCTTTCTTTCTTTTCTTTTCTTCCTTCCTCTCTGTTTCTTTCCTTACTTCCCCCTTTCTTGCTTCATTCTTTTCTTTCTCTCTTCCTTTCTTTCCTTCTTTCTTCCTTCCTTCCTTTCTTTCTTTTTTCCTTCCTTTCTTTTTTCCTTTCCTACTTTCTCTTTCTTTCTTCCTTTCTTTCCTTCTTCCTTCCTTTCTTTCCTTCTTCCTTCCTTCCTTTCTTTCCTTCTTCCTTCCTTCCTTTCCTTCTCTTTCTTTTTTCCTTTTCCACTTTCTCATTCTTTCTTTCCTTCTTTCCTTCTTCCTCCCTCCCTTTCTTTCTTTCTTTCTTTCTTTCTTTCCTTCCTTCTTTCCTTCCTTCCTTCCTTCCTTCCTTCCTTCCTTCCTTCCTTCCTTCCTTCCTTCCTTCCTTCTTCCTTCCTTCCTTCCTTCCTTCCTTCCTTCCTTCCTTCCTTCCTTCCTTCCTTCCTTCCTTCCTTCCTTCCTTTTCTTTCTTTCTTTCTTCCATTGGAGATGGAGCAGGAGTGATAAGGAGATTAGTAATAGCTTGCCAAAAAAAAGCACAATAGGAGTTTGAACTACAAAGCTCAAGATGCTAGTCACTTCTCAAAGGGGCAAAGTATTTCCTTTCAGTCCAGAGAATGATTTGGGACTATCGTGATCTTTGAGCCATAAGGTGAACACACACAGTGTTCAAGAGAGCAGACTGAGAGAATGGAGTCAGAGCTGAGGTGCCGTAGCAGCAGCTGTGGGGAGACTCCCCGGCCCCACCTGGGACTTCAGTACCTTGATGGAAAGAATCAAAGGCCCAGAGACAATAGACAAAAAGAAACTGAAAAGAAGGAGGAGCTGTAAGCAGAGAAGGGAAAGGTCATGGTGGGTCATTGGGCCTACAAGCATCTCTGAACGGAAGACTCAGACTGAAACTAACAGTTGTGCTCAGCTCCTTGAGGACTGATGGAAGTTCCCCCAAAGAGTCTTCTCTTTCCTCAACTTCTCTTCCCCAGGCCTGTGAAGTATGGACTGTGTAACAAATTCTGCTTACCTGTTTTACATAAACATTTCCTGTATTCTCATCATGTACGTGAAAGTAGAGGTTTCTTTTTCATTTTTATTCTGAGCTTAAATAGCAAAAGAGAGCATTTATGTATCCTCAGGAGAAATTATATGAAACTGTGAATCTCTATTTCATACCGCTTGCTTCTTTAAAAAGTACATAATAAATTCTACACACTACTCTCAAAACTCCCCTGCCTTTTCTGCTTCCTTCTAAATTTCTTTCAGTTCTCTTGTACTCATTATTTAAAAAAAAAAAAATTCAATGATCCTCCTTTTTTGGAATCACTATTAATTTCCCTCTCCCCCCTATTAAAAACTGTAAGGAAAAAATAGCCTTTTCACAAATTAGTAAAATCTTATTAATAAACTCATCCATACAGTGGCCATGCCCATAAGTGTTTCATCACAGGCACTCTGAAGATATGGTTGGTCATTGCATCAATAGGGTTCTTAAGTTTTTCAAAATTGTTTTTCTTTACATTTTTATTGTTCTACCGATTCTATTCTCTTCATCCTTCATTGGTTTAGTACTACCCAAGATTCTCTACAATTATCTTTTTTGTCATTTCTTACTTCGTCTCATTTCTTACCTACCCCTAATCACTGAATGGGTGTTGCCTCAGTCAAACTGAGACCTGGGAAAGGCAGCTTAAAAAGGCCGAGGTCTCCCACTGCACTGGGGCCTTCTCCAGTCATCCTGATCTGTGTCTTGCCACTGAACCCACATGGCTCTGGAGGAGAAAGTGAGGCTGGTGACTTTGCACAGTCCTGCCTCACTTAAATCCAATTCACTCGCAAGTCATGTCATCACCTTCCTGATGTCATGGTCCTCTTCAAGAAAAAAGGACAAACAACAACAACATTTCTTATAGTGCAACAATGTTACGTTACACTAATATGCTATGATATATTCAGCCACTTTCCAATTAACTAAAAAGTAATCTAAAATAAGGCAGCTAGGTGACACAATGGATAGCACACAGGACCTAGAGTCAGGAAGACTCCTCTTCCTGAGTTCAAATCTGGCTTCAGACACTTACTAGCTGTGTGACCCTAGGCTAGTCATTTAACACTGTTTGCCTCAGTTTCCTCATCTGTAAAATGAGCTGGAGAAGGAAATGGTAAACCGCTCTAGTATCTCTGCCAAGGAAACCCCAAACGGGGTCACAAAGATTCAAACATGAGGGAAACATTAATCTAACAATCAACAAAACAATCAAACAGCAACAATCTAAGATACTCCGTCATAATCAGGAAATTCATTCTGCTTGTAGCTACTCCCTGCCTGGGCTCATCTTCTTTCTTAATACCCTTTCTTCCACCACCATCCCTGCCAGATAGAGGTTTCTGCAGCAAGTCACCAGCTTTTTAAGTCAAAGAATGCACAGCTCATCAAAATGGCAAATTCCGGGCTGTACAAACCAGCCTAACCAGTTATTCACTCATTGGGATGCTGCATTGTTAAGTGACCAGAACAGAGCTCACCATATCACATCTCAGGTTGACTCTTTATGCCGGGACACCATAATACAAAGTAGCTACAAATCTCCACTCTGGTTTTCTTCATTAAGCTAGAGGCGGCAGCAAAGAGCAATGGACTTGAGAAGCTCCACCTTTCTCCAGACTCTAGGTGGTACATAAAGGTAATAACTATCACCGACAATCTTGGCCAGTGAAGTCAGTTCTCTCCCTTAACAATCAGGAATCACTCAGCTGAAGCCTTCTCTCAGCTGATTGCTTTTGACTCCTACTGTTTCTGATTCCTACATCTTCATTCCCCCCCACCCTCAAATGCACTCCTTGGACTGCATTTCACCACGGCCCCAGGAAACCTTATCACCAGGAAACTCATCATTTTTCAAGATTGCATCAGCTTTGGTACTCATACCTCTTCAGTACCCTCTGCCCCTCTAGTTGGAGGGGTGGGGGGTGGGGCAAAGAACTCCCCTGAAAGCATCCATTTAAAGAGGTGTCTCAGGCCAGCCATGTCTTAATTTCCCACCAGCTGCACTCCTTGGACTGGATTCCATTATGGCCTCAGGAAACCTCACCACCAGGATACTCATCATCCTATTATATGGGCTTCTAGCAAGCCATGTCTTAATTTCCAACCAGCTGTACTCCTTTGGACTACACTCCATCATGTCCCTAAGCTGAGTGCTTTCTCCTTCCCCTTTTCAGCTTCCTTTCCAGGGCTGTCTTTCCCCATTAAATTGTAAACTCCTTGAAGGCAGGAAGAGACTGTCTTTCTTTTTCACATTTGTATCCCCAGAGCTTAGTACAGTTCTTGGCACATAGTAGGCACTTAATAAATGCCTATTAACTGACTGGCAGCTCCAAGGGAATGACTTTTCAGCCCACTCCTTGGTTGTTACTTCACTTTTCCTCAGGTTCCTATTTACTAGGCTGGCTTAAATGAGATCCTTCTGACCCTTAGTAACCCACTTTTCACTTAAAAAGTCACAACTCCTCAAATTTTCCTTATTAAATTAATAGTCCTTTTCAATACAGTTTTCTTTTTTTTAATTTTTTTTGAGGGCAGAAAGGCAGGGCAGTTGAGGTTAAGTGACTTGCTCAAGGTCACACAGCTAGTAAGTGTGTCAAGTGTCTGAGGCCACATTTGAACTCAGGTTCTCCTGACTCCAGGGCTGGTTCTCTACTCACTGTGCCACCTAGCTTCCCCTCAATACAGTTTTCATTCCTCAGTCTCCAAATGTTTATATGCTTTTTGGATTAAAATAATTTACCCCCTCTTTAGTTATGAAAAGTACAGGCAAATGGTCAATTAACACAATGCCTGTCACATAGAAGCCCTTAATAAATACTTGTTGACTGATTGACACTGAAAATTTAGGTTCTACCAGGGTAAAATAGCTTACTCTCATTTTTAGGAACTTAGAAATTTTCTTTTCTAAGAAGGAATTTTTTGATATAAACTGGTGGTATTATTTTTTTAAAATTATAGACCTGTGAATTCAGTAGTGTGAGGGACACCTGGTTGGGGCCCGTTCAGAGCAACAATTCCCCAATACTTATGTTCTTAAATGCCCAGGGGCACTGAGAGGTTAAGTGGGCACACTCCTGTATGTGTCATAAACAGAGGTTAAGTGACTTGCCTATGGTCACATAACCAGTTTGTGTCAGAGAAAAGATTTGAGAGGAGAAAAGAAAGGGGAAGAGGGAAGAGACAGAGAGAAAGAGGGAGGAGGAGGTGAGGAGAGCCCAAGCATTATACTTTTACCAATGTTCAGAGTACCATTTTTATGTCTGCTGAGATAGCAGCTGTATGTGTGAGCATATATATACATGCGTGCATGCCCATGTGCTCTGCATTCATACACACATGTTTGTTAATTACTACTCAAAAAGCCTGTCTCATTCTCTTCAAAGTCTGGCTCCTAGAAAATCCTGCACATGTTTCGGCTTTAGTCAAAGATAGAGAGAGTCAGTGAAAAATTGAGATTGTTCCAATCAAGTCAGAAATGATATATAGTCATGTGCTAGCCCTGAAACTGCCTTAAAATAGCCTGGAGTATTTTATACATTTTAAACAGAAACAGCACAGAGTTTAATGAACTACCATGGCCAGATGGTAGAGAGTATCTGATTATCTCTGCAGAGAAACTCCACCATAGAACAAAAGAGGATGATTCCCAAGGGCTTCGTGGGCAGCTGCTGCTACTGGGGCTCTCAAAGAATCCTTGAAAAACTTCCTCCCTCTGTAGTGGCTTCTGTGTGGTGGGCTAAGTGCTGGGGAAAGCCCACACTCTGGGCTAATCGATAGGACAACAGAAGCAGCAATTGTTAGAGCAACTAGTGTTGGACTCAAATATCTCCCTTCCTTTGACATTTATGTAAAACGGGGAACCTCTAGTGAGGCTATTCGTTCCCTATTGTCTAGTAACCATAGGAGTGGGGGTGGGGTTAGAGAGGAGCATGGGCTCTGGAAAAAGGGAATGGGCCTGAAATTTCAGTTATTTAAGGAGCTACTAGGTAAATAAATTCCTTTTCCTTTTTTTCCCTTAAATAATATTTTATTTTTTCTAATTACATGTAAAGACAACTTTTAACATTCATTTAAAAATTTTGAGTTCCAAATTTTTTCCTTCCTCACTACACCCTTCCCTAAGACAATTTGATATAGGTTATGTATGTGTAGTCATGTAAACTATATTTCCATGTTAGTCATGTTGTGAAAGAAGAAACAGACCAAAAGAAAAAAATACATGAATAAAAAAAGCAAATATGGTACGTTTCGATCTGCATTCCCTCTCCATCAGTTCTTTCTCTGAATATGAATAGCAATTTTCCTAATGAGACCTTTGGAATTGTCTTAGATCATTATATTACTGGGAGTAGCTGAGTTATTCATAATTGATTATCATAAAGTGTTGCTGATATGGTATACAATGTTCTCCTGGTTCTGCTCACTTCACAAAGCATCAAATCATGTAAGTCTTTCCAGGTTTTTCTGAAGTCCACTTGCTCATCATAGTATTCCATTACATTCATATATCATAACTTGTTCAGCAATTCCCAAGTTGATGGGCATCCCCTCAGTTTACAATTCTTTGCCACCACAAAAAGTGCCACTATAAATATTTTTGTACAAGTAGGTTCTTTTCCTTTTTAAAAAAAAATTCTGTGGGACACAGACCTAGTAGTGGTATTGCTGGATCAAAGGGTATATACAGTTTGATTGTCCTTTAGTTCCAAATTGTTCTCTAAAATGGTTGGATCAGTTCACAACTCTACCAACAGTGCATTAGTGTTCCAATTTTCTCACATCCCCTCCCTTTTATCATTTTCATTTATTTCATATCATTTATCATTTTCCTTTTCTGTTATATTAGCCGATCTTATAGGTGTGAGGTGGTACGTCAAGGTTGTGTTAATTTGCATTACTCTACTCAATAGTGATTTAGAGCATTTTTGTATGACTACAGATAACTGATTTCTTCATCTGAAAACTGCCTGTTCACATTGTTTAACCATCTGTCAACTGGAGAATGATTTGTATTCTTATAAATTTGACTCAGTTCTCTATATTTTTGAGAAATGAGCCTTTTTCAGACACATGTGCTGCAAAAAATTGTTTTCCAGCTTTCTGCTAAGAAATTCCTTTTCCAGTTAAGATTGGCACCTTCTCTGCAGCTGAGTCAGTCAAATAGCATTTATGAAGCACTAACTATGTGCCAGGCACTGTGCTAAGTGTTAGGGATACAGAGAAAGGCAAAAGATACCTTCTACTCTCAAGGAGCTCACAGTCTAACCGAGACAATATGTGATGCAAACAAGTTATATACAAGATAAAATAGAAACAACCAACAGAAGGAGGGCCCTAGAATTACAGGGGATTGGGAACACCTTCCTGTAGGAGGTGGGATTTTAGCTGGGACTTTAAGGAAGCCAGGGAAGCTCAGAGGTGGAGATGAGGAGGGAGAGACTTCCAGACATGGGGGACAGCCAGCCAATGAAGATGCCCAGAGTCAGTAAATGGAGTGTCATGTGTGACATACAGCAAGAGGGCCAGTGTCACTGGATCACAGAATACATATGGGATAGGGGGTAGGTTTAAGGCATAAAAAGATTGGAAAAATAGGAAGGGCTTTAAGAATAAACTGAGGATTTTATATTTAATCCTTGAAGTAATAGGGAGCCATTGGAATTTATTGAATAGAAGAGTGATAGCATCAGACTCTCTGTTTTAGGAAGATCAATTTAGTAGCTGAATGGAGTGTGGAGAGACTTGGAAGAGGAAGACCAACCAGTAGGTTGTGGCTATAGTCTAAAGCATGAAGTGTAGCTAGGTGGCACAGTGGATAGAGTGCTGGGCCTAGAGTCAGGAAAACTCATCTTCCTAAGTTCAAGTCTGGCCTCAGACACTTACTAGCTGTGTGACCCTGAGCAAGTCACTTAATTCTGTTTGCCTGAGTTTTCTCATCTGTCAAATGAGCTGGAGAAGGAAATAGAAACCACTCCAGTATCTTTGCTAAGAAAACCCTAAAGGAGTCACAAAGAGTCACAATATGGTTGGTAAATGATTAAACAGCAACAAAAGGCATGAGGTGATAAGGGTCTGTACCAGGGCAGCTGCAGTGTCAGAGGTAAAAAGGGGGCACATAAGAAAGATATCACAAAGGTAGAAATGATAGGACCTGACAACTGATTGGATGGGGGTGATGAGGGAGAGCAGGGGTGTGCTGGAAGCAGTTCAGACTGGCTTTAGAGAACTGATTGTTAAATTTTCAGTGTGAGAATATACACCTCAGAAATTGGCAAACACCACAGATCAGGATTTGAGTTATGGCTTTGTTGATCGCCTAGACAATCTCTTTGGAGAAAATAATAATAATGCATATTAAACTTACAAGTGTGTCCAGGGTTTCCACAAAGCCAGTTGTTAAATATTAGCAGCAGCACACTCCTGGGAGAAATAAAGGATAATATCTAAGCCTAGGTGACTCTTAGAGAGTTGCTTAGACTTAGAGCACCAAGAGGTTAGGTGTCTTGCCCAGGGTCACATAACCAATGCATATTAGAAGCAGGAGTTAAACCTAGGCCTTCCTGGATCTAAGACCAGGTTCTCCCCTCTCCCTTTCTCTTTCCCCCAGTCCTGTTAACAATAATGTCTAACATTTCTATAGCCCTTTAGGTGTGCAAAGTGCTTTGCATCTTATTTGATCCTAGTAACAACCTTGGAACTAGATATTATTTATCCCCATTTTATAGATGAGGAAACTGAGATCAAGAAAGGTTAAGTGGCCCTAGGGCCACACAGCTGGTAAGTATCTGAGGCAGGATCTGAACTAAGGGCTTACTGTTCCCCAGGTACCATGATCTATCCACTATACAAGCCAGCCACCATGAAGCAGGTCATTTCCAACGAAGCCATGCTGAAGCTGGGGCAAAGGGAAAGCTTGTCTTTCCTCCAACAGCTTTGGGTTAGTTGTGAATTAACATCCTCAATCCATGACTGTGGCCAAAAGGTTGAAGTGAAGATGATGCTTTAAACAAGTCTCATTTCTAATGGATGTCATTAGATTTATTTTAATTGGCCTTTTATGGTGGTAGCCACTTGGAGTTGGAAGACATAGGTTTGAGTCTTGTCTATATTTCATATATACTTACGTGTAAATATATATTATATATTCATATAAAACAAGTTAACTTATGTAAACCACTTTGCAAACCTTAAGCAGAAGGGAATAAATACAGTCAATCCTCAAAATTCAAGCCTTGGTATGATTTTTGTTAGTAACCTCATTTTCACTTTCATGTTGACAGCTGAAGGCAGAGAGCTGACCTGGGCCAGGTGGGAGTTCTGAGCTTCCACAGAGGCAGGAACTCACCCCAGGGCACGTGCTTTGCATGAAGGAACAGTTCAACCACAGAGCCAAAGGGAGGTTAGAAATGGCAGGTGGCCCCTTCTCTTGTTTTTTACTCTGTGTGTGTGTGGGGGGGGGTTCTTCTGACATCACTGCCCCTGCCCCTCTGGTTCTGTCCTCTGACCTGCTTTTTATTAGGAAAAGTACATATTATCAGAATTAATGTTTTGTTATAAAGAATTGTATTCAGAAAAGTTTATTTTCAGCCATCTCTAGCTAAAGATATCTGGTTTTGGTGGTCATGGGAACCTAACCCCCTATTTCCTGTAGGTTCAATGTATCAATATTCATGTTTTGACTTTTTGTGCCATTTTCTAGAAACGTTACCCGTGCAAAAGTTAAGGATTGATTATATTTATACAGTGCCTACTTTGTGCTTTATTATCTCATTTGATCCTCATAACAACCCTGGGCGGTGGGGTGGGGGGGAGGGAAGGTGCTGTTATCATCCCCATTTAAAACATATGGGGAAACTGAGTCAAAGAGAGTTAAGCTATTTGCCCAGGTTTACACAGCTAGTAAGTGTCTGAGGCCTGATTGGAACTTGGGTCTTCCTGACTTGGGTATTCCTTACTCAGGTCTCCTTGTTCCCAAACACCTTGCTTTACCCACTGAGCTGCCTTTCTTGCTTCTAAAGACAAATTTTAAAACATTATATAAATGTTATCTGTCGTTATTCTATTATTATTATTATTATTATTATTATTATTATATATGCTACCATTTCCCTGGATCAATATAAATTCCTTAAAGTTAGAGGCTGATTCATGTTTGTATTTTGTACTCCTAACACTTAATTAGGTGTCGGGCACACAGTAGGTGCCGTATTGACTGATTCATTGATTGTTGATGGTAAGGAATCTAATGCCATTACTATGAAAGCCATTCTGGGTAATTAGCCTCAGAAAGAGAAGTTTTGTTACTGAGGTCTCCCTAGTTTCGCAAATGTATAACCTGGGTAATAAGGGAAACAGGCTGAAAGAGTATTAATGATTATTTAAATACAGCTAGGTCCCAATTAGTGCAAATAACAAATTTCCCTAAGTGGTCCCATTCATTCCAATTCTCACTATTTGAAATTATGTAATGTAAAATATATGTAAAATATTGTCATTGGTTCTAGCCCCATGGAAATATGCAATATGAGTTTGAATAATGTGACCAGTTTGGGGGATGGAGGAGCTGGGTGGTACAGTAGATAGAGCACTAGGTCCGGAGTCAGGGAGATTCATCCTCCTAAGTTCAAATCTGGCTACAGACACTTACAAGCTACGTGACCCTGAGCAAGTCACTTGACCCTGTTTGCCTCAGTTGCCTCATCTGCAAAATGAGCTGGAGAAAGAAATGACAAATTACTCCAGTAGCTTTGCCAAGAAAACCCCAAATGGGGTCATGGACTGAAAAGCAACTCAACATTAGGCAATGCATTATTCAAAATAAATGGGATCTAGTTGTATCTCTACTACCATAATGAAATAAGATAACAGGTAGTAGAAAATGAAGTGGACTTTGTGTCAGAACACGAGTTCAAATCCTAGCCCTGTCATTAATTTTTGTGTAAGTTTGTACAAGCTACTTCACTTCTGAGTCAGACTTTCCTCATCCCTAAAATGCTAGGGATTACCTACCTCAGAGGATTGTTGAAAGGATTAAAAGTATTATAAGCTTTTAATTTACATAAGCTATTATTTAATTTGACTCATGTAAGCTATTATTTAATTTATGTAGCTATTATTATTATTTGAACAGTTAATTGATACAGTGGATGGAGTCTGGGCCTGGAATCAGGAAGACCTGAGTTCAAATCTGTCCTCAGACACTTACTAGCTGTGTGACCCTGGGCAAGTCACTTATCCCTATCTGCCTCAGTTTCTTCATCTGTCAAATGAGCTAGGGAAGGAAATAGCAAACCACTCCAGCATCTTTGCCAAGAAAACCCCAAATGGGGTCACAAAGAATGGTTCATGATTGAAACAACTGAACAACAACAAACAATTATTATTATTATTATAAAAAGTGATTAAATATTCTACTTACCAGAATACCAGAGTACTTACTAGAATATGGATCTGAAAGGGACCTTAGAGATTATCTCACTTGACATTCCCTTGTGCAGGTTAGTTTTATCTTCCACTACAAAGAACAGCCCAGGGGATCATAGAATCCTTTCTCTGGAGCTGCAAGGGACCTCACTTCAACACTTTTATTTCACAGATATGATATTAAATTGCAGGGAGATTAAGTGGCTAAGGAAAAAAGCCTCACAGGAAATAAGTCTTTGTAGCGGAATTTGAATCACAGTCCTCCGACCCTATAGACGTTTCAATTCCTATCCTACCAGGCACATCTGCAGTTATTCTATTCTTTTATAAATCAAATATTCCCATTTACACCATCACTGGAGAACACAGGTTGTGTTTATGAGACATCGGCAGTAGCGAATATGTTCTGTTGTATGATTCGAGTGAGCTTTTCTTTCTCATCTGTGTTTTGGTAACACTGCATCTAATTTTGTTAAATTAAATAATGGGAGAAATGGAGTCTGGGGATGAGAGCATTGCCAACTTTTTGGTGAGAAGGAACCACTGGTGGAGCCCATTGATCTCCTTAGGGGATTTATTCTTATAGTCAAGCACCGAAGCAGACCACGGCAGGGTATATCATTACTGCCTAGGCTCCCTGTTGTGGAAACCTTGGCCAAACTTGAAGAGGAGAAGACAATTATGGCATTGACCAAGTTAGTGATCTACCAGGCAAGGCTCTGAGGTCTGCTTATTATATCTTAATTACATCTTAATTATATCTTAAATACATCCCTAATGCAGATGGCCAAAATGAGCCCTGCCTAAAATCAGGATAGGAATTTGTACATAAACCTAACGATAATTACCACTGACACTACCTCTAAGTAATAGGCAAATTCCTTCTTTTTTAGAGTTATGTACATTAACAATGACATAATCACTGCAAAAGAACAAGGCAAGCAAAGAATTTCTGAGTGTGAATTCAAGGCTTAGCCCTCTTAGCTACATGACCTCTTCTGAATTATGAGTCATTAACATTATGAAACACTGAAAAGTAGCTACAGATTAAGAAAATATTCTGGCTCTGAGAGAGTAAGAAAGGTGTTCTTCCTCATAATCTTGTTCCTAAAATATCCCTGTTTAGATGTTATAGCACCCTGGAGATGAATAGACAAGTAGATAAAATTATTTTCAGGTAATTTTGACTAGAAAAAGTTTAAATCAATTTGCAGGCAGCATCTCAGATAATTAGAGTGTCAGGAACATTGTGGTGCAACTTTGTATTGCATAGATTCTTCTATATACATACTATGCTCAAATATAGATCATAGAACTTCTGAGTTCAAAGAGAGCTCAGAGGTCATCTTATCTAGTGTCTTGTCTAATGCAAGAGTATCGGATGCACATCCAAGACAAATGAACAATGAGACTGCTTTTGAAGACCCCCAGTGCTATCAAACTTGCTGCCTCCTTAGGCAGCCCATGGATAACTTTAAGTTGTTAGGAAATTTCTCCTTATATTCATTGAGCCAACATCTGCTCCTCTGAATCTTCTGCCCACTGATCTTCTATCTTTTGGAACTATAATGAATAAATCTAGTTTCTCTTTCACGTGATAGTGGCCTTCAAATAATACTTATCTGGGGTTCAGGATCAGATGTAAGAATTTTGTGCAAATTGGTCCCCACAAATACTTGGAGACAATTATTATGTTATTCACCATCTCATGCCTGAATAAGTCTTCTGATTTTCAGGCTGAATAGTTTCAGTTTTATCAACGATTCTTTTTTTTAGTACACATACACACACATACATAAAATTTCTTTTCAAATATTCACTTTTATAAGATTTTGAGTTCCAAATTTTTTCTCCCTCCCTCCCTTCTCTTCCTCCTCCCCAAAATGGCAAACAATCTGATATAGGCTACACATGTACAATCATATTAAACATATTTCCACAGAAGTCACATTGTAAAAGAAGAATCAGAACAAAAAGCAAAAGCCATAAGAAAGAAAAAAAATAGAGAAAATAGTATGCTTCGATCTGCATTCAGACTCCATAGTTCTTTCTCTGGATGTGAATAACATTTTCCATAATGAGTCTTTTGGAATTCTCTTAGATCATCGTATAGCTGAAAAGAGCTAAATCTATCAAAGTTGGTAATTGCGTAATGTTGCTGTTACTGGGTACAGTGTTCTTCTCCTGGTTCTGCTTACTTCGCTCAGCATCAGTTCATGGAAGTCTTTCCAGATATTTCTGAAATCTGCCTGTTCATCATTTCTTATAGCACAATAGTATTCCATTACATTCATACACGACGACTTGTTCAGCCATTCCCCAATTGATGGGCATCCTCTCAATTTCCAATTCTTTTCTGGAAACAAAAAGAGCTGCTATAAATATTTTTGTACATGTGGGTCCTTTCCCCTTTTTTACAATCTCTTTGGGATATAGCCCTAGTAGTGGTATTGCTGGATCAATCAACCATTCTTTGTATTTTCCTGATTGCTCACCATTTTCTAGATGTATTCCAATCAGTACACCTCAAGAAATAGGGCACAGTTGGGTGGTACTGTTACTTCCTTTGATGTGGACACTCTATTTCTATTGATATAGAATAAATTTGCATTCTAACACAGAGGTTCTGTTCTGATGCCTTAACACAGTGTTGAAATCAACCCTGAATTATAAAAGCTATGCCATCAGAGTACAAACTCTGACAACTCTGCTCACATTTTAATAGGGGCAGGACAACAAGGTATCTGTGTACATACAAGATTATACAATATTACATACAATGTTACAAATGGGAGCTAATCTTAGAGGACAGGCACTAGTTGGGGGGATGGGGGGAACTAGGGAGGTCCTCTTGCAGAAGATGGAATTTGAACTGGGTCTTAAAGGAAGTGAGGGAAGCTAAGAGGTAGAGGTGAAGAGGATGAGCGTTCAAGGCATGGGTCACAGTCAGTGAAAAGTCATGGAGCCCAGAGATAGATAGAGAGTGCTGAGAAAAAGCGAGGAGGCCAGGATCTCAGAGTAAGAGGAGGGTAATGAAGTATAACAAGATGGAAGTGTAGGAAAGAGGCAGGTTGCAAAGGGCTTTAAAGGTCAAACAAAAGATTTTCTATTTAATCCTGAAGGTAATAGAGTCATTGGAGTTTACTGAAGGGAGAGGATGGATAGGGAGCAGTGACCTAGTCAGACCTGACCATATTTTGTGAAAATCACTTTGGTAGCTGAGTGGAGGTCAGACTAAAGCTGGCAGAGCCAAGTGAGGTGGAGGAGATAGTAGCAGAAGGCATCTGAGTCATGTGAGATGAAGAGGAGGAGGGGAGAGTTCTTAGTGAATGGTCTCCAGTTGTTTGGTAAAGTCCAAAGTGAGGTCAACATTTGGGGGGTGGGGGTGGGAGGAGAGTGTCATAGAAGCTTGAGGAGAAATGAAAAGGTTTCACACAGCCACTGTGGGGAGTGGGATAGAGCCAGGGCTGTTGTGAGACTCAGAAAAGAAAATGAATATAAAAGTACCTTGCAAACATTAAAAGTGCTATGTAAATGCCAGTAGTTGTTTTTTATTGTTCTTATTGTTAAATATCATTCTTGTTGTCTTTGTTGTTAGTCTACAGTAACCAGGCCTCCAGTCTGGTGGGAACGTCGTTCCCTGAGCCTTCTACTATACTGCTTCAAGTACTTCAAGAAATATTTATAGAGAAATAGAGTGGTGTGTTGGTAAATTTTCTTCTGGGGGGATAGGAGAATGTCTGACCATACACTTCAAAATTTAATCTGCATTATCAGCATTTAAATCCGTATAATCAACAAGACAATAAGTCAAGTCCTGAATTGTAGATCATCAATTTCTCCTGATACTAAAAATTTAACAATGGGCATTAGCAAGCTGGTTAGAGCTGGCTCCATCACACTCTTGACTAGAATGCTGAATTCTCATTTGAAAGAATGAAAGGGCCAGAGTTTCAAGGGAAACTGATGAAAAAAGAAAAAACGAAAAAGGGGTACGGTATCACCAGAGCTCAAACTAGGTCATAAAGCGGGAGTCCTCAAAGTGATTAAACTGTCCATGTGCTTTGATCTAGAAGTCCTGCTATTGGGCATTTATACCATGGAAGTCAAAGATAGAACCAAAAAGACCATTATGTGCCAAAATATTCATAGTAGCACTTTGTGGTAGCAAAAGATTAGAGCTAAGTGGTTTCCCATTAATTAGATAGGTGAAAAAATTATCATATACAAATACAATAGGATATTAATTCTACACTCACAAATGATGGATGTGAGAAAGTCAGAGGAACATAGAAAGATTTGGAACTTTCTGCCCAATGAAAGGGGAGAATAGCATGGGATATGAATGACATGTGCTTGCCCTATAATTATTAGTTGATATTGATTACTCAGCCAATTAGATATGTTTAATTTAGAAATGATTAGGTTATGTTCAAACTTGTAATAGATTGATTGTTCTTACCTGACAAAGGTACTGTCCGTGGTAACTTGTAACTGATTTTAAGAGGGGTTGGATAATTGATTGATCGACTCGATCAACCCCCAGAATCATATATGGATGGGTTGGGAAAGAAAGCTTTTGCCTAAGCAACATATGACTTTGAATCACAGGGTTTTTGAGTGGCACTGTAGTACAGAAAATTGTTACACCCTTTCTAATAGGAATGATTTCCTTGCTAGGGCTGGGTTTGGGGTGGGGGGGCCGGGGGTGTGCCTGGGTGGTAGTGAAGCAGACAGAAAACCTCTGTTCCTTCCTAGAGGCCAAATAACTTGATGGTCAAAGGGTCAAAGGTAGGAATTGGAGGCTAGATGGACCTGAGTCTGGGGACTAGCTGCTAATGGGGTCATAAGACACCAATCATCAACAAGAACAGCTCTGCTTCTGCATCCGCTCCACTGTGGAATCGATTATCTCGTCCTGGGTTGGGGCCAGGGACTCTGGAGGGTCTCTGGTCCTGGTTCAATGGATAGAGCAGAGGAACTGGGGTTGAAGGTCAGATGCTCAACTTTGCTTCTGCCTGGAGGTCAGAATGGCAAACTCTGTGCTGAAGGACAACTTATACTCTGCAAACAATAAACAGAGTGGGATCTTATACCATCTATATTTAGTCAATTATTTTATTATAAAGGCGTGTATCTATATGTATATATACACATATATAAATATATAATTTTCTTTTTTCCTTCAAAAGCCTGCACATTCTCTTCTCATGCCACCATCAAGGATGTTCTGATACAGGTTTTAAATTATTCTCTTAAAGGTCTTGTAGAGATGAGAAAGGAGGTATATGGGTCGGTAGTTATTTATATTTTCCCAGGTTCTTCTTTTTAGTGTCAATAAAGTACAAGATTTTTTTTCCTAAGTACTTAATATCTTCTTCTCTTTCAGGTATCTTGAGAATCAATTGCTCAAAGCTTTCGTATTTGGATTGTCTCTGTTACAGACCTCCTTTGCATATGTATATTTGATCTTGCCCATTGCTCTTCCCATCTTTGTTTTCTATTGATAACATAGCACATTATGGACTGCAATGTTTGGATCCAGTATCATGGGTGGAGAATTATCAATGGGGAAAAGGAGTCTGTTATAGAAACCTTAACATATTTTTTTCCACTCTACGCATGTTTGTTAGCCTCTTTCCAGTTTCATCCTTAAACGCCCTTGGGATCATCTTATTTAATTGACTCTTTCATTAGGTTTTTCCCTCAATTGCTTCTTTTTGTATTATGAAGTAATAATCATCATTTCCAACATCTGTCCCCATAAAACTTAACAAATGGGTTTTTATTCCGAGTTTGTCACTACCCTTGGCTGGCGTATTTCTCCACTTGGCGATATGATGGAGTTTGTCTGCAGCGGGATGACTTGTCTGCTGTTTTGGTTTTCTAATTGATTTACATGAGTTAAATTCTTTTAAAATGTCTATTTCCCAATGTCTATTCTTTAATTCATTTACAATTTTTGCTTCAATGGTCTGTTTTAAATTTTCTAGGCCAAAGTTGCCTCCATTGCATACAGCATTTATCATCTTAAGTCTTCTAGTTTTATATTTAATTTTATTTTTGCACTAACAAATCTAACAAGTTTGCATGCACACAGTTGATTCAGGAGTGATTTTCACATCAGGAGCCTCTGGGATGTTATGTGGCACTTTTTGCATCTACAACACACAGCCAAGGTTGTTGTCCATTTTTGAAAGGACCAATGACAGACTTTCCTGTGAATTAGATTTAAGTGAGGCAGAATTGCACAAAATCATCAGCCTCATTCTCTCTTCCAGAGACATTGAAGTTCAGTGGCAAGACAAATACCAGTATTGCTGGGGATGCCCCAAGATGCAGAGGATGACTTTGGCGTCTTCACTGTCTAACCAAGCTCTAAGTACTCCACAATACCTAATTCAACTACCATTGCTGGAACTGTTGGAACAAATTGTTCTCATCTGTCCGTTCTGCTGGGGGATATCTTCATGTACTTGGGGTAGAAGAATCACAGAGATCATATAGCCCAGTCTCCTCATTTCACAGATTAGGAAACCAAGGCTAGAAGAGTTACATCTTGTTCAAAATCACTATAGATAGCCAAGGTGAAAAAACTGAAAAGGCCAAATGGTTTAAACTATAAAAGATACTTGTTACAAAGACAATATATAATGAATTATGAGTTTGCAAGAATATAGAACTAGAAATTGAAAGGTACACAAGGAGAAATGATGTAAAAAATTGGATGAAAAATATTGATGTTTTCAGTAATGAATAACCACAAATTTAATGTTGTATTATTGCATTCAACTTGTTTCGAGCCAACTTATGGCTTCAGGGGATAATTGTAAAAATGGACCGTATGCATGAAAATCCTTTCTGTGGAGTCACAAGGGATAAGAATTTTGTCATTAAAGACCATTGTGCTCTAAATCCAAGATATTTCTTGCTCCAATTTAGCTCTGGGCAAGGAAACCTCACTTGATGCAAAGATCAGGGCATTTTATTTTTTTAAATTTATTTTATTTTAATTTATAGGACAAAACAAGAATTTCCTTAACATAGTAAAATAAAAATGATTGCACATGAAACTGAAACTCTATTATGTACAACTTGCTATTCCATTTACATATATAATAAATTATATAGAATACATTTTTCCTCCTTTTTTTTCTTCCCTTCTCCCCCACCTCCACCCCATTAGACATAAATGGAGCATATGTCCATGTGTCATAAAATTTTAGAATAGAAAGGGATGTCAAAGTTCATCTATTCTAACCCTTGACTTCTGATGGCTTGTGCATTTAATCCCCCAATCTCACCTTTTGTATAACAACTCCCAGAGAAATTAGCAATAGAACAATTTTAAATGAGGCATTTACCAGGACAACTTTCATTTCTGTCACCTAGAATAAAAGCCATTCAAAGTGCTTGTTAGTTGTGTCTGATTGGAATGTACCAATAATATTCATTTATATAGCACTTTAGAATCAAAGATTTTTAATTGTATTATCTTAGTTGATCTTTATAATAGCCCTAGCAGGTCACAGTCAAAATAGCATTATTTAGTGCCTCCACGTCCACCCCCATTCATTCATTCCGTAAACATTTATTAAGCACCTACTATGTGCCAGGCGTTGTGCTGGGGTTCAAAAAAGAGGCAAAAGCCCTGTCCTCAAGGACAGGGGAGACAACATGTAAACAAACATATATATGTATGTACACACACATACATATATGCACATACATATACACATATGTGTATATGTATACATATGTATCTGTATATATGCACACATATACACACATACACATGTGTATATATGTATGTATACATATATATATGTAGGTGTGTATATATATGAACAGGATAAATAAGAAATAATTAAAAGGGAAAGTACTGGAATTAAGAGGGGTTGGGGAAGGCTTCCTATTGGAGGTGGGATTTTAGCTGGGACTTAAAGAAAGCCAGGGAGGTCACTAGTTGGAATGGAGAAGGGAGATCATTCCAGGCATGGGGGACAGCCAGAAAGAGTTCCAGGAACAGAAAAATGGAGTGTGTTGTGCATGGAACAGCCAGGAAGCCAGCATCACTGGATTGAAAACTGTAAAGATAGGAGGGGGTTAGGTTATGAAGGGCTTTGAATGCCAAACAGAGCATTTTGTATTTGCACCTGGAGGCAAAAGGAAGCCATTGGAGTTTATTGGAGGTGGGGGTGGGGGATACATAATCAGACCTGCTTTTTAGGAAAATCATTTTTGTGGCTAAATAGAGGCTGGATTGGAGTGGGGAAAGACTAAAGGCAAGCAGACCCACCAGCAGGCTATTGCAATAATCCACGTGGGAGGTGATGAAGGCCTGCACCAGAATGGTGGCAGTGTCAGGGGAGAGAAGGGGGCATATTGGGGAAATATTGCAAAGGTGAAATCGGCAGACCTTGCAAGGCATAGCTTGGATATGTGGAGTGAGACATAGTTTATTTATCTCACTTTATAGGAATATAAATAGAGGCTTGGAGGTTCAATGACTTGCCCAAGGCCACCCAGATAGCAAGAGGCCAGGATTCTGCCCACTTACTTAGCTATGGTAAGTGGGCAGAGTCCTGACTTCAACTTGGCCCTCTGACTCCAAGTTCTTTGCTTTTTTTAAAGTATTCCATACAGTCAGTCAAATGTTGTGTGGGATTTATTATAATTATATAGTAACGTGCAGGTGAATAAAATACGAGGTTTGTACATTGTGTGGATGCTCAAGGTTGTCAAGAAACCAAGTGTGGAAAGTGAGAGGACTTTTCATTTATAGTTAACTAAGGAATATTTATGTCTCCTATGGGAGTACATTCCTATGGATCTATGTGCGATACTATCAACATGGATACTTCTTCCAGTGATTCAGAACACAGCTCACGCACACTTTCTCATCCTTTACCATTCTTGTCTCTGTTCTTCTATGAAATCTCCATAGAAGTTTTATTCAAGATATTGGAGGACTTCCTCTAATTGTTTTAATATTCCATGGATGCCAGTACAACTTGAAAGGAAGGAAGGAAGGAAGGAAGGAAGGAAGGAAGGAAGGAAGGAAGGAAGGAAGGAAGACTTTATTAAGCACCTACTATGTGCCAGGAACTCTACTAAGCACTTTACAATTATTAATTCATTTGGTCCTCACAATAACCTGGGAAGTAGGTACTACTATTATCCTCATTTTACAGATGAAGAAACTGAGTCAAACAGAGATTAAGTGACTTGCCCAGAGTCATGCTGCTAATAAAGTATCTGAGGCTAGATTTGAACTCAGGTCTTCCTGATTCCAGGTCCAGTGGTCTATCCAGTGTGCCACCTAGCTGCCCTTGTTTAGAGACCTTTTGCAGATGAGGACATTGAGTCGAACACAACTGAACAACAAAACAGATGAGGAAACCAAGGCTGGAGAGGTTTAAATGATTTCTCTAACATCACAGAGCTGGTTATTAGTGGAGGCAGAATTAGAGCGAAAGTCTTTTGAGTCTCAATCCCAGTTTTGATCTTCTTTCACTTCGGTACACTGCTTCCCTTAAATAGAAAATTTTATTTAATAGTAGCAGTTTAGATGTAGACATGTAGTACCTCTGGGCTAGGAAAATAATTTTCTCTGTTTTCTATTTTTTATTTAATAATATTTTATTTTTTCCAATTACATGTAAAGACAATTTTCAACATTCATTTTTTGAAAGATTTTGAGTTCCAAATTTTTCTCCCTCCCTCCTTCCTCTCTTCCCTCCCCAAGACAGCAAGCAATCTGACATAGTTTATACATGTGCAATCATATTAAACATATTTCCGCATTAGTCATATTGTAAAAGAAGAAACAGAACAAAAGGAAAAAAATGAAAAAACCCAAAAAAGTGAAAACAGTATACTTCAATCTGCATTCAGACTCTATCAGTTCTTTCTCTGGATGTGGATAGCATTTTCCAAAAGATTTTTTTTAAGAGATGATCATGGAGGTTTGATTTCTGTCAGGTAGGCATAATAAAGTCAGAAGGAGGATGGGATGGGGGATAGTAATGCTAGAATGTGATTGCCTTACCTTCTTCACCTATTTCTTGTTCTTGTCCTAAATCAATTTTCGTGCCAATCAAGGAGGATCTTGGGAATGGGGCTCGCCTCAGTATTCCAGTCTTTGTATAGCTCCTATGGTTTTTCTTTTGGCAAAGACCCCAAAAATGATTTGGGGGTGGAATATTCCTCTCAATCAGAGTTGTAACAAAAGTTTAAAGGAATTTCCTAATCCTATAGATGCGAATCATTTCCTGGGACCATAGTCGTTGAATCAGTCTAGACTAGAGCTTTCTTATAGCTTCTGCTTTGCCTTCCTAGGTGCAGTAGCCCATACGTATGCATCAAAAGGGCTATAGGTCTCTGTGTTAGAAGGACATTTTAACTATCATAACTCAATACATGGTTGCGGAGTGAGCAACGGTTGGCCTTGAAGAAACTAGAGTGCTGAAGCCCAAGAGCTAGTAGCAGAGAGTAGTTCAGCAACAAGAGACCATCACCAAGGACAAAGACATGATGTCTCACTGACTGCCAAAATTCCTTACCAACTCTGCAGCACTGGACGCATGAATTATCCTGGCCACATGCATTTGGCTGCATAGGTGTCCTCTATGTGGGTGCCTTGCTTACATTGAACCCTAATGTGCACCCTTTATTTTCATGTCCTGGTCATACAAGTTCCTTGCACGTGATACTTCATATATGTTTTCTGGACATATGTATTCCTTATTTCAGTACCTTCCAAAGCATGTTACCTGATTATACATCTCTTAGTTTTTGCTTTTCCTTATTGGTAGGGATGTCCTCTGGCTGGCTAATAAAAATAAACATATCAATGGGGGCTTATAAACTATGATTTTGATTGATTGTTGATGTGCAGAATGGCTTAAACCCAGAGTAGCTCATGTGTTTCTGAGGTAAGCATGTATGAACAGGGGTCAAAGTGCTATGAATAGCATTATAGAATTTAGAGTTAGAAGTGATTTTAGAGAACAATTAAGTCAAACACCATCATTTCTTTCTTTTTATTCCTTCCCTCTTTCTTCCTTTCTTCCTTCCTTCCTTTCTCCCTTCCTTCCTTCCTTTTTTCTTTCTTTCTTTCTTTTGGAGGGGGGGAAGGCAGGGCAATTGGGGTTAAGTGATTGTTCTTTCTTTCTTAATAGTTAAAGGAACAAAAAAGAAAGGGGTTAACAAAGAAGAGACTAAGGATGTTTTATGGTATGAAGGCAAGAAGGTGGACCAGGGTAGAGAATGGGATTGCTTTGGCTTCCTCACCTATCTCTTGTTCTGGCACTAAATTTATTTGTGTGCCAATCAAGGACAATCTTGGATATGAGGCTGACTTCTGCACTACAGTCTTCATGTAATTCTTGTGTTTGTGTGTGTGTGTGTGTGTGTGTGTGTTTGAGCAGAATACCACCCAAAGGTTTAGGAGACAGGCTCAAAATCAGGATTGTAAGAGACCTTAAAAGGAATTTCCTAGCCCTGTATATATGTAGGTTGTCAAATGTTTAAAATTTCAGTCAAAGCTCCTCCTGATTAGTACTAAAAATAGTCCATTATGTAGGTTTTCCCATTTGTGTCAGAACACTGCATATTACTATGCTTAGTATTCCTGTCATACCCTTCCCCAAAGACCCTTTAAAAACATGGATGATGGTTCTCCTGGGCACATTCTATTCCTTTAAGCTACACAGGCCTTTGCTCTAAGAAAAACATGGCCTTATTCTTTGCTGAATGCCCAGAGAGAGGAAAAAATATTGTTAAATATATGCACTCAAATCTATAGCCCTTACTACGTCCTGTTTTAAAGGGGCATATTGAAAGTTTTCATGTATTGTCAAAAAACAATCAAAAATCAAAAAGAGAATGAATTACTTTTAGAGGAAGAAGAATTGGCAACATGACTTCTTCAAAACAGTGCTGAGGTTTAAGAAGGCTTGTTTGTTCTTTGATAACATAATATTATCAAATAATTACCAAATAATATTAGTAGATTAAAGTTTCAGCCATGCTTTGACAAAACAAATCCCAAGTGTGCTTATATGAATGCTATGAAGCAGGCCAGGCAAATATTGAACGTGCCAGGATCCTACAACTGAGTTTCAGGAGCAGTAAACTAGTGCTTGATCATTTCCCCACCGTCAAACTCCTGAACTCCCGTCAGAAAAATGCCAAAAGTACAGGTTTTACCAAACTAAGCAATAAATAGGCTGGCTGCTCTCTGGAGTTGTTCCTATATAAACTTTGTTGTTTAGTCATTTTTCAGTCGTGTCTGACTCTTCATGACCCCTTTTGGGGTTTTCTTGGCAAAGATACTAAAGTGGTTTGGCATTTCCTTCTCCAGATCATTTGACAGATGAGGAAACTGAGGCAAATGGGGTTAGGTGCCTTGCCCAGGGTCACACAGCTAGTAAGTGTCTGAGGCCAGATTTGAACTCAGGGAGAGGAGTCTTCCTGCCTCCAGGCCCTGCACTCTATTCACTGTGTCACCTACCTGCCTCTCATATAAACTACTACAGTACAAAACATAGCCTTCCCTCTCCATTACCCTTCAGCATGTTGTCTTCCCTCAGGGATCTTCTTTCTTTTTACTAGTTTTTCTATCCCTGGTGCTTATCATACTTCTTATCACATAGAAGGTGCTTAGTACATATTTCCTTCCTTACCAGGGTAACTTTCTGTGCTTTATATTTAGATAGGTAAGTAGACAGATGCATGGATGGAGACAGAGGGAGAGGGAGAGGGAGAGGGAGAGAGAGAGAGAGAGAAAGAGAGAGAGAGAGAGAGAGAGAGAGAGAGAGAGAGAGAGCGAGCACTATTGCACTAATTAAGTGATTAAACTGATTAAAGGCTTAAAGAAATTAATTCAAGCTGTTCACTAGAGAGTCAAATGCTGAAACTGAAGCTTAAATATTTTGGCCATATAATGAGAAGACAAGACTCATTGGAAAAGATCCTGATGTTGGGAAGGATTAAAGGCAAAAGGAAAAGAGGATAGCAGAGGGTGAGATGGATAGATGGTGTCATGGAAACAATGAACATGAACTTGAACAGACTTCAAGATATAGCAGGGGATAGAAAGGCTTGGCATGGTATGTCTCATGGGGTTCTGAAGAGTCAGATACGACTGAACAACAAAGCAACAATTTAACAGACACCGTACTAAATGCTGAGAATACAAATACAAACAAAATAAGAGTCCCTGTCCTCACTGAGCTTACAGTCTAATGGAGGAAGTCAATGCATAAAAGAGAAAGCAAAGTGTGGGGAGAGGGGAAGAATACTTAAATGAAGAAGTTGGGGTACCCAAAGTAGAAGAATCCAAAGAATCAATAACAGAGCCAGGAAAGAAGTCATCAGCTGACTTCATTCAGAGTGTTGGCTGATGCTTCATCATGATACATACATACTTATGTGCAAAGTGCCATCCACCACCATCCATGTACCACCTGTCACTCCCAAGTTCTGAAAGATTATGGCATCAAAGCATAAGGCTTTGAGGATGGAGCCCAGTCACAAAATTCGTGTCTGCCTTAGAAGGGCAAGCCTAAGTGTAGTCAGTCTCATCACCAAAAATCTGGCTCCCAGTGATTAATTTTTCAGTCACATGAACTCATGAAGATTTATCTCCATCCCTAAGGCATGGATTGGTTGCTATCTGCAAAGGCAGATATTTTGGTGCAGTGGGTAGAGTGTTGAACTTAAAAAAAGGAAGACCTGACTATCTGAGGTGGGTCTTGAACAAAGGAAGACAATTTTTTTGGTAAATATTCATTTGTTAGATTTGTTATTGGTTTGGTTGGCACATAGTTGGGCAAAATAGTTTTAATGATATCCTTTATTTCTTCTTTTATTGTGAAGTCTTTTTTTCATTTTTCACACTGGTAATTTGGTTTCTAGAGAATTTAAGTAACCTAATTTTAGTAAAGAGTTTGAGTAAACCCTAAACGAATAAATGAACAAATAAATTGTACCAAAATTTAAAGAACAATTAAGTCTAGTATAATATAATTTGTTTGCCAAAATATAAAAAGAAGGGATCCTATCAATTTTCATCTATGACGTAGATACGGTCTTGGTACATAAACTAGGGAGAAGCAAATCAGAAAAAGAAAACTATAGACCAATATCCTTAATGAATATAGATGCAAAAATTTTAATAAAAAATTAGCAAAGAGACTAAAACAAAATATCACAAAAATTATATACTATGACTAGGTTGAACTTATACACAGTTTAACATTAGGAAAACTACAAGCAATCTTGTGAATCACAAAAATAAGTCAGTTATATCAATAGATGCAGAAGAAGCTTTCGATACTCATTTCTGTTTAAAAAAATAGAAAAAAATAGAAGCAAATGGACTTTCCTTAAAATTATTCACTTTTGTTTGTTGTAGTCTTTTGCTTTCAAAGAATATCAATGACATCACAATGTTGGAGTCAGGGTACAGTGTGTTTGGCTGTGACTGATCAGCCCAGTATGAGTTTGGAAGACACTACCATAGATTGGGCACGAGTGATCCATTAGAACATTTTGGATGGAGGTGGCTCTGGATTTGCACAGCTCATGTTTCCTTAGTGTTTCTATGATTTTGCTTTGTTCATAGAGTACAGTGCCTTTTTGATTTGGGCTTGCCGTGCTGGACAGTCCTGTGCCAGCATTTCCCATGTCTCACAGTCAATATTAAAGTTCTTTAGGGAGACCTTGAGAGTGTCCTTGTACCACCTCTTCTGACCACCACATGAGCTCTTGCCTCTTTCTGCAAGTTTGAATGCCTGGCAGTTCAGCTTTAGAGAGGACCAAAGCACTATACCTTGTCTTCAAGATATTCTGGAGTCAGTTTAAGTGAAAGCAATGCAGTTTCCTGCTATGGTGCTGGTAGACTGTCCAGATTTCTTAGGCATACAGCAGTGTAATCATCATGATGGCTCTGTAGACCTTCAGTTTGGTATACAGTCTGAGGCCTCTTCTCTCCCACCCTTATTTAAAACCAAGAGCTACTATTATTTGTTTGCCAAAATAGCAAAAGAAGGGATCCTATCAATTTTCATCTATGACATAGATATGATCTTGGTACATGAAAGATTATGGCGTCAAAGTATAAGACTTTGAGGATGGAGTCCAGTCACAAAATTTGTGGAGATAAACTAGCATCCTTTCAAATAAATTCAGGGTTAAAACAAGGCTGTCCAATCCAACATGTGGAACTTTGGAAGGGGTGTCGTACTTTTCTATGATTGAGGGGCTGGTATTATGTATTAATGAAAAGCCTTCTAACTGAATGCAGTACTGGAAGAGCTGATAACCATAGAGGTTCTGAGAAAGACTTGAGTTTATATAAAAAAGAAATGCATTTGACATATATTGCTGGTGGCCAGTGAAGCAAGAACTTTACAGAGCTGGCAAGTCAGGGGGATCAAAGCTCCTCTACATCCTTCCCAGATACCATGTGTCCATGAGCACATGATACCTCTGTTTCCTTTGTGCTTACTCTTTTCTGATCTTAGGTAAATTAGTATTCTAAGAGGAAAATGTCCAGGTGACTGTAAGAGCTCAGGAGATCCTTTAGAGCCATCAAAGATCCCTCCAACTCCAGTTGTTGGTAGCGGTGGCTTCCAGAGCAGTAGTGACTGATGGCAGAGGAAGTATATATAGATGGCTTTTTGGAATGAAGTTTATATTTCCATCCTGTTCAAAGAACCATAATAATTTATAAAAGGAAATGACATTTGAGGTTTCTACAGTAGGATTATAATAGTAGCTAGCATGTATATAGTACTTCCAAGAGTTCCAAAGACTTCCAAAGTGTTTTACATGTTATTTTATTTAATAGATATTTTACCTTTTGACCACATGTGTATACTTTACATGCGAGTTCCCTTTGAATTCTTCACTAATTTTTTTTACATGTGATATTTCACTTGGCCTTAACCAACTTTTACTTAGAGTGGGGCTTTACCTGAGAACAACCTTCATTTGAACTGGCCACCTTGACTTGCCCTGGAACTCTTAGGAGAAAAGTATACAGCCTCTCTCTGAGAAACGAGCCTGCAAATATGGGTACCCAATTAGAGGAGTGAGCCCAGAGGGGTTACTAAATTAATATGTAAGCTTCTTGTAAGTAGGGCTTGTTTGTTCTTTGTACTTTTATCCCAAATGGCTAGCATAGAACCTGGCATACAGTAGGAACTTAATAAATGCTTGTTGATTAACTGCACAATACAAAAATCTGGAATATGAAGTGCCACTTGATCACCTTTTGTTAATCAGGGGGCTATCAATTGCCCAATACAGATGATATGGAATCCAAGGAATACTTCAAACACCACTCAAGGCATTTAGAGCCCTTTTAAGGCAGGAACCCTTAGTTAGACGAGCCAGCAGGAACATGATTTGATTCCCCCATAGCTGCCTCAATGATTATCTTGGGTTCATTTGTGTCCCTTCTGTTATATCCAAGGTAACACAATTGGATATCCTATTGTATGAGATGTGGCTAAACTCTTGAAGTTTGGAAGTTGGCATGAGATTGAGTCTTTCCTGTGGAATCTTAGTTATAGCACCATTCAATGATGCTGATTACTTATTTCTAAAAAGTATTACTTGGTTTGAATGATTTAACAGTCATCTCATGGCAGAAAAGGGAAAGTCCAGTAATAGAATCTAAAATAAGTTGAGGATCCTTTTCAGCAATAGTGTTTTAAGAACGACTTTGAGCACCTAAGTTATTTTGCCTATTATAAATACACTAAAAATGAAGGGCATATGAAGAGAGATGCTATCTGTATCCAGAGAAAGAACTGATAAATAGAAGTATGTAGAGAATAATCTTACATATATGTGTGTGAAGGAAAGGTACGTGATAACTTTATTATATATTTAAAAGGAATGGCAAGTTGCACATAATAAGTTTGCAGTTCCATGTGCAATTATCTTTTTTATTATACTATGTTATGGAAATGCTTGTTTTATTCCATAAGTTAAAAATAAAATCGATTTTTAAAAAAAGTATGAAGAACAGGAAGAATTTAGCAGTGATATAAAAAGAAAATTAAATGTTTTTCTTCCAGTAACAATAGATAGCATTTATATAGTGCTTTAGGTTTACAAAGCATTTTCTTGTGTTACCTCATTTGCTCCTTAGCCAAGCGCTACCTATGCTTGCTAAAAGGGTTGACTGGTTTTCAGGACTTAAAAATGTCTTACCAGGTTATCAGAGAACTGAGACACAAGGAATCTGAATGATTTAGGGGAACTAAAAATCTGAATTAGAACTCATTACCCTAAACAACATATTTCCTTGGTGTTGCTTATAAATTTTTTTACTAAAATATTTGGTATCAAAAGAGAACTTGAAATTTATGTGGAAAATGGAAATTTCATAAAGTGATTTTGAAGATGGAATCACAGATTCAGGACTAGGAGGGGACTTAGAGATCATTCAGTCCCAACCTTTCCACTCAGTCTTACAAACGAGAAAACCCAAAGGTTAAGTGACTTGTCCAAAGTAGTGGAGTTGGTATGTGAATCCAGAGAATTGAAACCCTGCCTCTGACACTATGTGACTTTGGATAAGTCACTCCACCTCATTTCCTCATCTGTGAAATTAGGGGATATGATTAGATGCTTTCTAATTTCCCTTCTAGTTCTCCATCTAAGACCCTCTAATCCTTTGATGAGAAATCATGTCAGGACACCAAAGTCTAAGAATATAATATTTCTCGTTCAAATGATTTTTGTATCCTATAATTAATATGTAAATTAATTAATGAATAGTAAAAATATTAAGGCACAGAGAAGCTGTCTAACGGATCCCAGGGAACAGAGCAAGGCTGGAATTCATGTGCTCAGAAATCCTAGTCATTGCTTGACTTGTTTGTCTTTATACTTAGCTTTTACCTTAACAGATTCTCCTCTCCTCTGTAAAGAAGAAATTCACTATTGGTGAGGCTCACTGGGCGGCTGGGCAGGTGTGTGTGTGTTTGTGTGTGCTGTCAGAAGCAGCAGGTGGGTTAAATCCCTTTTCCAGTGCCACAGTGCTTTGAGGAAACAATGCAGGTTCTGTAGCAGAGTCCAAAAAAACCGCAAGTCTGTGGTCAATCTCATCTCACCTGCAGAGCAAGAACAGGGCCTCCATTTTAACACTGCTAGGCCAAAAGAGGCTTTGGCTATTTATTGAACACTAGAGTGCATGAAAGAACATTACTCTTCAAAAGCTGCATTTTCTAGGTAACAAAACGGGACACAACATCAAGCTAGAAGGAAGCCTTTTCCAATAAACCTCTCGCTATCAAGGAAGAGACCATATTTCAGGAAGCCAAACTAAAAGAGTTGGGCAGGGAAGAACAGGCATGATGAATGAGCTGGGGTGCAATATTTACTGGAGAAGAACTGGAGAGTGATATTAATAGCTGACATTTATGGAGTACTTTAAAGTTTGTACAGCAGTCTCACACATTATCTCATTTGATTCTTACAATGCTGTGAGGGAAGTGAGACATGTATTTTTATTCCCATTTTACAGAAGCTCAGAGAAATTAAGGGGCTTGCCCATGAGCACACAGCTAGTAAGCATTAGGCAGGAGTGGAACCATTGTCTTCCTAACTCCAAATCCTTCAAAGAGGCAGCTAAGTGGTGAAGCAGATAGAGTGCTGGGCTTGGAGTCAGGAAGATCTGAAATCAAATTCAGCCTCAAACATTTACTAGCTGTGTGACCCTGGACAAGTCACTTAAGCTCTGCCTGCCTCAGTTTACTTAATTGTAAAATGAGGATAGTAAAAGCACTCACTTCCCAGGGTTGTTGTAAGGATCACATGAGATGATATTTGTAAAAAGCATTTAGCATGGTGCCTAATGCATATATAAATGCTTACTCCTCCCTATACTATGCCATGTGACTTTTCAACAAGCCAGCCAACGACAAGAACAATCAGCAATATTGTCTTTGAATCTACTCTACCACCTCTCTTGTTTTGGTCTGCCAGGACTTCCCTTTTCAGTTTATTAACCATTGTGGCAGTTCTGCCCTCAAGAGGAGCCAAAGATTAGGAGGAGATAGTGGGAGCAGACCATGGAGGATACTGGGTATCCCTTGGGTTACCCTGTGGGACCTGTATGTTAACACATATATTACTTCAAGCAATTCAATTCAACCTAAATTTATTGAGTACTCCTTCTAGGTAAAGTTTTTTAGTTTTTGTTTATTTTTATTTTCAGTTCCAAATTCTCTCCTTCCTTCCACCTGCTCCCCCATACCCACTGAGAATTCAAGAAATATGATTTCCCTTATACATAGAAAGGTATCCTTCCATGTAAAGTTAAAGGATGGGGAAACTGAAAATGAACTTTATTTCCTTAGAATGTATTGCTTTTGTAACTTTCCTATTGGGTTGGCTTTGATTTTTACAACAAAAACGTGCTTATGATTATTTTGGTCAAGCGCTTTAAAGATCAATGTTGAAATTAAAAGATGGAAAATCTTATGGTGTATCAAGTATTCCTGAGAATAGCATTTTAAAGGGTTCAGTGCCCAGTCCATTCCCAGTGGCTCATTACATTCATATAGCAAAGTTTCTTTAGCCATTCTCCAATAAATGGCCATATATTTTGTTTTCAAAACAAAAATCCCAAAAGCAAAAAATTCCTTTATGCTTCCTACTTGTCATCTGCCTCTTTGGAATTCTTGTCCCATAATGGGAATCACTGGGTTAAAAGGTATGAGCCATGTAGTAACTTTTCTCATATGATTCCAAATTCATTTGCAGAGTGATTGGACCAAATCATAGATTCACAAATGGTGTATTGATGTGTCAATCTTCCCACAACTCCTCTACCACTGCCTATGTCCATCTTTAACCGTGGCCAATTTGATAGGGGAGGCAATATCTTTGGGTTGTTTGAATTTGTAGTTTTTGAATACTAGGGATTTGAAGCATTTTACGTGTTTGTCCTAATTTGTATTTTCTCTTTTAAAAGCTATTCCTGTTCTTTGATTATTAGAGAATGGCTTATATATTTTTTCAATTCTCTTATATTTTTGTTTGTTTATTGTTTGTTAAGAGCTATTCCTCCAATCAATAGCTTCCTTTCTCATTCTAGCTATAGCCATTTCTTTTGAGGAAAAGATTTTTTTTAATTTATGTATCACAATTGTCTGTTTTCACTTTCATAATCACATTCATTCCTTCTTTGATTATGAATTCTCTGGTTGTCAAGTTTCCTCATTGGTAAAATGAGAGAGTTGAACCAGATGGTCTCTAAGGTCCTTTCCAATCCTAGATCTATAATCTGCTGATTCTCTGACTTCTATGGACTAATACAGAGGGAAGTAAGCAAAACCAATAAAACAATATGCAACATGAGTATAAAAATAAAAACAAGCCAAACCCTGTATAATTATAATGATCAGAGAAAACATGAGGAAATATATCTCCTTTCTTTTATTGGAGAAGTGGGGGACTACAGATGTGGAATGTTGCATATGCAAGATTTGATCACCATGTTGGTTTTTCTTTGTTACAGAGAAAGGCTTGCTTGAGGGAGAAGGGTTGGATTGGGTCAAAGGGTGTATATTAGCAACTGAATATGATGTGACATCAAAAGTATTTAATACAAAATTTTTAAAACTACTTAGCAAAATTTAGTAGTAGTATCTAAAAACCACAAGTTATACAAAATTCAAGACACTTTCAAAATTTAAAAATGTATATTTTTCAAATTTAAAAATTCAAACATCATCAATTTTTAAATTAAAACTTGGAAAATATTCTGTTATAGGATGAAAAGAAAAGCCTAAATCATCAAATATAACTAAAATTTTAAATTGCATTTTAAAATTGATAATTTATACAGCTTATGCTCTGAAAAGTTATGAGGGAAATAAACCCTAAGGAACAAAAAACTATATTGTGATTTTTTTGTTTGTAAATAGGATTTTGACAAAATCATACTAAGCAATTATTTATCATCAGCTCTTTTACCTTATCATTTGCCTTTTTAAAAGTGAAGTAACTAATATTAAGTGAAGCAGTATAGAGTGTCGGACCCAGAGACAGGAAGACTCCTCTTCATGAGTTCAAATCTGACCTCTGACACTTACTAGCTGTGTGACCCTTGGCAAGTCACTTTAACCCTGTTTGCCTCAGACTCCTTATCTGTAAAACAAGCTGGAGAAGGAAATGGCAAACCACTCCAGTGTCTTTGCCAAGAAAACCCCAAATAGGGTCACAAAGAGTTGGACACTACTGAAAAATGCCTGAATAACAACAAGTATTACAGAAGGAATTATTTGAAAAAAAATGCTCCAGCAGGCATCAAACCCAATGAGTAATGAATGCTAAATAGGAAAACATTTAATGGCTCAATTGACTGGTCTTAAAATGTTCTGAACACATTTCTTCTTGATATGCATTAGAACCACACAAAGCAGCCAAAATCTATACTAACATCAACAATTATCCAACTAAAAATACTAACCCAATGAAAACAAAGTAAAGCAAAGATAATCTATATCACAGGCTTTCTAATGATTTAAAATTGTTGTACTTGTGCCCAATTAAAGTCTTAATTTATTAACTACCTGTCTTCTAACAGTCATTACTTAAACAAAACTTATCAATTTTAAAGCTGATTAGGACTATACAGAAGAAAGAAACCTAATTTTAAATGCACCATAAGATTTACATAATCCTTTAACTATTTAACCTTCCATCCAAACAAGAAAAATAAATTTTATACATTAAAGTATAGATGTTATAATTTTTTTGTCTATTCTACCACGCCAAGCAATAAAAAACACAAGGAATGTTATAAAACCTTAGAGATAACTATGAAAAATTGAACTGGAATAATATATTTCCTGATCAAATTCATGCAAAAAAGAAAGTTATGTACAGTTAATATTTTCAATCTTTTAAATTCAACATTAATTTTAAAAGTTTAACCAAAATAATTATAACCACTATATTTACCCACCCACTCCCAAAAAACCCTAAAGCCAACCCAATGAGAGCTATAAAAGCAATACATCTTAATGAAATAAAAGTCATCTTCAGTTCTACTAACCCTTAACTGAAGAAAATCTTCAATGATATTAATTAACATCATCATCATCATCAACAGTAGCAACGTGTCATCATTATTATTATCTAAGTCACATAATAGGATTTCAATAATTGGTTTCCTTTTGAAGGGTTGTTGGATAAGTGATACATAAATGGCCTGAGTTTTCACCTCCCTCCACAAAACTCCCTCAGAAAAACATTCTATGCCACAAATCTTCAGACCCATATTTGAGAATTTTGGTAATGGAGGTACAAAATTCATTATTTGGGAGATCTTTCCCATTTCTCTTTTATTTTCTTCATCCACAAAAGGGTGATCGACTGCTTAAAAATATTTTGAACAGATTTTCTTTTGATGCATTAGAACCGCACAAAGCAGCAAAAATCTATAGCAATATGAACAATTGGTACATATACACTAGGAATTTCTGGGCCTGTTTTGAGCCCAAGATGGCAATGTCCTTGGGAGTAACCATGTATAGGTAAGTGCCTTTCCAATTGATTTTCTTTCATGTATGGGTTTTTTCCTGACTGCCTGAAATATTGTTGTCTGATGTTGGAGTTCTGGTTTGGTCATGATATTTCTTAGTAAACTAAACTTAGATTTTCTCTCTGTTAACATCCCATAGATTCAATAGATCTATACTTTGCCCCTTCTTTTCAATACTTCTGTGCAATGTTCTAATATAAATTCTTAAAGTATGGTATGCAAGCTTATTTACTCATGTTTTTCTGGAAGAGTTATATAATCTTAGACTATCTTCTCACATAATATCTTTAGCTTGCGATGTTCATATGTGTTCTTTTAATTTTGTTCAATTTATTCACTCAATTTTTCCTTACACTATTGCATTTTTTTAGTTTTTTAGTTCTAACTGCAGTTCTTTTCAGAGGATCTATTGCTTTAAAGAGATTCCTTATTGTTTTCTCTAAATTCTCTAATCTTTTGTTTGCCTATTTTACTTATAAACTCAGATAATTTATTCATCCCTTCTTCTCCCCTAACATGAATTATAGGATCATAGATCTAGAACTGAAAGGGGCCATAGAGGTCATCTATTACAACCAGGCAGGATTTGAACCTGGCTTTCCTGACTCTAGAGCTAGTGTTCTTTCTACTGTACTCTATTGTCTCATGGCTACCACTCTGGTTTAGACCCTAATCATCTCTCATCTAGACTATTACAACAACCCCCCTAACTGCATTTCCAGCTTTATGTTATCATCTACATGTGCTTGTCTGTTTACATGCTGTTTCCCTAAGTAGAACATAAAGTTCTTGAGAACAAGGACTGATTTTCGTGTTTTTGTATCTCCAGCACCAGATACAGTGCCCTACAGATAGTAGGCCCTTAATAAATACTTATTTAACTGGATTGGATTATTTGAAAGTTCAACTTCCTTGTATTATTCTTAGTGATCCATTCTGGAGGTTGAATTTTTCTAATATCATTCCTAGAAATCCAGGGGAATTTATTGTGATACTTTTCCTTTCATCAGGGATTTTCAAGTCAATTTCCTTCATTCCACAGTATTGATTTATTGTATTGGTTCCTTATCTTGATTGTATGCCAATTTTTCCTTCTTTTCAGTCTTTCTGCTGGTGTTTCCATGACGTCATTCCTGTGTTGAGCTCTTTCCGATCCTCTTTGCTGTTTCTTGCAATTTCTTTATTCTGTATGTCTCATTTCTTCTATTTTGAGATGATGAAGGGGAGCTAGGTTTAGACACAACCTCTCACTCACCCATCTTGGCTGAAACCCCTTGTAATTGTGATTCTCTAGAAAGTCTGATGTCCCATGATTCATAGCCATAGAACACCAGAAGAATATTGATGTTAAAAAGATGGGCTTTTTTGTGGTAGCAAGCAGATTACATAAAAGTAGAATTTGTTACAAATAGTTTGTTACAAATAATGGACAACCCTGTTTTCAGTAAGCGATTCAGTATCTGTGTTTCTGATGTTTGAGCAAATAACTGCTAGGCCCTGCCAATTTGCAGCAAATACACATTGATTTTCTGATGCACTAGCCACTCCACTGGGGACAGAGTTAAGATGAACAGTATTTCTTTACAGGAGTTGATCTAGCCCATGAATCCGGGAAGTAAAAGACCATTTATCAGTAAAGTAAAATGGAACTTTCTGCTAGAAAAGATCTTACAGACATACCAATAGCCAAAGATGAGTGTGTCAGATATGGTATGCTGCATTAAAGTACAAACACACCACCCTTTGAATCTTGTGCTAGGAAGCAACTATGAGAGATGAGAGATGTTCTGCTGATAATGTATCTTATATTCCAACCTGTAGGTAGCACACTGAAGAAAAAGAAATCATTGTAAACATAAGCTGTTTTCTTCTACCAAAGAAAGTACATTGGTATGAACATTTCAGGTTCAAGTGTTTTTCAGGGTAATAATGTGGAAGTTAATATTTTTTTCTCTTGCTCCTGTACCTGACATTTTTCAATTTGAGACTCATCGATTGTGGGGATAGAAGATTGTTGTCTGTTGTTGTATCTTCTCTCCAACCATCTGCCCCAGGTCTACTACACACCAGCAGCCACAATCTTACCACATCAGCTATCTTTTCACTACCTTATTGTCACTACCCTTCTGGTTAAAAAAATCGCAAAGGGAAAATCAAGGAAAACCAATATGTCATGACACACCAAAAATGTCACATAAAGTACTGCTTGGGAACTCATAAATTAATATATTAGAATTCCCTGAAAAAAGTAGCATCAACCCAAGTCAAGAATATGCCATGTTTAAGTAATGGTGACAAAGGGAAATTTTTTTTTTACAAAGCATTACTATTACTCTGTAGAAATCTTGTTTAGTTGTTTTCAGAATGTTAAAAGGATGTGCAAACTGATGATAATAGGAAATCTTAGAATTGCGCTTCAATTCTCTATCCTTATTTTTACTATTGTGTCTACGCTGGAGACCTAGATGAAAAGCTGAGTAATGCCGTAAATGAAGGAGTTTCTGCAAGGTGAAGTTTTAAATAGGACTGTTTTACTAATGTAAGTGTGGGGGTCAAAACCACACCACCTCCACTTAGCCTTCATACCTTAATTAGGTGAGAACATGTGTCCACCAATCACTCAGAAAACAGTGCTAAAAGATCTTTGAACTGGAACCTACCCTGTTTAGAGAGTCTGAGGACTTAACCTCGACCCAGGGATTGTCTATAAATCATTAACTGTAGAGAAAGGATTAAGTCCCAGAAATTGGAGCGAGTATAGCTTTCTGGAACATACTGGAGGATGAACTGTCATGGGGTAGAGGGAAGAAAGAGACCTCAAGTTGGGTCTTACTCAAGTCTATCCCTCTCTTTCCTTTCTGCCTGGAGAAAGAGAACCTGCAAGCTTCATACAGTCCAGAAGATTTAAGGGTTATTTCTATATCATGTCCTAGAGGTCTACTGATTCGTCGGCTGAGGTGCCTGCATTGGGAGCCAAGGACAGATGGATACAGCTTCACCATGGTTTAAGGGAACCTCTTGAGTAGTCCATAAGGAGGAGAAAAAGACTTCCAGCAGCAGGAGCTGTGATTTACCTCTTTCCCATGTGTGCTATCTAAGCCTGAACTCGCTTTTTCCTGGACTCCATTCATACTTGTGAGAGACTGTGTCAAAGACTTTTAAGGGGATGTTTTTTTTACTCCTAAACATACCCTCTGCTTCCCAATCTAGCCTAAGACTTTTCCTTCTTGAATTTTTTTATGGTAAATCTTTAATCTTAGCTGGCTTCCTTCTGCCTACCAACCCAGCACATACTCAATTGCCTCCTTCTTCAGCTCAATCAGTATTTATAAATTAAGTACAGTTGAATTTGAAAGGCAGATTTCATTAGGAAAGAAAAAAAAGTTGAATACTTTTCTAAAGCTGAAGAATAACTTTTAGATACCCTAGAATGCTAGATCATCTGAGCTATTTATTCCGTTTTCTTTGCATGGAGGGAAACCCTTATCCAAGATCTGACTTAAAGTTAGATAGGAAAAATGATCAATGATAAAGCAAAATAACCTTTTATTAACTGTGAATTATGGGAATGCCAACGTACCTGTGATGTTTTATTACAGGTCATAACCTATAATAATCTCTACTCTCTTTTGGAGTCCATATCATTTACTTGTTGCCAATTTCTTATTGAACCCTTAAGAACACTACTCCATACACTTTCTTATAAGCTTGGAGAGACCTTACAGATCACATAGTCTGATTGTATATGGCTGAATATCAAATACTTTGATGGAGAAGCAGCATAATCTAGTAGTGTGGACATGGAAACAGAAGGAGCCTGTTTCAAATTCTATCTCTGACACATACTAAATATATGACCTTGAATGTACCAATTTCTGAGCTTTAACTTCATTCATTAAATTGAGATAATTATACTTTGTAGTACCTATTTCACTGGGTTGTTGTGGGACTCAAATAATTATATCACAAATGCTCAGCAAATCTTTAGTGTTATTTAAATAAAAGCAATTGCTGGGCAGTTAAGTTTATTTCTCAATTACTGCACATTAGTACTTCACAAATTAGGGGCCACTAGGTAGCGCAGTGGACAGAGTGCAGGGCCTGGAGTCAGGAAGACTCATCTTCCTGAGTTCAAATCTGGCCTCAGACACTTACAAGCTGTCACTTCACTTACTAGCTGTCACTTCAAGTCACTTTACCCTATTTGCTCAGTTTACTCATGCGTCAAATGAGCTGGAGAAGGAAATAGTAAACCACTCCAGTATCTTCGCCAAGAAAATCCCAAAACAGAGTAATGAAGCCAGACGAGGTTGAGACAACTCAACAGCAACAACTTCACAAATTGTGGGGTTCTGTGAAGTGAATGGAGTTTTCAGGTAAATTACAGGAGAACAATAGTCAATTTATAAAAATGCATTGGCTAGGGTTGTTGCATCATTTGAGTCATAATAGTTTGAGATGCTCGATGAAATGCCAAGCTGGATTTTCCTCTTTCTCTTTGCATTGAGATGAATATATGTTTTCCTTCACTACTGATTATTCGTCACTCTGTGTTGCATTTATTTTTCTCTGAGACACACAGAGACCTAGAGACTGAAAAGAATAACCCAGCAGTCACCTTGCCTTGCTCATTCTGCGGACGAAGTGCTCTGAAAAATAAAAGTGATCCAAGGAAATGGCAAACCCAATATTGAGGTGGGAGGGAAGAGGAAAGAGCTGGTCTAGATTCGAGGATCATTTTTCTTCCATGCCATCCCCTTCATTTTACAGTGGCAGAGACTGATGGGGTGGTTCAGTTTGCCTTTATAGACTGAAACCTTTGTAAATTCCACGGGGGAAAAGCTGATCAATCACTTCACAGAAAGAGAAAAGGGGAAAAAATGTTTTCTCTTCCTAGTCTCTTATCAAACCAGCACCACATCCCTTCTCCACCTCCCAAATATACACACACACACACACACACACACACATACACACATACACACACACACACACACACACACACACACACACCCAAGCTGTTCTCTCATAAGTTCTTTTGATTGTACAAACATATAAACTGGAAGATGTATAGATTATTGGAAGCTTTTAAGTGGAATAATTGCCATGGACTATTACAACCTTGAAGCATAGAATCTTAGAGGTAGGTAGCTAGGTGGTACAGAAGATAGATTATGGGGCCTGGAATCAGAAAGACCTGAGTTCAAATCCAGCCTCTGACACTCACTAGCAGTGTGACCCAAGGCAAGTCACTTAATCTGTGCCTCAGTTTCCTCAACTGTACCTACCTCTCAGTGTTATTGTGAACTACAAATGAGATAATATTTGTAAGGTGCGTAGTACAGTGTCCGGCATATAGAAGGCACTATATAAATACCCATTCCCTTCCCCCATTAGATATGGAAGAAAATTTCAAGTTTATCTTGTTCAGCATACTAACCAGCGAAGGAGTCTTTAATAATAACATAACAGCTAGCATTTATATAGCACTTTATGAATATTATCTCATTTTAGCCTCACAACAACCCTGGGAAGTAGGTGCTGTTATTATTCTCATTTAATAGAAGGAAACTGAGGCAAATAGAGGTTAAGTGACTTGCCCAGGGACACACAGCTAGCAAGTGTCTGAGGCCAGGTTTAAACTTAGGTCTTCTCGATTTCATGTCCAGTGCTCTAGCTACTGTGTGTCTGACAAGTTCATAGAATCATGGCTTTGGAGCTGGAAGGGCCCTTAGAGGTTACCCAGTCTAACCTCATTACTTTACAGATGAGGAAAACGAAACGCAGTTAAATGAGTTGCCACAGATCGGAACTCAGATTTCATCCCAATTCTTTTTGACTCCATGGGCAGTGGATAGAGAGCCAGGCCTGGAGTCAGGAAGACTCATCTTTCTGAATTCAAATCTGGCCTCAGATACTAACTGTGTGACCCTGGGCAAGTCACTTAATCCTGTTTGCCTCAGTTTACCCATCTGTCAAATGAGCTGGGGAAGGAAATGGCAAATCACTCCAGTATCTTTGCCAAGAAAACACCAAACAGGTCACGAAGAGTCCAACATGACTGAAAACAACTGAACAACAACCACAACTTTTTGACTCCAAGTCTAGCACTCTTACCAACCATACTACAAGTTAGCCAATTCCATTTAAGGACCATTCTCATTTTTACCAAGATTAAGCAGGGATTATCAGAAGTCTTCCTCAATCTGATGGGTTTCCCTTTTGAAGAGGCTTGGACCTTTGTCGGAAGGAGATAACCTTCTGTGGGGAGCCCCCAGCCTGATACTGGGAGTCATTTCTTCATTTGAGCAAAGTGCCAATGGCAAGGGAGAAGAAAGTGGGATAAGTAGGCTCACTTGGGATGTAGGTACAAGGGGAAGGAGGGAGTAATAAAGCACTCCACGGCATATTACCAAATTCCAAAAATCCCCACTACTACCACCACCACCATGAGACCACTACCCTTGAGACTATAGCCCATGAAAAAAAGCAAGCAGAGAAAGAATCTTATTTGGCAACTGCCCTCTTGGTACCCTCTAAATTTCCCGTTCTAGAGCAGAGCCTTTCCCCACCCCTGAACTTCCTATGGCTCTCATTAAAACCTATAAGAAGCACCATCGTTAAGTCAAGCAAGTGTCCTTCAGTTGTAAAGGTTTGTTTCTTTGTTTATTTTTCTGTTTTAGTCCAAGTGCAGTTTTACATTTATTATTATTAATTTTTAAATGGGCTAAAATGTTTCTTCTTTCAGCATGAATCCTGTTTCTGTCTGTCCAACTTTTTAACTGTTCCTCATAGCTTCCTGTCATATCTATATTTGATAAGCATCTTATCTAGGATTTGGGCACATCACTAGAAACCTTTCTCCAGAGCTCCCTATGCCAGTGAAATTACAGATGTGGATTAAAAAATAACTTTCTAGTAATATCTAATTCAATTTTTCTTATTATATTTGGCCAGTAAGAAACACTTTTCAGATATGGTCATCCAATTACCTATGAATAAACTTAATTATGCAAACACCCAAACTACACTTACCTTTGTGCAAACTCTTGTGCCTTTGGCCCACATCTATGACAGGTAGAATGATTCTAAATAACATCCATTTTATCCCTTCCCAAAATTGGACAAGGTGAAACAAGATAGAGATAGTCAGTAATGAAGGAACACAGACACCCTAATATGCTGCCTTAGGGTTATGACTTGGTCCAACCATTATGGAAAATGATTTTAAATTATGCTTTTAAAAAAGTACTAAAATGTTTATACTCTTTGACCCAGAGGTCCCACTGTTAGGCATATACCCCAAAAAAGCCAAAGAGAGAAGGAAAGGCCATATACATCAAAATAATCATAGCAACACTTCTTGTAATAGCAAAGAATTAGAAACAAAGCAGATAACCAAAAATTGGGTAATAGTAACAAATTACATTTCGCAAATGTACTTCATGGTTTGTAACTGAATTCCCATACTATTGCATTATAGCAAACAATGAGTGTGAAGAATTCTTAGAAATATGGGAAGGTTTATATGAACTGATGCAGAATAAAGTAAGAAGAACCAGGAGAACAATATACACAACGACTATAATAATGAAATTAGGGAAAAAACAAAACTAGAAGTTGTATAATTAAAATGAATAAACTTGCCCTCCAAAACAGATAAGAAGATGTACCTATCTCCCTTCTTTGCAAAGGGAAGGAACATAAGATATGGTGTATATTTTGTATATACTGTCAGATTTGGTTTATGTGTTGGTTGGTTTTACTGAACTGCTTTGTTTCCTTTTAATTTTTTCTTCTTTTTTTTTCTCCAAAAAGATGGTTCAATGAGAAGGCCATGTTAAGGGGAACAGCATACATTCAGAAATGAAGGGTATATAAAAACAAAAGATAGCAATAAAAATCCAACTCTTAAAAATATCCATTTTACTTTCTTAGTTTATTATCTGGGCCTCCTAAGGAAAAGAAAGATGCACCATTGCTAAATATCTTCCAGAATAGATAATATTTCATTTTCATTACTTGAATAACAATTTGCATATTTCCTATGTCTCTGATATCTAAAACACACTTCTTATTTTGCAGACATTATTCTTCCCAAAATTCTGGTATTTTAACTGTGGGAAAACAGTCTCTAATAGGCCTTATTTTGATACTTTGAGTGATTAATTATTTCATCAGTGAGGGTATTCCTTTCATTGATACAGATCAACTTTCTCTTGCCTTCTCATGCTGTTTCTGTAGGTTCATTAAGACTCAGTTGGAGATACTGACTCTGAGACAGGGAATGAGGAGGAAGGAGTGAGGTGAATGGTTAGTTCTTTAATTCATTGTTGTTTGTCCTTTCTGGAAAAGGACATCATGAGGGTGATGTATAGACATGAATATGATTTGGATTTAAGTGAGGCAGAGCGATGCAAAGTCATCAGCCTCACTCTCTCCTCCGGTGTCATCAGAGTCCATCTGTAAGACAAAAATCAAGACAACATTGGCCTTTTTAAATTAAGATCTTTCCAGGTCTCAGTTTGTCTGAGGCAATGACCATTCAAAGACTAAGTGCTAGGTAAAAGCTGAGACAAAATATGGCCTAGTTTACCATCACAAAAGGATCAGTCAGGGACCCTCAGAGTTTCTAGCCAGAACAGAAAACAATCACTATTTACAGCTCATCCTGGAAGGACAGATGGATGAGGTGGGTGGTCCTTTTGTGTGTTAGGTAGGGCTTTGGACCTGAGCGTGAGAGGAACAAAAGAGCTAGAAATGTGTGAACGATCCTTGAGGCTTGTGGGCCAGGACAGGCCTTTTCTAAAACAGCTGTAGCACTTTGCAAAGGAAGTAGTCGGGGAGGTAGCAGCTGCAGGAAGAATATGGTACCTTTTTAGGCAGCAGATGTTGGCCGGAGCATCAAAAAGCAAAGAGTTTCTGGACAAAGGTAAAGAGGTTCTGGTTCAAGCTGGCAACTCTATGAGTTGGAAGCAAAGAATAATGAGGGCCTGCGCTGTTGGGGCAGAATTGGCAGATTGCTGGTGTAGCTTACCACATCCGTCCCCTCTATCTCCAAATTTTCTAGCGCCTTGTGAAGACTGTTTTAGGTCTCAGAGCAATTTGCATGACTTGGCCCTAATCACTGAGAATTCAACAGAATTTGAAGAGGCTAATGGAAAAGAGTATGAGTATTTTTTCCTCTGTCTTAAAATGACTCAGTGGGAGGTACTGACCTGGGTGAGGAAAAACATATGCCAATGAGATTTATAATGAGAAGTCCTTGAGATGAACCTGCTCCATGCGATCTGAGCCATGTGTTATACTCCATGGAAGATCCATCCAGCACACCAGAGGCCTTTCTCTTGTTCTTTTTATATTTTGGAGGCCAATGTTACTACTTGAGTTGCTCTTCTATTGCAGGTTCTTACTTTTGCTGTGTGAACTGCCAATCTCCTTTTCTGGTCATGCATTCTACTTCCTGGAGAGAAGTGCCATTAGTAACTGTTTATGCTCACTGTGCATTCCTCCTTTGTCCTTTATGTTGCTTGTAGTTGTAATTTGTCTGGGTTGTGCTCCATGATTCACAGCTCTGCAGCATTGCCAGGAGAATACTGGTGTTAAAGAGATGGACTCTTGTTGCAATGAGCAGCCTGGATCAATGGAGACACTGTGGAGTTTCCTAAATGTCATCCAATCCAATCTCCTCTTTTTACTCCTTTCTGGCCCAGGCCCCATGCTAGTGCTCTGCCCAAAGGGAATGTAAATTTTAATCTCTGAAACTATTTTTTGTTTTGTTCCAGTTTTTTCCTCTTAAAGACCACTCTTAACCCCAAACTCCTCTGGTCCCAGACCAAGCCCTACTTAGTCACTGTTTGGGCCCTCATTGACTCAGAATGAATGTAAATAACAGTTATTTCTGTTTTGGCCAGAAACCCTGAAGGCCTTCCCTTCCCAGATCTACTTTTTTTAAGAGGTCATTCTTTTCCTCATTTTTTAAGCCTTTATCACTAAATGGGCATTGCCTAACTGAGATCTGTTAAAGACTTTAGCTTGAAAAGACCAAGGAACCCCGCCACATACTGGACCATCTTCAGTTGTCCTGATCCATATCTGGCCACTGGACCCAGATGGTTCTGGAGGAGAAAGTGAGGCTGGTGATTTTGCACAGCCCTCCTTCACTTAAATCCAATTCACTTGCATGTTGTGGCACCATCTGCCTGAGACATGGTCCTCTCTGACAACAAAGGAGAAACAGCAGAAGCAAGGCCCAGGTCCATCATGCATCTATAATGGTGTCCCTGCTATAAATGTCAAAGAACTAATTTGACAGGCTAGCTGTCTAGTCTATGAAACAAATACAGGCCCTACATTCCCAAAGTTAATAATAATAGTAATAATAATAACTTCTATACAATAACTCTATAGTAATAATATATCCATAACATATCCACAGATCTATAATATATCAATATTAATATAATTGTAGTTATATTCCATTACATAGTTAATGTAATTAATATGGTATATTAATTATATTAATTGATATTATTTACCTATCATGTAGTAATATAATTATGTCAACATTATACATTATATAATTAAGACAATATACTAATATATCTATAATTATAACTCTAGACAATTCATATATATCGTCTCCTTTGATTCTAAGGACAGTTTTGTGAGCTAGTTAGTACAGAATTATTTTAATGATATACCATTTTACAGATAAGGAAGATGAGACTTTGAGAGATTAAATGACTTGCCCAAAGTTACATAGCCAATAAATGTCGCAGCCAGGACTCAAATCCATGTCATAAGATGGCAAGTCTAGTGTTCTTTCATTTGCTCAAACAGAACCCTGGATTTCCATCCTGCCATTCTTTTCTTGGTATCTGAGTATTTCATGACATATGGGGGAAGAACAGTATTGCCTTATCAGTGTTTAGAAAAAGTTGCAGTAGGTAGCTGAAGGTTTCCAAGCAAGGAATTTCTTTACAACCCTGAATATTTGTGAGGTTTTTAAAACAGAAAATATGTTCCTTGCTTGAACCGATTCCCATGTTAAATGCCTGCCTTCATCATTCATTTTTATTATCCAGTCTAAACACAGACTGTTTCAATGAAGGCCGTTTTATAGCATACAATAAAACTGATTCATTACTCATTTTCCTCTTATTATCTTTCAATTGGTATAGCTTTTGATACTGCTTAAAGTGGACATTAGGCCCCAGTAGCCAATACATTGCAGTAACACAATTGATGATAACACGTACCCTCAAGCGCATAGACAAGAGAACCTTTCTCTCTCTCTCCCTAATCCCTTGGTATGTTCAGCTTTTCATCACATTTATTATAATTTCATATCATTATGCTTCACATTTTTCACAGAAAGTTTTCTGTCTCCTTCACCATATGATACCTCCCTGTTTGTCTGCAGTGGTCATAGGCTCATTTGGATGCCTTAATTGCCTTTCCATTAAACACAAACACACACACACTCACCACATTACTATCATAATTAAATATAATTTCCTTGGGGATAAGGCAACAACTACCAGAAAAAAATTAAGCCCGAGATTCAATTACAGTGGAGTAAGGGTAGGTAATACAATTTTGGCTGATCATCAAATGGTGATTTTACAATCCAAATAGAGATAACAACCTCAAATTTAGGCAGAACATCTATCCTGTGCCTACTGACTTCTCTCCAAGCTACTTGTATCTTTCCCTAGGTTCAGAATGACGGCACTTTGATATTTGGAGCAGAGTAAATGGATCACCATCCTCTAGATAGATAAGAACACTGCAAATGGAAGCCCAATTGCATGAGGCTCAGCATAGCCACCCTCTTTGTCCCTTTCCTGGCACAGAGTAGCAGCTTAATAAATGTTTGTTGGTTGATTACTTGATTGATGACATGAGGGAAATAACACTCCAAGTAGTTCAAATTTCCTCCCAGCTGTCTTTTACTCTGGGCACCTATCTGATTTGTTATCCCCTTAATTTGTCTACCTGGTATGACATTTCTGTAGTGTTTGTGCAAGTAGCCCAGATTTGCTCAAGGACTGCCTTCCTTAAGCCTCCAGGGGAGCAAAGTGTTATAATGTTGTTGTTTGTCCCTTTGAGCGTCACACAGAAGACCTAGAGGGCCACGTGTGTCCATAAGGCTGCAAGTTCCCCACCCCTGGGTTAGGGGAAAACCCAATAGGTCAATATGTTTCCCATTAGGCAGTTGTGGCATGCAGGTCGATTCCTCCTCTATCCTATTCAGAGGTTTGCTGATTGCATGCATGTACTAGCTGAGATCCCTTTTGAGGGGTAAAGAGGTGATCTCTCTGTTCTGGATCAGGATCACAGGCTGAAATCTCTGTCTCTAGACAGTCTCCTTCTATCTCTCTCTGTCTCTGTCTCCTTCCATATCTCTTTGTCTCTCTCTCTCTTTTCTGTTCCTCTTTCTTTCCCTTTCCCTTTCCTTCTTTCTCTCTTTCTTGCACCAGGCCCATGGATAAGCAATAATTCAAAGAGATCAGATAAGTCAGGCAGGTTACACTGCTTTGTGGGGGGAAAAGAATCACATCGGAATTAGATTCAAAGGATGAGAGTTCAAACACCAGCTCTTCTCCTTACTATACATGTGACCATGGGAAAATCACTTAAACTCTCAGGGCCTCTGGTTCTGTAAATGAGGGAGTTGGCCTACATCAGAGGTGAGGAACCTGCAGCCTTAAGGCCACATGTAGCCTTCTAAATCCTTATTTAATTTTATTTTTACTTAAATTCCTCATTTAAATCCTTTGAGTGAATCCAAATTTTACACAACAAATCCTTAAGGACACAGGTTCCTCACCCCTGGCCTAGATGATCTCCAAAGTCCTTCCCACTCCAGATCCTTTAATGCTTGACTAGAGCACCTCAGACCTCAGCATCACTTTTTTGGTCTATTCCCGCTATGGTTCACTGATATTGCACACCAAGAATGCCTCAGACATTCCAGACTAGTTTTGCCTTATTGTCCAATGTTTTGCTTTAATCACTTCGAGTCTAATTTGAGCCCTGGAAGAGGTCCAGCTTCTCCTCACTAGCCCTTGGACCAAGCAGGCCAGGCCAGGATGCAAGTGCTATAGGAAAGTGGAAAAAAAAAGAATTTCAGTGTTTAATTTCAATGATGCTTTACTCCAACGCAGGTTAGCAGATAAGGAAGCAGAAGGAAGAAACAGCTTCACCTTTTCTATCTCCTTACCTTCCTGCAGGGCTGCCCATAGGGCACTCAAGATCTGAGCATATAGATAGTGTATATATACATGCATACACATGTGTATATATACATATACATATACATTTACATATAGGCATACATATACATGTACATGTGACTGGATGTGGAGGGGTGATCCTTCTCTTCATTACCTATGCACATGTACCCCAATGCTCACACATATACGCATGATCATGTAGGTATGTGGAATGAAGGCAAGATCTCTTATTTCTCCAGCACTGAGAAAACTCCAGTGTGGGAAACCCTCTCAACAATCACAATCTAAGAATTAGGAGATAAATCTTAGAAAGTATATATATGTATATATGTATGTATACACATATATACATACATGTTCATATATACACATACATACATGTTCACATATGCCCATATACATATATTTGCACACACACATATACATGCATTCTTTTGTAAGAGCTAATTGATATGGAGGAGTTCTCAATAGATATTGTGAAGCTGATGAAAGAGTTGCTCCCTTGCCTAGTGTGCCTGGATCCTTGCTGGGTTGGGTCAAACAGGTGAGAGAAATGATTATTTCTCTCTTACATTAATAACCAGGTATTAAATGAGGATTAAGGTTTTCCCTTTCCTATTTTCTCATTTAAAGCCCAGTGTCTCAACCTTGTCCAAAAATGTACCCCAAAATTTACCCCATCTTATCTAAGTGGAATTCTTACCCCACCATTATTCATTGTTCATATCCTCCTAGGTGGAGGATAGATCCTTTTGTATAGATTGCCCGAGGCAAGGCAGAGTAGTCAGGCTTGAGGTGAATCTCTCTTTGTCCATGAGTGACATAATCAAAGTCACATACCCAGCCTCTCACAGAATAAACTCACCTCTCATTATAATATTCATTCTCTCATTAATTGTTAACCAATTAGAGTTGATTTCCCTCTGTCGGGAACACCCACTTTTCCAAGGGCATATGAGCGTTGATCAGCCTCCATGATTCATTTGGTTTATAAGAGAAAGGCAAATGATCATCCTTTTAGTAATTATTCACTAGCTACAATTAATAAAATGATTATTAACTACCCAGAAATTATGTCTCCCAGACTTTTCATACATCAGGTCAATCAGCTGCTACAACTGGTTTTGATTGTCAGTGGGGCCTCTGTGATGGCTTTGATGTCTCTCCCAGTTGCCTAGACATGTGTCTTAGGAAAGTCATCCACCTAAGATGAGGAAAGAAGAAACACAGAGGTGCCATGAGTTCATGGACACATGGAGGCAGGGTGGAAAGACAAAGCAGTTGAAGCACCTACCCCTTCCCTCACCCAGTCTGCTAACTGTTCTTGCTTCTGGTTCAAAACGCCAAGAGAGGAACTTGTTCCATTTGGACTTGGTCTTTAGTTCCAGCTCTGAAGCCCAATAGAAAATTCCTAACCAGCATACAACAGCAGCCCCTTAATCCTTCCTAGCTGTAAGAAAACTCAGCAAATCTCCACACATCGTGGTTGGGATTTAGACCTATGATTTCATTGGTACTGGGAGCTCCCAGGTGAGGGAACTCCTCTGCCAATGTAAGTCAGCGCCTTCTCTACAACTTATAGCCCTAGAGAATTGCCTAGAGAACTGAGAAGTTAAAATATCTTGTCCAGTGCCACACAGCCAGTGTGTGCAAGAAGGAGAACTTGAACTTTTGTGTAGGAGGTGGCCTGAGAGGAGAGAGAAGAGAAGCCTGGCTGGCATTTTCTTGATAATGTTCTAAGAGTGGCAGTTACCAGTCAAAAGAGGATCATAGTATTGTACATTTAGGAAGGAACCTTAGACTTGGCTGAATCCAAACTCCTAACTTCCCTCATTTTATAGACGGGGAAACAGAGGCACAGAGAAGTTAAGTAATTTACCCAGGGTCACATATCTGAGGTAGGATTTGAACTCAGGTCTTTCTGACTCCAAGCTTAGTGTTTTATTCATTTTGCCAACAGTAGGGTTCCAGGGCATGTTATGGCTAGTTAGTCAGTTGGTGAGGAGGCTGTGAAAGAGGTAGCTGAAGAGGAGAGAGGGAGAGGAAGAGAGAGAAGGAGAGGAAGAGAGAGAGGAAGAGTTAGCTACATAGTAGATAATGGGACTGGCCCTGGAATCAGGAAAGCCTGTGTTCAAGTCTGACTTCTGACACTTACTAGCTGTGCCATCCTGGATAAATCACTTCGTTTCTCAATGCCCCAGCCAATTTTCTAGATCTGCAAGCTATAAGATGTATTGCTGGATGTCTGCACTGGTAAAAGAAGTTACCACACTGGGAGTTCCTTGCACTGATGATGTCACAAGTCTAAATCTTCTCTTTATATATAATTATTAAAGCTTCAAACTTTTGGGAACTTTGTATATAAATTTGTATATTATATATAATTGTGTATAATATGTATGTATAAATATATATGCCTAACATATACACATACATATATTACAATCAAGTCTTTCAATAAAATCCAATTCCTATGCTCACTATGTTGTGGAGGAGAACCTAGGTTCTGAAAGGAGAAGCTGACCAAGCAAAAATTCTGACAATTCTTATCTGGAAAGACCGAGTACAGACTGCACACTATGTGGAGAACCTTATTGCAAAAGGAGTGGTCATCAGCGGATGAACTTTTTGGCCACATAGTGCCTACTTAAGCATCTCAGAATCGCAATTAGCATAGCTGTAGTACCCTTTTGCATGAAATGATGGCTCTTTTCAAGTGTATGTTCTATTGATACTTTGCTGCTAGGTGGCATAGTGAATAAAATAGAGTCATGGACTTGGAGTCAGGAAGACCTGAGTTCAAATGTGAACTCAGACACTAACTAGCTGTGTGACCCTGGGCAAGTCATTTAACACTGTTTGCCTCAGTTTCTTCATCTATAAAATGAGCTGGTAAAGGAAATGGCAAACCACTCCAGTATCTTTGCCAAGAAAACCCCACATGGGGTCACGGAGAGTTGGACGTGGCTGAAACGATGGAACAATAACTAAAGCATCTAAGTTAAGATGAACATTTAAAAGTAGAGCATGTGGACTACATGTAATGGCATACCTGGACGTACCAGACCTACACTTTAGGTACTCTGTGGTCTAGAATTACTTTCACTGCAAAAGAAGGATTTGAGAACTGAATGGCGTCTTGGGATTTATAGTTCAGTCCTGAGAATGATTTGAGACTTTGATAATCTTCAGGCAGAACTAAGCATGCTCAGAATTTCTGAAAGGGATATAATTTTTTGAGGCAGAAGGAGAGGAGACCTCAAGAGCTAAGCAGCAGCAGCGGGGGAAATCTCCCTGGCCCTGCCCAGGACTTCATTTGCTGAACCAGAAAGAATCATCAGCCTGCCCAAAAGGTGGAAATAAAATCTGAAAGGAGAAAATGAAAGGACAGTCTGAAAGGAGGACTGAACTGCTGCAGGGAAGGCAGGTGTTGGGAAGGGGTCACATCCCTACAGGTATGTCAGAAAAAGAAGATTTAGGCTGAAGGTACCAGTTGTATCCATCTCTTAAGGGATTTTGTGAAATTCCAAAAAAAAGAAGGCCTATTCTTTGGCAATCTATTTAGAAACAGTAATTGAGTAGCAGTAAATGTAATATAGTCTGCTAACTTTTTATCTAAACATTTCCTCTTTCCTGAATTTTGCTTCAAACACAAAGAAGTGAGAAGGTTAGCTAAAGATAAATATAAATTTAAATTACACAGAGAACCAAACCTCTGCTTAAATGTCAGGAATTTTTTTAAGTGGGAGCTCTAAGTTATTGTAATTATGCTCCTAACTTCTCATCGGATATAAACTCCACAAAACAGAAATGTTAGGAAAAAATGGACCTGAGGGTCCATTATATGGCCCCTAAGATTTTTTTAAAAAAAGCAATCTAATTATTTTAACATGGTGTAGAAGATTAAGTCTTCAGAGATAAAGGGGGTATGAGTAGCTACCAGTCAACTGAATCATCTGCAGTGACACTTATAATCATCATGACTGTTACAACAGAATTAAATGGAATATCCTTTAGAAATAATTCACTGTGCTACTATGGATTTTAATATGGATTTAATGTATATGGGAAAATTACTAAGTTGTGCATACCCTTGACCTGTAGCTCAAAGAAATCAAAGCAAGAGGCAAAGGATCCATATGTACAAAAAGAAATTGTAGCAACAAAGAACTAGAAACTAAGGGAGTGCCTGCCCATCCATTGAGGAATGGCTGAACAAATTATGGTATATGATTTTAATGGAATACTATTGTGCTATAAGAAATTATGAAGGTGATGACTCAGAGAAAATTCAGGAGACTTGTATGAACAGATTAAGTAAAGTGAGTAGAAGCAGGAACAATGTTAACAATATTGTAAAGACAAATGATTTTGAAAGACTTAAGAATGCTGGTCAACACAATGACTAACCATAATTTCAATGGACCAATGATGAACCGTGCAACCTACTTTCTGGCATTAGAAGTGATAGACTCAGGGGGAAGGATGAGACTTTTTTGGACATGGCCAATGTGGGAATTTATTTTGCTCGCCTGTACATATCTGTGATAAGGATTTTGTATCTCCTTTTTTTTTTCCAATAAAAGAGGAGGCAGAGAGAGGAAGCACATTTTTGTTAATTAAAAAATAAATCAAATGTCAAAAGACAAAAGAAACAGTATCTGTGAATGGATACATACTGTTTTAGAGGGTAGGAAAACTGAAGGACAGAGAGCTTCAGATAGTACGAAATACATGTTGGTCAAATATTGTACAATACAGCAAGCAGTTTTATAGTACCAGTACATTAGTGTATCTTTATTAATAAGATAATTTATTAGGTTCTCTATCAATGCATGGAGCTACATATCCTTTAGACACGGTACCTGACCATGGGATGGATAAAGACAAATAGAAACAACACAAATGCACATAAATGTTAAGTAGGATACACAGACATGTACAATGGTATTAAAATTGTACAAATACAGTAGATAGTTGACCAACAATGTACACAGCCTTGCTGACAGCATTTCTTTGTTGCACTTATATAATATTGTGAATTACAATTTGAGTTTTTTCCCTACTAGACCACAAATCCTGTTGAAGGCTGAACGTGTATGATGCAAATTTTATATTCTCCCAGTGTCTAGCAGAATGCTCAAAAACAGAGGGCATGCTTAAATAATGTTTGCTGAGTGAATATTGCATATTAACAAATAAAGATGTTTGTTCAATGATCAATAGATGATGTTCAATGATCAAAATATAAACTCTATATAGTATCTGGGCATAAAGATAAAATACTTTCTCCCAAATGGATACATATAAGTTAGTGACAGTTTCTTATCTCCTAGTCTCTTTTCCTCTCTCACTTCTCACTGGGACAATTCTCTTCATAAAAGTTTAGATTACATTTCCCCTTTATATATGGGAAAAGCAGCTAGTATCATGGAGTAACACATTACTCAATAAATTGTTGTTGTTAAAAAGTGTGTTCCTCGTGAATAGTACCTTTAATGTGGAGAAAAAAGGTGCGGGAATGCTGAATGACTTAAGTGGGACCAAGCATGCTCTGGGTTGCATAATGACTTCACCTTAGAAAAGCTGATATATCTCTTTCTCTTGAGCACTTGGCACCAAATAAGGATGCCAGTTGCAGTGGAGAACACAAAAAAGGAAGATGGGCAATATGAGAAGAAATAGCCCCTCTTTAGAGATGCCACTGTGGTCTTCATAGCTGTGTCCAAAAACAAAAAAACTGAGTTTTTTCCATGCAATCCAGGATAGAAGAAACAAAATTTCTCCCAACTTTCAAGTACACACACACACACACACACACACACACACACGAATTACAGAGAAGTCATAGGGTATCATGCAGATGTAAGCAAAATACTATGTAGCGGCTAGCCAGTACCTTTTAATAATGTATTTTATGCCTAACTCAGCAAGGGAACAGTGGCAAGTACATCAATTTCTCTTTCTGACACTCCCACTTAAAGGAGACTGTGGAAAATAGGTCAATAGATTTTTTTTTCCCTGAGTGTAAATGGAATGTGAAAACAAGGCTGAACTGTTATGAAGGAAAATGAAGATTTAAAAACTGAAAGATGCCTCTGTGTGTGTGTGTGTGTGTGTGTGTACTTCAAGGTTTTAGAACTGCATGTTAGTTTGAAAATTGATCTTACTCTTTCATAGAAACATTTATAAGTGATTTCTAACAATGCACAAATGAACTTGGAGTATACAGATCCATCCCTGTGTTTTCATAAAATTACTTCTGTCAGTTCAGCAGAGAAAAATCCAGCAAGCTATTCCCGTTCAGCTTTGGCTTTCTCTGCTTTAAACACAAACGTTTTCCAGTTCTCTTTACTTGCTTCGCTTGTGAAGAACTGTTTGCTATCTATCGAACACTTCTCTCTTTGTTTATTATAATGTAGTAAACTGTCTCTTGTGAATTCTGGCTTAACATAATATTAGTCAGTAACTCCATCAAGTATTTTGCCAGCAGGAATGACTTGTTTGCTTAATCTCAATTTTTAAAACACAGTCATTTCTTTAAAAAAAAAAAGGACATTTCATACAGTACTTATTTTGACAGCGGCAGGAAGCTCCATTGTTAATCAGAAGCACATTAAATCAGACAGACATATATAAAGGCAATGGCCAAGATCTGTCAGCTGGATTGACTTTTATGATGGAAAGCTGTAAAAACGTTTTGGAGTAGAAAAATCATATAGCAACCCCATAAACGCAATCTATCAGACAGAGACCAAACTCAATTGTATCTGAGTGGCAAGACCACAAAATAAATACCCAATTTCATCTTAATGTAATTTTTTTTTGCAGAATCAGAGACTTTGTAAATTAAATACCAATGATAAAAATGAAAGTTGGAAATTAATAATAGAGTCAGTAGACTGAGATTCATTCTCTTATTCAACAAACATTGATTTATTAAGTGCCTACTGTATGCTAGGTGCCAAGGAAGATACAAAGATAATTAGAATATAGTCCCTCCCTCATGGAATTTACAGTCTAGCAGAAAGAACACAAGACATATCCAAGTATGTATTACTGTATATGATATTACACAATAACAATCATATAAAAGAAAATATGATAAGAGAGGTACAAAGTACTTTGCAAAATCAGAGAGAGAAAAGCTCATTTCTGACAGGGAATGCTATAAACAGTATATCTTGATTTCAGTAAGGCATACTATAGAGTATTTCACAAATCCTTACGAACAAGATGGGAAAATGTGGGCTATACGATAATAGCTGATTGCCCAATGATATCTAACGTATGTTGATTGTTGTTGTGTTTGTCCTTCATTCTTGAAGAGGACCATGACATCGGAGAAATGATGACATTGACTTGCAGTTGACTTTGATGTGAATGATGGAGGGCTGTGCAAGGTCACCAGCTCACTTTCTCCTCTGGAGCCATCTGGGTCCAATGGCCTGATGTTCACCAGGATGACTGGAGGTGGCCTAAGATGCATTGGGAGACCCTGGCCCTTTTAGGCTAAGGTCTTTTCAGGTTCTCACTTTGAGTGATATAAGGCACATTCAGTGAATAGGACTCTTTAAGAAGTTAATCGAGGAATGGCCCCTTTAATCAAAAACTCAAAAAAAAATCAGACTGGGAGGGAAGACCCTCAGGGTTCCTGACCAAAAGAGAAACAGTTACTATTTAGTATTTATGTTCACTCTATGCTAGGACGGAAATTTGCTGACCTTGTCACATAGAGGGGATGGACTCCTGGAACAAAAGAAAAAATATATTTTTAGTTCAAGTATGGATTTATTTTGCTTGACTGCTTATTTTTTTTACAAGGGTTGGATTTTTTTTTTCTGTTTTTTATGGGAGGGTAGATGAGAGTAGCAATGTTAATGCATGAAAAAAACAGACGAGGTACATCGAAATACTTAAAGTAAAAAAAGAAATATAGAAGGTAAATCAGAAGGAAGCACAGAGTGGCAGGACAGTTTTGAAAGTCATAGATTAGATTTAGTAGATATTTATTTTAATGCAAACAATATGGAATAAATTCACAGTTTCATAGGGAAGTCGCTTTGTGTTTCCGCTTTGAATATAGAAATGCTCTTTTGTGGGATTTGTTAAGTTTTGAATTTTAAAAAATTTTAAAAGAAATTTAATGGAAAAAATGTGAAGTTTTACACCTGTGTTGAAAAATTGACTTTGCAAGCACAAGATAGAAAAAGTATGGTTAAAGAGCAGTTTGTTGGGGAAAAAAGACCTGAGGATTTCAGGGGACTGCATGTTTGATGTGCGAAGAGTGTGATTTGACAGTCAAAAAAAGATTGGCCTGCATTAAGAGAGACATAGCTTTCAGGAAGGAGGAAGTAATAGTCCTGCTATGCTTGGATTTTATCATAGATTTAGAGTAGAAGGGATCTCAGTGATCATCTAATCCAACCTTTTCATTTTACAGAAAGAGAAACTGAGGCTAGAGAAGTTAAGTAATTTGCCTAAGATCACACAAGTTGTAAGTGACAGATCTAGGATTCAAACTCAGGACCTCTGACTCCAAAGCCAGCGAGCACTCCATACTACATCTATATTATTATGTTCAGTTCTGGGCACCACAGTTTAGGAAGCCAAAGGTTATCCAAAGGAGAACAGCCCAGTTAAGGGGTCTCCATTCTAATTAATTTGATCAAAGGAGAATTGGATGAAAGAACTGGGGATTATTCATTCAGATAAGAAAAGACTCAGGGAGTAAGATGACAACTGTCTTGTAGAAGAGGGATCAGACTTGCTCTGTTCGATACCCACCTCCAACACTCCCTTGAAGACAGAACTAGGTAGAAGTTTCTAAGGGCCAAATTTAAATTTGCTAAAAGGAAAAACCTTCTAACTACTAGAGCTATTCAAAAGTGGAATAGGCATCATTAAAAGATGGAGGAGAATATTAGCTAATTTGAAATAGACTTAAATATTTTAATTGGCTACACTACAATCCAAATGAATAATCCCCAGTTCCTTCATCCAATTCTCCTTTGATTAAATTAATTAGAATGGAAATCCCTTAACTCAGCCGTTCTCCTTTGGACGACCTTTGGCTTCCTAAACTGTTGTGCTCAGAATTGTAGTGAGTTCTCTCTCCCTAGAGGTCTTTGAGCAAAGTCAGGATGACCACTTGCCAGGTGTTTGGCGGTGAGGATCCTTTTGGGGCTGGGGGTTGGACAGAATGACCCCTTAGATCCTTTCCAATTCTAAGATTTGGTGGCTTTGAAATCTGAAGATTTTAAGAAATGACTTGGATAAATCTCTTAGAAGGCACACTTACTAAATCTGTGTACGACACAAAAACGTGATGGATAGCAAATACATCATGTAGAATGTAAGCTCTTTGGGGGCAAAGACCATCTCCTCTTTGTCTTTGGATCCTCCTAGTGTAGCGTCTCACACATAGTAGGTGCTTAAGAAACGCTTACTGTTGACTGGTTAGTTGTGTGACACACTCCGAATCTAAAAGAAGATTGAAAATATTTTTCTGAGGACGAAATTTTATAAGGAAAAATACAAAACCCTGTACTTAAAAATCAGTGGCACCATTAAAAGATGGAGGAGAATATTAGCTAGTTTGAAATAGACTTAAGTATTTTAATTGGCTACATGTTTGATGAGTCAACAGTGTGATGTGGGGTAGGGGGGAAAGAGGGTGATCTAGGCTCTATTAACAAGGGTACAATATCCAAAATAGGAGAAATAGTAGGCTGACTGTGATCTGTGTTGGTCAGGCTCCATAGAATACTGTATTCAGTCTGGCTCTTACCTTTTAACGATTTGAATGTCCAAAGGGAGACAATCAGGATGGTGCAGGCGGATAAGAACAACTGCAACAACAATAAGGGTGATGATGGCTAACATTTATATAGTGCCTCCTGTGTGCCAGGCACTGTGTTAAATGTTTCGCAACAACCCGGGGAGATAGGTTCTATTATTATCCCCATTTTACAGATGAGGAAACTGAGGCAAACAGATGTAATATGCCTTGCCTGGGGTCACGCAGCTAGTGTCTGAGGCCAGATTTGAATTCAGATTTTCTTTCCCCCACACTGAATAGTGTTTTTTCCCAATTACATGTAAAGATAGGTTTCAACATTCACTTTTATAAGATTTTGAGTGCCAAATATTTTTCTCCCTCCCTCCCTTCCCCCTCCCCAAGATAGCAAGCAATCTGATATAGGTTGTACATGTACAATGATATTAAACATATTTCTACATTAGTCATGTTGTGAAAAAAGAATCAAAACAAAAGGGAAAAACCATGAGAAAGAAAAATAAAGGAAAAAAAAGAGAAAAACTAGTATGCTTTGATCCACATTCAGACTCCATAGTTCTTTCTCAGGACGTGGATAGCATTTTCCATCATGAGTCTTTTGGAGTCATCTTAGATCATTGTACTGCTGAGAAGAGCTGAGTCTGTGAAAGTTGATCATCGTACAATGTTGCTGTTGCTGTGTACAATGTTCTCCTGGTTCTGCTCACTTCACTCAGCATCAGCTCATGTAAGTCTTTCCAGGTTTTTTTTTAAATCTGCCTGCTCATCATTTCTTATAGCACAATAGTATTCCATTATATTCATATACCATAACTTGTTCAGCCATTCCCCAGTTGAGGGGCATCCCCTCAATTTCCAATTCTTTGACATGATAAAAAGACTTGCTATAAATATTTTTGTACATATGGGTCCTTTTCCATTTTTTTATGATCTCTTTGGGATATACACCTGATAGTGGTATTACTGGATCAAAGGGTATGCACAGTTTTACAGTATAGCCCTTTGGGCAGAGTTCCAAATTGCTCCCCAGAATGGTTGGATCAAACTCAGATTTTCTGGACTCCAGATCTGATCTACCATCTAACTGCCATAATGTTGTATGAAGAACAATTAAAGGAACAGAAGATGTTTAGCCTAGATGGGAGAAGACAAAATGACTGTCTTCACATTTTCAATGTCTGTCATCCACTTGAGATGTTAGATTTGTTCTATGAGATTTCAGGAGACAGTACTAGGACCAATGGGCAGAAGTTATGGGGTGAAGGATTGTTGTTGTTCATCTTTCCTTCTCAAAGAGGACCAGTGACATCAGGAGGGTGATGTCTTGAGCCAGAGCTATGCAAAATCATCAGCCTCACTCTCTCCTCTAGTCATTGGAGTGCAGTGGCAAGACACAAGTCAGGATGACTGGTGATGGCCCAGGATGCAGTGTGAGACCTTGGGCTTTTTAAGCTAAGGTCTTTCCCAGGTCTCAGTTTGTCTGAGGCAACATCCATTCAGTTGTTAAGGCTAGGTAAGAATTGAGGTAAAAGATGGTCTACTTTGCCTTCACAAAAGAATCAGTCAGAGAGGGGAAGACCCTCAGAGTTTCTGGCCAGAAAAGCAACAATTGCTGTTTACACTCACTCTGAGCCATCAAAACCCAAACGATGAGCAGTTGAGGCTTAGGCTGAGGCCTCAGGTGAACGATTACAGCTCAAAATAAGGAAACATTGTCTAACAACATTGTGCCAAAAATGGAATGGGTTATTTCATAAGATACTGAATTTTCTCCCACTGTAAATATTTGGAAGGATGAATACTTTTTAAGGATTTCTATATAACCAGAGTTGTTGAACTAGATGACCTATATAGTTGCTGTTAAAACTAAGATTCTATGATTATCTAAGGATATGGACAATACTGAAAAAAACCATGGATTCTATATAACTGAAAGTACTTGGATGATTTATTTTGATAGTTTCATTTTAATGATTTAATATACTACTTTATAGTAGATAGTAAATGCCTTGCTTAGTGTGTTTACACTAATAATAGCTTAACAATATGATTTTAACTGTCTCTTTGGGCTGTTAAATCTTTGTTAAGAATAAATTGTTTCTCAAGCTTAGGTATCAGTGAAATGAGAATTACAGCGAATCCATGATCTGATCCGATTGTTTCAACATCAGTATTTATCTAATGCTTAGAGTATAATCAGTTTCTCAATAGGACCTTGTGAGGACCATCACTATTGGATAATATAAGCTCTGCTATTAATTTATCACCTGAGTTAGACAAATCACTTAGTTTCTCTACCTCGATTTCCCATGTATGAAATAGGTGGAGTAATTTCTTGTTAAGTTAAAGAAGAATTTCGAGATCTCTTCATGAAAGGGGTCTCTAAGCAGGGAAGTTTTATTTGTTAGAGGGAAAAATTGTTGAGTTAAAATACTGAGGAAGCTCTTGAAGAATAAAGAAAAAATGCCACAGGCACATTACTACCTCTTGAATATCTCCAGAAAGATATACACAGATAAATAGACTATAATGACAATGGTAAGAGATATATTAAAGAGTTTGATGAAATCTTCAAGGAATTTAATACAATATTGGCAGCAGGGCTATTTCTATGTGATGTTTTAGAAATTCTAAATTAAACTTGATTTCAAAGACCCTGAATCAAATGAGATTAGTTAATGCAACCTAAAATCTAAATAATCTCTCAGAAATATAATGAAAAAAGCTATCTTTTGGGGACACATTCACCGCATAACTAAGGTAACCAATCTTCGGTTCCCTCCCGGCCCATCACCCCTGAATATCCTAGATAATTGAGGAAAATATGCCATTGTTGCTGGAGGAAGTGACAGTTGGGAGTGTATATAAAAAATTTCCATCCCCCCTTTCACTTTTTCCTTTATAGATGAAGCTTCCCTTTGTGTCACCAAAGAACTAGATATAGGGTCATGTTTGGCTTTTTTTTCCTCTTTAAAGTCCAGGCAATTAGTCTCATAGGTTCCCTCTTGTCCTTTCCCCCAGCTATTTTGGGGAGCTGATCATTCCAAATATTCATAGAATTCAATAAGTTGGGATAATAAAAGTCAGCCTATCTTTATCTGGAGACAAAAATCCGCTATAAAAAGCACAAACACTAAATAAACAGGGTTTAAAAAGAGCAGGGAACCTCAAATGGGAAGCTGGTTCTTTACGTAGCAGTGTAACAGGGAGGAAGAGAAAATGAAAAATGGATAAATTTCCCAGGTCTTAACAGCTATACAGGGCAGGCACATTCAGGCATATAGTAAGTTTAATACAGGAAGACCACTCCTTAAGCAGATCATTCAGCCAGGCAGGACACCGATTGTATATGATTATCATGAGTTTTATAGTCAATGTTGGGGGTAGCTGCAGTCTTGACTTGCAATCAGCTCCCAGGACACACAAGAATCCCTATCTCCATATCCCCCCACACTCTTCCTTTAAAAGCTCCAAAATTCCTTGCTTCTCTTCTTACATGTGGCTCTTATTATGGAAGATCATTCCACCTCTTCTCCCATCCAGGAAAACTACATTTCCCGGCAGCTCCTAATGCCAATATAGGTCTTCATAGACCTGTCTCAAGAAAATATCCAGACATTTTTGCAAACAATCCAACCTATCTCCATAGAAAGACTCATACTCTTCCAAGGATTTTTAGAATTAACATGCTTCACTTTGCCAAAGTAGAAGTGAGATAAAATAGAAAATCACCAAGCAGAAACTATTTCCCACCAAAAAAAGGTAATTAGTAATTGTGAACCACTGGAAGGATGATTTACATTCTAGGAAATCCACAAAGTCCTAGAATTACCTTGAGTCTATATTTATTTTTTCATCAGTACTATTAACTTTTTAGTGCTGCTAAGTTTGAGATTTCTCAAAAATAGTTCACTTCAAAGAGAAACATTACTTAGGAGAAAATCTTAGATGAGGACCACACATATTTTTTTTTAAATCACATATCAGAAGGCTTGGTTGTCTCAAGTGGCAAACACTGGCAGAACATTTTTTTCCTCTCTCAAAACCTCTGCAAAGCAGGAACCATGTGGAAAAAAGACAAATCTGTAACATTAAGTGATGTGCGCATAGGAAGGAAGGAAGTCATAATCAGTCAATTCGTATTTATTAAGCACCGACTATGTGCCAGTAACTAAGCTAAGCCAAAGTAAGAATCTAAGTTCTTAGAATTTTATTTAAACCATACTCTTTTTTCTCTTGCACAATATAAACTAAGGGGGAGGGTTAAAGCTTCTCTGCTAATCACTATCAGCCATTATTATGTTTTATATGGAAATTTAAATGTTCAAAGTATTTGAAGACACCAATTAACCAATTAAGTGCTATTAAGAATTAGTATTTGGATTGGTCCTAATACTAATTCTTAATAGCACTTAATAATTGGTTAATTTATTACATTATGTAACATATTATTAAATATATTATAAGTGATGAACATTTCCCTTAGATGAAAATATAAGTCCTCCTTTTCTCTGAAAGGAAAATAAAAAGCTCCAATAAAGATCTATCTGATTTGAAACTGTTTGGAAATCAATTGAGAAATTAAAATGAGTGATAATCATAGTGTGTGTGACTCAGACACTGCATTTAACATACATATTTTTAGACAAGTATTACATTTTAAATATAGTAGTAATTATCATATCATGGGGAAGACAGCCTAAATTTTTTACATGTGCACCTGAGGGCTGAAGAAAAAAAGACATGTTCAGAAAATGCTACTGTTACCAAGAAGATATACGCTACTGAAGAGAGAGTATTGATTTTTATGTTTAAGAGACATAAGAACCTAAACCAATTCACCCTGGTCCAGCATAGAAATGAATATTATTCCCCCTTTCATCATTACCTATCACTGTCATTGATATCAACTGGAATTATGCACTAGCCAGTGTTTTAGGCTACATGCCTTACCCTTACACACACACACATACGCACACACACACGTACATGCAAATCCCTTATATATACATATATAAAACAACTGGAATTATGCACAAGCCAATATTTTAGGCTACATGCAAATCCCTTACATGCACACATACACACACATACACACATACATTTCTATGTGTATGTATAATGTATTTTATGTAATATATTATATATACATACACATACATTCATGTAAATCCTTACACATATGCATATTTATATAGTTAGCTCTTTAAGATGAACCCATTGACTAGTTGACAACACTATTAGCTTTCCCCTCTCCTCCTACCAAATTTTCCTTTTTTAATTTCAATTTGTTCTTTCATTTTCTGATCACCTTAAGTAAGCCCCTCCTTCATTTTAACTTCTAAAGTATATTTATAGTCCATGCTTTTCTGCCTCTTTTGAATGCTGGGCATTCCCAACTTTTAATGAAGGCCACAAACATATAAAATGCAAGTTCATCCCACTTTAATTTGAGACTTACAGACCTCAGCATTTACACAATTACCTCATCCACTCTCCCCATGCCATATTTTTATGTTCTTCTAGTACCCAATTAACACCTCATTAAATCACAAACATGCAATATATTTCATTGCCAACTCCTACAATGCAACCCTCACCTGCAACTGAGAAAAATCTTACAGTTTTCAGGTGAGGAAGGGTGGTTTAGAAGCTATAGTAAGGTACTGAGCATCAATAAGTTCTTTCCACTGTTTTTGATGTATAGAAAAACAATCAAAATTATCTAAGAATGGAAGATAGTGAGCTCCTAATTATTGGAAGTTTTCGAACAAAACCTGGATGACCACCTGTGAAGTGTGTTGTATTAGGATTCCTTTTTAATTTTATTTTTGGAGGGGGGAAGGCAAGGCAATTGGGGTTAAGTGACTTGCCCAAGGTCACACAGCTAGTGTGTCAAGTGTCTGAGGCTGGACTTGAACTCAGATCCTCCTGACTCCAGGGCCGGTATTCTATTCACTTGGGATTCCTCTTTTAGTGTAGAGGTACCCCCCCATTTATATAATGAATTCCCCAGGCAAAGCAGATTCAAGATACTTGGTGGGTCTGTATCCACTCAAAACTAGAACTTAAGAGCCCCCATTATTATGTTTACCTTTACTCTTCAGCCAGAGGACATAATTAGTTCAAAGCAAAAGCATTTAATGAAATAGTAGTGTGAAAAAATAGCAATATATTTTTTTCAATAAACACACTGTCCTATAAAAGCACACACCATCAATGGCAAGAGTAGATACCCACAGGGAACATATATGAAGAAGCACACATGTAGGGAACACATGTGACCAAGGCACATGCATGAAAGAGTACAGAAGTAGTGAATACATGTGAAAGGGACATAGATATCAATGGAAAGACATAGGAAACATGCACATCTGAGGCATTTGCTAGGAGGGATACACAAGTAGGGAACACTTGTAGCAGGATGTGGGTAGATGGGGCCACAGGCATACTTCTGGGGCCACTGGTATACTCTGGTTATCACAGTTTTCCTGCCAGGTCTGATCTTTACTGGTTTCATGTGGCAGGTCCTCTCTTCTGGACACAGTGCACTCTCTGCCAGATGTGTAGAATCTACAGATCATCACTCCCTACTGGTTTGGCATGGCGCTGACCAATGTGGCTCCACTGGTATCATGGTCATCACCAGTCACTGCCAGGTGTGGTTCCAATGGGCACATCCTTGTCCAACTTGTCTCTGCTTCCAGATTTTGACTTTAGCTGGAGCCCTTATCTGGGTGCTGTTTCTTTCTCATAGAGAAATAACTCTGTCATGCTTTTTCCTTTAAAATCTTTTTGCTTTTTTTCCCTCCCTTTACGGTACAGCCCTTTTAGATAATCAAAAACTTTAATCGAATCTTTGAAATAACTTTACTAAAGAAAACAACAAATTTCATGATTTTTTATCTTCAAGTAGTGGACTGTCTCAGAGACACAGCTAAAAAGGGCTTTACTCTCCATAAAGGTCATTTTCCCATGTGCCAATTTCTTTAGAACACAAAGCAGAGCCACTACCATTAACTTGTACCATCAGGCAAAACTCTTTTTGTTAAGCAGCATTTCCCAGTCAATGCTGCCTATGTCTCTGTCTAGCTTAGGGCTAGAAAGTCTATGTGGCCTCTCCTTTTAATTTGAGGATCACCAGTTCATGAAGGACCCTAGTGATGCTACTTACTTCATTCCCACATCAACTTACTCTCTGAACTGTTGCATCTTCTGCCTTGCTCCCAAACTCGTAGACCTTCCATGACTCTTCTCCTCCTACCCTGTTTTCCAAGTCCCCTTTATGTTTTGTCTTCCCATATTGGAATGTAAGCTCCTTAAGAGTAGGGACCCTCTTGGTTTCTTATATTTGCATCCATAGTAATTTGCACAGTATCTGGCACATAACCTTTAATAAATGTTTTATCTCTATATCTGTGTCCTCAAATAGTAAAGGGCTGGTTCACAGGACTTCAGTCGGCTGATGAATTGGGAGGTCAAGGTATTTGAGGAGACAACAGTAGTTGTCTTAGAATATCCAAGTAAAAGGAGTAAAAGTCCTGACAAGTAAAATGTCAATAGTAGAGAGGAAGACTATGAGTCTTGGAAGCCAATGAAACTTCTTGAAAAGGGAAAGGCCGTAGTTAAATCTGGGCTCCAGAATATCACTTTAGTTGCTATGTTGAAGATGGATTGGAGAGGTGAGAGAAAAGGATGGTAACCAATTAGGAGACTATTGTAGTAGCTCAGGAAAGAGATAATGAAGACCTAAAGTGGAGTGATGGTTGTGTAGGTGGAGAGGATTCTGATGTGAGAATTGTCTTGGGGCAAGATGATTGGCTGATGATTGGATTAGAGGGTGATAGGAGAAGTCCAGAGTGATGCCATAATTGTGAATCTGGGTAGGATGGTGGACTTTAGAAAGAGGTATGGGTTTGTGGGGTAGGGGAGATAATGAGTCTTACTATTGATAGAAAAGGGCCTCCAAAAACTAGGAAGGGCAGAAAAATTTGTGGATTATGGATAGCATAGAACTGGGATGGATAAGGATGAGAGAGTACCAGTGTTACCAGGTTCAGATGCACTATATCTCAGGGCACTTAACAGAACTACTTGATTTGATAACAGCCACTGTCAGTAATCTTTGAAAGATGAAGAATGGGAAATGTACCACAGGGGTTGGGAAAGGACAAATACCCCATTCTGCAAAAATTGGAAGAGTGTAGAGCCTGTAAACTGTAGGTCAATGAATTGAATGTGACCTCAAGTTCTTGTAGCACCAACATGATATTCACAGCGTCTATGGCAGCTATGAATATGCTGGCATAGCTCTGAATCGCAAAATATAACAGACTCTCTACATGGAAGACAGAAGCAAAACATTTATTCCAACACCAGAAAACCAAATCCATCACAGCAACAAAGAAATCCACACACAATAACAATTCAGGGGACACCACCATTCCCAAGGCTTCCCCTTGCTAGGACCTTCCCACAAAGGAACATTCACAGATAGCTGCTGCCTGCTTCTTCTGTCTCTCTCAACTTTAACTGCTCTGACCAACTTCCTGTCAGTTCTGCTCCACCCTTCTTGTTCTACTCGTTCAGTAAGCTCCTCCCACCACAGGCTTCATGTGACTCAAACTCATGTGATTTAGGCTTCCATGTGATGTAAGCAGGTCACATGGGCCTATTAATGGATAAGGAAGATCTTCCCATTAAGCAAAAATACATTAACAATACAGTTCTTTTAAATTTTAGAACTTATTACATTAAAAGGATGATTTATGAATATTTAGAAAGGGAAGTGGTGATCACTGGCAAACATAGTTCATTAAGAATAATTCATTCCAGATCAACTTTATTGGTAGGGTTACCAGACCAGGGAATGCTGTAGACATAGTTTACCTAGCTTTCAGCAAATCATTTGATCATGTCTTTCACAGTATCTTTGTGGACAAGCTGGAGATACATGGGCTAGATCATAGGTGTCAAACAAGCAGTTCCTCTGACCCAGTGAAAGAACCAGATTAAACTGTAATTGAGAAACATTTAACAAAATAAATAAAAATACAATAGAACATAGATGATGTTCGTACTTGGTTTTGTAAGTCAACATGGCCCACAGGGATCCTTATGTATAGTTTAGTGGGCCGTTTCTTTTTTTTTTAGGCAATCAAGGTTAAGTGACTTGCCCAGGATAACATAGCTAATAAATATCTGAGGCCAGATTTGAACTCAGATCCTCCTGACCCCAGGGCTGGTGCTCGACACACTTCGCCATCTAGCTACCTCTTAGTGGGCCTTTTTTATCTTTGTTTAACACCACTGGGCTAGGTGATAGCATGTTAATTGGGTTGCAAACTGACTATAACCTAAAAGTAGAAATTAAAAACTCAGTGTCAAGTGGCAGAAAAATCTTTAGTGGAATAACCCATGACATTTGTAACAATGAGTTGGTTCGGAGTTACAGATGATATACATATCAAATTTTCAGATGGCACAAAACAGATAAATGGCTAACATATTGGATAAGAAGGTCCAAAAATATCTCAACAGGCAAAATGAATAATTGAATCTAATAAGAATTTTAATAGGGACAAAAACATAGAATATACTTGGGTTCAAAAAAAGCAAATTCATAAGCATAGGATGGATGTGAGACTAGATAACTAAATCTGGGAGATTTTAGTGGAAAGTGTAGTCATCAATGCAATACCATAACCCCAAAGGTTAGTATAATAATAAGCAACATTAAAAGAAACTTAGTGCCTGAAACAAGGAAGGTGATAGTCCCACTGTTCTCTGCTGGTCAGACCACATATGGAATGATACATTCAGCATTGGGTATCACATCTTAGGAACAAGATAGAGAACATGCAGATAACAACCAGGACTGAAGGAGTCTCAAGACCTTTCTAAAAGAACAGCTATGTGAATAGCCTGTTTTGAAAGGTTGTCTCATGATAAAAGGGACTGATTTGGAAGGGCTGAACCAGGAGCAGTGGGGAAAAGCAGCAGAAAGGCAAATTGGCGCTTCTTGGAAAGGAAAAATTATCTCAACGTTTTACAGAATCACAGAATTGGGAGTAAAAAGGGATCTTTGTGGTCATCTAGTACAACCCATCCCATATGGGGTCTCGACCCACAGTTTAAGAAGTGTTGAAAGTGTTGGGAGTGGAAAAACTTTTAACAACTCTTGCACTAGAGGAATCTCTACCATAGCATACCTGATAACTTGTTGTCCATACTCTGCTTGAAGACCTCCAAGGCAGGGTGGGAGTAGGGAAGTACATCACTTCTACAGGCAGTCCATTCCACTTTTGAACAGTTTTAATCATTAAGATTTTTCCTTCCATCGAACTTAAATTTGCCTTTTTAGAACTTCCACCTCTTATTTCTAGTCCTGTTCTCTGGAGCCAGTCAGTCAATCAACACATATTTTATCAAGCATCTACTATGTGCCAAGTATTGTGCTAACTGTTGGAGATACAAAGAAAGGCAAAAACAAAACAAAATAAAAAAAACCCTGAGTCCTTGCTCTTAAGGAACTTATAGTCTAATGGGAGAGACAACATGAAAAGATCTATGTAGAAACAAAATGTAAACAGGATAAAATGGAGATAATCAACAGGGGAAAGGCACTAGCATGAGAGGGATCAGGAAAGGCTTCTTGTGGAAGGTATAATTCTAGCTGAGATTTGAAGAAAGCCAGGGAAGCCAAGAAATGGTGATAAGGAGGGATAGAATTCCAGGCATGGAGGGCAACCAGTGGAAATGCCTGTAGTCTAGAGATAGACTATCTTGTGTGAGGAACAGCAAATAGGTCAGTGCTCCTAGACTGCAGAGTGTTCAGAAAATGCTGATGGGATGATTTTATATTTGATCCTGGAGGTGATAGGGAGTCACTAGAATTTATTAAACAGGGGAATTCTGGCCTGGTTAGACTTGCCCTTTAGGAAAGTCAATTTGACAATGAGCAGACTATGATAAAGACAGACAAACCATAAAACAAATGGAACAAATCTAGTCCCTTCTCCACATGACAACCCTTGAAATATCTCCCAGCACTGTATCATCTACAGATTTGATGAGTATATTCTCCAACTCTTTATCCATGTCATTGATAAAAATGTTCACACAATTCCCTTTGGGTACCACATGGAGAACTCCTGAACCATCAACAACTACTCTTTGAGTCTAGCTATCCAACCGGTACTAAATTCATTTGATTGTCCAATTGTCTAATCTGTATCACTCCATCTCCTTCACAAGAATAGCATAAACCACTCTATCAAAAGCTTGGCTAAAATTTGGTAAACTGGGGGGTGGAGCCAAGATGGCAGCTGGAAAGCAGGGACTAGCGTGAGCTCCCCGCCGAGTCCCTCCAAAAACCTATAAAAAATGGCTCTGAACCAATTCTAGAACTGCAGAACCCACAAAATAGCAGAGGGAAGCAGGGCTCCAGCCCAGGACAGCCTGGATGGTCTCTGGGTAAGGTCTATCCCGCATGGAGCTGGGAGCGGAGCAGAGCAGAGCCCAGCGTGGGAGGCCCCGGACCAACCAGACCAGGAGCCAGGCAGAGCGTGCCCTAGTGCCCTGAAGCAGTGAGCTGCAGCAGTTATCAGACTTCTCAACCCACAAACAAAAACCCACAAAGACAACAGAGAAGGTTAGTGGGAAAAGCTTTGGGAGTGGAAGGAGTTCGAGGTTTGGCTACCTCCCCGGGGGCAGTGGAGGTGGGGCAGCTACAGAAGTACAGCTGCAGTTGCTTCCAGCCCCAGGACCACCTGGTGGGAGGAATTAAGTAGTGGATCAGAGCAGGAGTGAAGAGCCTGCTGAAGATCTAAGTCCAGTCTGGATTGGGGGTTCTTGGGGAAGGAAGAGTGCTGGTGTGGCAGAGCTGGCACATCCCCCCAAGCTTGGAACATAGTTCTCTTAACTCTACAAGCAGTCATACCCCGAAGAAAAACTCAAGGGTCAAGTTAGTTGGCTGAGAACATGGCCAGACAGCGAAAGCACACCCTGATTCAGTCTCAGACTTTGGAATTTTTCTTTGGTGACAAAGAAGACCAAAACATACAGCCAGAAGAAGTCAACAAAGTCAAAGAGCCTATAACAAAAGCCTCCAAGAAAAACATGAACTGGTCTCAGGCCATGGAAGAGCTCAAAAAGGATTTGGAAAAGCAAGTTAGAGAAGCAGAGGAAAAATTGGAAAGAGAAATGAGAAGGATGTGAGAAAACCATGAAAAACAAGTCAGTGACTTGCTAAAGGAAACCCAAAAAATACTGAAAAATACACTGAAGAAAACAACACCTTAAAAAATAGACTAACTCAAATGGCAAAAGAGCTCCATAAAGCCAATGAGGAGAAGAATGCCTTGAAAGGCAGAATTAGCCAAATGGAAAAGGAGGCCCAAAAGACCACTGAAGAAAATACTACCTTAAAAATTAGATTGGAGCAAGTGGAAGCTAGTGACTTTATGAGAAATCAAGATATTATAAAACAGAACCAAAGGAATGATAAAGTGAAAGACAATGTAAAATATCTCATTGGAAAAACCACTGACCTGGAAAATAGATCCAGGAGAGATACTTTAAAAATTATTGGACTAACTGAAAGCCATGATCAAAAAAAGAGCCTAGATATCATCTTTCAAGAAATTATCAAGGAGAACTGCCCTGATATTCTAGAGCCACAGGGCAAAATAGAAATTGAAAGAATCCACCGATCACCTCCTCAAATAGATCCCAAAAAGAAATCTCTTAGGAATATTGTTACCAAATTCCAGAGCTCCCAGATCAAGGAGAAAATACTGCAAGCAGCCAGAAAGAAACAATTTGAGTATTGTGGAAACATAATCAGAATAATCCAAGATCTAGCAGCTTCTATATTAAGAGGTCAAAGGGCTTGGAATACGATATTCCGGAGGTCAATGGAGCTAGGATTAAAACCAAGAATCACCTACCCAGAAAAACTGAGTATCATGCTCCAATGCAAAATATAGATTTTCGATAAAATAGAGGTCTTTCAAGCTTTCTCAGTGAAAAGACCAGAGCTGAATAGAAAATTTGACTTTCAAACACAAGAATCAAGAGAAGCATGAAAAGGTAATCAAGAAAAAGAACAAGAAAAAGAAATTGCAAGGGACTTACTAAAGTTGAACTGTTTTGTTTACGTTCCTACATGGAAAGATGGTTAGTATGATTCATGAGACCTCAGTATTAGGGTAGCTGAAGGGAATATGCATATATATATATATGTTTATGTATATATATGTATATGTGAGTGTGTATGTATGTATATATGTATGTGGAGAGAGAGAGAGAGAGAGGACACAGGGTGAGTTGAAGATGAAGGGAAGATACCTAAAGGAAATAAAATAAAATTAAAGGATGAGAGAGGAATATATTGAGAGAGAGAGATAGGGAGAGATAGAATGGGGTAAATTATCTTGCATAAAAGTGGCAAGAAAAAGCAGTTCTGCAGGAAGAGAAGAGAAGTTGGGTGAGGGGGAATGAGTGAATCTTGCTCTCATCAGATTTGACCTGAGGAGGGAATACCATACATACTCAATTGGGTATCTTACCCCACAGGAAAAAAGGAGGAAGAAGATAAAAAAGCGGGGATGATAGAAGGGAGGGCAGATGGGGGTGGAGGTAATCAAAAACAAACATTTACGAAAGGGGCAGGGTCAAAGGAGAAAATTCGATAAAGGGGGATAGGTTAGGAAGCAGCAAAATATAGTGAGTCTTTCACAACATGAGTATTGTGGAAGGGTTATACATAATGATACGCATGTGGCCTATGTTGAATTGCTTGACTTCTTAGGGAGGGTGGGTGGGAAGGGAAGAGGGGAGAGAATTTGGAACTCAAAGTTTTAAAAACAGATGTTCAAAAACAAAAAAAAAAGTTTTTGCATGCAACTAGAAAATAAGATACCCAGGCAATGGGGCGTAGAAATTTATCTTGCCCTACAAGAAAGGAAGGGAAAAGGAGATGGGAGGGGAGTGGGGTGACAGAAGGGAGGGCTGACTGGAGAACAGGGCAACCATAATATATGCCATCTTGGAGTGAGGGGGAGGGTAGAAATGGGGAGAAAATTTGTAATTCAAACTCTTGTGAAAATCAATGCTGAAAACTAAATATATTAAAGAAAAAAAATTTGGTAAACTGTATCCACCACATTCCCTTCAGTCACTAGCTTAGTAGTGCTGTTAAAAATAGGTTTTTATTCTTGATGAAGACATACAGCTAGTTGTAATTTTCTCTTCCCTTTCTAGGTGTTTACTATTTTTAAAATAATCTATTCTAGAATTCTCCCAGGAATAGAAGTAAAGCTTACTGACCTATACTTTCCAGACTCTGTTCTCTGTTTTTTGATTTTTTTTAACCTTCTTTTGGATTCTGAGTATCCTAGATCACAGAGACAGCTGAGGTTGCTTTATCTTTGCTGAATGATTTCTGTTTTGGAGAAGTTTGAAAGGTCATGCGGAACTGAGTAAATGTCCAGTTCTTCCATTTGTGGGGGGTCCCATGACCCTATTTTGAAATTTGAAAGTTCCCTATTTTGAAAATTGAACTATTTGCCTTTCTCTAATCTGGTGATGCCTCTGTTGTTTTCCATGGTGTTTCATATATCACCACCATTGGTTCAACAATTATATCTTCCAGTTCTTTTTTGGATCTAAGGATGTTGTTCATTTGGGCCAGGTGACTTGAATTCATCAAGGGTCCTGACATTCACTTACTCCCTCTTTATTTATCTTGAGTATCAACTCTTTGTTAATAATTTTTGTTCTGTTATTTCCACTGCGAAGGTATTTTTCCTTTGCAGAGAAAATAGAAACAAAATAAGACTTGAATCTCTCTGTTGTCACTTACCACCATCCCATCTACTCCACAAAAGGTCTTATCCCTTCTTTGATCCTTCTTCTCTTAATGTAACTTTAAAAAATAACTTTTTGTTGTCCTCACCAAACTTTTCTCCCCAAAATCAGCTCATTCCGAGCTTTAGAATTTCTGACAGTGTTGTTGTAAGACAAGACCATACTCTTACATTCAGCTTCTTCTACCTGGCCATTCTTCAATGCGTTATGATTTTTTTAACCCGATTTTCTTTTTTTTTTCTTTCTTCTCTTTTCTTCCTTTTTCTTTTTTTCTATTAAAGTAAGGCTGCTGGAAATATTATTGGATAGATAATAGTTTTCTTTTCTCCCATCAACAATATCCTAAGGTTACAGTCCTACTAGTGGGATCACTAGACTAAATGATACAATTAGATATTTCTCTTTGTATAAGGCCATATTACTTTCCAAAGTGTACCAATTCATAGTCTTACCAGAAGAATTAACAGTATAACACTCTTTTATGATAACTTGTTTTAAGCCTAGAATCAATATAATGGCCATTAAGATCCATGTGGCTTCATAGTTTATTTTAAATGAAAAGTTACGAATTCAATCACAATTATTCTGAGTCCACTGTTAGGGAAGTTCCTAACATTTAGGCAAAGGTTGGGATCTCTGCTTAGACTTCCATTTATATCCGTTTTTACTTAACCCATTGCTTCTTCATGGTAGAGGAAAATATTTAGGTTACTGGAAAGGTTTGGGGAACGAAACAGTGGATTATATTATAGTGTCTATTGATAGGCACTAGAGAGGGAAGTTGGGGAAAGAGAAGATCTTTTCTCAGTATTTCTCACTGTCCTTGAGTAGGCAGGTATGTTGATGGTGGCAACCTGAGTTTTTTTACTCCAAGGTGCATGGAGGGCCTATGGCCCTACTCAATACCTTCCTTCTCTTTTGCAGCTGAGTCATATAATTTCTCCTTTAATTGGTTTTCCCATGGCAGCCAGTTGTTGGCACAGTTCAATAAGACCCCCCTCTCTTCTATAACGTCCACTCTTTTCTGTAGCTTACAGATCCTTGGAATCTCTGGTCTCCTTTTATACAATTTCTCACAATTGACTTTGATTAATTCAAGGAGATGTACAGGCCCTGTTCATATTCAGGGTAAATTGACTGATTCAATTAAGTGTTTCTATCTAACAAAGTTAATTACCTTTAAGTGGGTGGGATAATCAGTAGAGCCCTGCCTTTACACTAGTGTGCCTATTTCTCTACTGCCTGGCCAGCACTGAATTTTTTGTGATTTTGAAAAAAAACTTTAGATGAATTTATTGGATAGTGATATCTCTGAATTGTTGAATTGATACTTCTTTTAACTACTAGAGATTCTGAACAGATTTCACTTGTATTTCTTTTCTTTTTTTAAAACTACTTGTTCATATATACTGTGTCTGTTTATTTTCATGCTGTCACCTGCAGTTGTCCTTGTTGCAGAAGATAACTGGCTGGATAATACATCTTTTTCTTGGAATGGAAGTACCTAAATCCTCCCAGACCTACCTGTCTCTACCTAGAGACTTGGATTTAGGTATGGCCTTCTCTACAGTTTTAGTCTTCTCCTTCTTCCCACCTCCCACCACCCCACTGGCGATTAATCCTCTAGCAACCATATTAAAGAGATCTGTTAAAGCTAAGAACAAATTGCTTTTGTCCAGAAGAAACAGCCTAGATCTTTGGGGATTTTTTCCTCTGCTAATTTGGAGGGAGCTTAAAAAATAAAGATGATCAATACACAGTATTATTAAAATTATAACAGCTCATCAAGTTCCTAAATGGCTTCTGCCACTAAGCTGGAAAGGAAACATCCCAGCCAATTAAATCTCAGCTAATTAAATTAGTCCAACAGCCAACTGCTTCCCTTGTACTGTTGAACACAATTAAAGACATACACACAGAACAATTCAGATCAAGCTCATCTTCTATTAAGAGAAATCAAATTTAAAGTACTATTGAAATAGCAATGAACAGCTTGAAAAAAGACAGGGAAATCTGGACTTAAACCTACCTCCTTAGATAAAGGGAGAAGGGAAGAGAAAGTGTAAAGGAGAAGAAGGCATCTGATCAGCTGCCTGGCTTCTCAGCCAAGGAAAGTTCACTAATGATTGAGTTTGCCTCTCAATCTAGTCACCACTCTTGTCTCTGCCTCCAGTAAACAAGAATACTGCTGCCTTGGCAGAACCTGGAAATACTCAATGTCATTCTTATCTGTCTCTGACATCTATTGAACTGGAGATCTCCCTGACTCAGAAACACAACACTAGTTCAAAAGCTTCCCAGGCCATCATATAGCCATATGATAGTTCCATTTCTCCCCAGGCTGGGAAAACTACATATCCCAAGAGGCTTAGTGAGTTTCTGTATTGCCCTTCCCTTGCCTGTAAGAAAATTGGCTTCTTTCAGGAGTTTGACCCTAGTAATGACTTGATTTCCTAAACTATTTTTTAATCAGGGATTTATCAAATACTAACCTACTCTATTCCTTTGGTTCTAATTTTGGATTTTATATTCTGTTCCACTGAATAATTTTTCTTTTCATTTTATCCAGCATTATTTGTTGATTATGTAAAAGCATTTTATTTAGTAAACCAAAATGTTTTTTAAAGGCTGTCTTCTAGCAAAGTGTCTTCCATGCATATGTCATAATTATACAAGTTTCCTCAAAAATATAGCAGAGATTACCTTGTTTGACAACCTTTTGAGTATTAATATCAAGTGTGACATAAAACAGGGAAACATATGCTTACCAAATGTGTTTGTGAGTCTCATGGAGGATATCCAGTGCAGCATCCAAGTCAAAAAGAAATTCCCTATAAATGGTGAAGTCCTCCAGATGCTCTTTGCAGATGATGCTGAGCTCGTTGCATTAAGCCCCAGAATATTGAACCCCCCCAAAATGAGATACATCTATCCATATAGGAAAAAACTAATTGGGTGAAGAATTCCTTTCTGTATAAGCTGTGAAATATAGTTGGATGGAAAACCTATAGAGTTTATCCAACAGCATATTTTATCTTGGAGAGACACTGAAAATGGACAGTGATCCAAGCTCAGAATTCAGAAATAGGAGAACAGGCTGGGTTACTTTGGGAAATTATATGGTTCTTTTAATGACTCTGATTCTCTACTTGAAACAAAGGTCCATCCTTATAACACCTGTATTCTATTTCAGTCGTTTCAGCCTTATCCCATTCTTTGTGATTCCATTTGGGGTTTTCTTGGCAAAGATCCTAAAGTGGTTTACCATTTCCTTTTCCAGACCATTTTACAGATGAGGAGACTGAAGCAAACAGGGTTAAGTGACTTGTCTAGGGCCACACAGCTAGTAAGTGTCTAAGGCCAGATTTGAACTCAGGAAGATGAGTCTTCCTGATTCTAAGCCCAGTGCTCTGGTGGTAATGTCGTGGAACATGACAGTTTTTTAAAATTTTAATTGATAACAATTACCCAAAGATGTATATTGGTTGTGAACTGGCAGCAGAATTATGCAGGAAGAACGCAAAGGATTTCATTAAAGTAATATGTGACTAAAAAAGAAGACATGAGAAGGAGAAGTAGCCAATGTACAGCCCAAGTACTCCATTGGTATTCTTACAAAGACAAAAAATATGAGCAATACCATTAACAAGCTGGGTGGCTCCCCTGTGGTGAACTTACTGAAGAACATAACAAGTCATACAGGATGGGTAGAAATGGGTGGGGTCGTGATCAGCATTGTAGGAGGAAACACCTACATTAATGAGATCACAGATACACTGAAGTATCAGAATATCTTGTATCAGCTAGTTTTTATAATTACCACTTTATAGTGTAATTTGAAGTCTCACAGTACAAGTCTCCAATAGCTTATATTCATCTTCGACTTTACAGTTAAAAAGGCTTTCCACATATATTATCTCATTCCTCATAACTCCTGTTAATAAGCATGTAAGTTTTATAGTCCTTTTGTAGATAAGACGATGAAGGCTCAGATAAATTTTGCTATTTGTACAAGTATATAGCTAGTACCTAGAAAAAAATAAGACTAATAACCCGGATCTGCTGTTACCATTTCTAGGGTTCTCCACAGGAATTTGAACCCGTGTCTTTTCATTCAAGGTCCAGAGGTCTTTCCATCATAGAGATCGAGAGAGTCAATCAACATTCATTAAGTTCCTACTACGTGACAAACACTGTGCTAAGCGTTGGGGATACAAAAATAAGGCATAAGACAAGACCCTACTTCAAGGAGCCCAGAGTGTAATGGGGGAGACAATGCATAACAGGGGCTGAAAAGTGAGGGGTGGAAGGGTCATGCATCCAGGGTGGGAAATGATCTAAAGAGGTATGAGTTTCTGAGTTGCTTTAATCTTGAAGAATAATGGATTTCTGGATATGATGAAGTCTGGGAAGGTAGCCAGGTGGGAAATGATGATCAATTCCCTGGGCACTATCTTTAAATAAAAGAGGATCACACCTTGCTACCTCAGATTAATCACATAAGTGTTTGAATTATCCACTTCGGTTAGGTAATATGGAGCAATGGAAAAATGGAATCAGAAGACTTGGATTCAAATTGCCTCTCTTCTGCTTACTATGTGTGTGATCTTGGATAAGTCTTGGGGCCCCAGTTTTCTTTTTTCTTTGCAAAAAGAAAGACTGGACTAAATAGGTTTCTTCTAACTCTAAATTCTGTGACCTGACTTAAATTTAATATTATTGAAATTGAGATAAAGAAAGGGGAATGTCAGTTATAAGTGCTCACCTTCTTCTCACCTCTCACCTGTTGAGAAGCTCCTCCAATTTTCTATGCATGAGTAGGAGGGAATCACTCTTGTCATCACATACTTGCGTGAGTAACATTTTGGGGGTTGCCTACCTCATGCACAATCTCCTTGTATTATCTCTCTTAATATGAACTACAGGAAAGCTGACACTCCCCAAAAGGGGAGGGTGGGAAGGAGAAGGGCCTAAGGAAGATGGGAGATGAGCCACCCAGGTGATAAATTCTCCTGTTTATTTTTCAAATTCCTCTTCCTATCCCTCTTAGAAATAATATTTAGAAGGTTTTCTGCTGTGTGTGTATTTATCTATCTCTATCTGTTTGTCTGTTTGTCTGTCTGTCTACCTGTCTATCTATCGCTTTCTCTCTCTCTCTATCTATCTATCTGCAGTTGCTGCCAGAGAGCAATTCTTTCTTCTATCCAGGAATAGCACCAATTTAAGGGATAAATCTGAGAGGGCAGAAGAATGGCTTTCTACCCCTCTATTCCCAGGATTATATCTTTCTATGCCTTCCTGAATGTGAAGGAAAGAATTATAAAATGCAGAGCTTGAAGGACCTTAAGGATCACTCGGTTTAAAGAACCTCCTGACTTTACAGATCAAGTGTCCCTGTGGTGAAGAGACTTCACAGATATCACACATCTAGTTAGTGGCAGAGCAGGGATCTGAACTCATGTCTCCTGACTGCTAAGTGCTCTTTCTGTAATGGCAACGAAAATCAAATCATCACAGAAATTTTGCATGTGTTAAGGATTGTGTGCTGCGTACCCTGGAGAACAAACTTGGAGAAAGTAAGTTAGTGACCTCACTGTACTTCCTCTAAATATCACGTCCACTTATTTAAACAACGTAGAACATGTAGACAACTTGTGGTCAGTTTTGGCTGTCTTTATAGTCATTTTGGATGATTTATTATAATAATGAAAATTATTCTTGTTTCATAGCTCCCTCCTATATTAGCACCCACCGCTTTCATTACTTCTCACCCCCTCCCCAACCACCACCAACTCATTCTGATTGACTGACTAGATGCCCCCAATGTATTGGATAATTACATAACCTTCTGATTTACCTTGGTTATATAAAAATGCCCTTAGGGCATTGAAATGAGGCGGAAAAGTAAATTGCCGTAATAATTGCTTCCAGACAGCACACTGCATTACTTTATGCAGTAGTCCCCAGAAAGAGTGTGTCTAGAAAGGCACTGTGTCATAGGAGGAAAGAGCTTGGGAATGAAAGCCTGGAGTCCTGGGTTCTAATTCTGCCTCTTTCACTAACTGGTTGTTTGACTCACAGGTTGTTGTTGTTTGTCTTTCGTTCTCAAAGAGAACCATGGCATCAGGAAGATGATGCCATGACTTGCAAGTGAATTGGATTTAAGTGAGGGAGGGCTATGTAAAGTCACCAGCCTCACTTTCTCCTCTGGAGCCATCTGGGTCTAGTGGTGAGATGTAGATTAGGATGACTGGAGACAGACCCTAGTTGTTTGACTATGCTCAAGTCACTAAGAAGCAAAGAATCTGAAGATGGGACAGAATTTTAGAAGTACTTTAACTTCCGTTTATTCTTCAGTTAGAAGTGAATTATCTTTACTTAATTCCAATTAGATTGTAAGCTACTTGAGAGCAGGGACTTTCTTTTGCTGCCGTTTGTATCCTCAGCACTTAGTACAGCACCTGGCACATAGTAGGTGCTTAATAAATGTTTATTAATTGGTTATTTGATTTTTCTACCTACTCTAACCCATTCTTGGACAGGAATCTTCTTTACACCTCCAACCAAAGCCAGTTTTTGCTTGAAGACTTCTAGCTTAGACAAATTCACTATCTTTCCAAAGAAGTCCATTCTAATTTAAGAGAGGAAATTGTAAGGAAATATTTTGTTGGTGTTCCACTGAGCCAAAAATCTTCCTTTCTCAAATTTCCATGCATCGCTCCAAGATTTGCCCTTTGGGATCAGGCAAATAAATTTTATCCTTATTCCACTGAGCAGAAGTTGAAATTGTTAAAGACAGTTATATCCCTCATAAATTTTCTCTTCTTCAAATAAACATCACTAATTCTTTCAATCCAACTTCACATGGCATGGTTTCTAGTCACCTCATCATCCTGGTCATCTCTGGATAAGATTCAGTTTGTCAATTCTCAAATGGGTGTCTCATTTTGCCTTTCTGGGTTTCAGTTTTTGCTTTTTTCATTTATATAGGTAAAATGAGAGGGTAAAAATAGATGATTTCTCATACTTCCTTTAAGTTCTTAAATTTTATGATACTAAAGTTGAGTAGATGGAGAATACTTCCTCATTGACATATATAGATTATGAATATATTTCCAAAATATGTGTTTTATTGATGCTTTTAAAAATCGTTGTCGTCATTTGTCAATGGCCTCCAAGAAGCCCCTTATAAAAGAAAAATTTCCTAAAGTAAAGAAGTTGAACTGCTGGCCATGTCTGATGACCTATGCCTTATTTAGGAACCAAAGTCTAGTGTCTTTCTGCCCAGAGGTGGGATATATCTTTCATTATCTTCTGAGTCAAGCTTGGCGCATTGACAAGAGTTCTAATATCTTTTTAACATTGTCTTTCTTTGCAATATTAAGTCATGCGTAGATTGTTTTCTTGGTTCTGCTTACCAAAATCAGTTCACACAAGTCATCCAAAGTTTCTCTATGTTTTTCGTATTTGCTGTTTCTTACAGCACCTTGTTCAATTATATACATATACCACAATTTGTATGTAAGTCAGTCAGTATCTGTTTTGGTTCCAGTTCTATTTTTTCCAAAGAAACTCTCTCTCTCTCTCTCTCTCTTGGACTTTTTCCTCTGCCTTTGATCTCCTTGGTGTGCCTGTTTTAGTGATATTTCTAGAACAATTCTAAATTGTTTTCCAGAATGGTTAAACCAGTTTGTAGTGTATACAGGGTGTTCAGAGAGGACTAGTACTTCTGGCATGAGGGCTAGCTGACCATCCACCTTTGGTGTCCACCTGTCTCCCAACTCTCACCTGTGGCTCCAAGAAGCTGCAGCATGCGCAGTGGCCACACCCTGCTAAAACCATCTCAGCAGATGGGCTAAATCAGATTGAGGATAACTGACAGGCCTCAAGCCCATTGGTGAGTTAGGGGGATGTCTACCGCAAGCATGTGAAGACTTCCCCCATTGGAATGGGTGGATGAGAACAATTTGTTCCAATGGCCATGAAGTCAGCTGAAATAGGTGCTGTGGAGTGCTTGGAGCTTGGTCAGACACTGAAGATGCCAAATTCATCCACTGTCTTCCAGGCCTTCTTGCCATTGGACTTCGGTGACTATGGAAGAGAGAGTAAAGCTGATAACTTTGTACAACTCTGCTATTTTACCTACCTTGATGTCCTATGGCAATGGGCAAGTGATGAAACAGCAGGTATGGATACACTGGAAGCTGGAGCCACAATCCTGCACATAGGCAGTCCATGGCACTGGCATCTTCTCACTGGACTGAAGCAGCAATGGGATTTGACAGCTCCTTGGATGTCTGAGCAGCGTTTTTATGTACCAAATGACTCATTTACTGGTGTGAGGAAAGGGCTAGAAAAGGTACCCTAAAAATTATATGCTTCACCCAGCCCTGGCAGGTGCCCATGCCACCCAGCTTATTGCAGCAGGCAGGGATCTCAGTTCGTGGTTAAAACATACAAAAATTACAAAAACTTTTACAAAGATGATTCCATTCATTATCAATACATGAAATACGTGCACATTCAAGGACAACACAAAATCTAGTAGACCTGAGAGACAAACAGCTCTTGTTGTGAGAGAAATCAGCAGATACCACATCCAAATAGCTGGCAAATGAAAGTCAGCTTACTGAGGTTGGAGCTGGATACATGTTTTTCTGGAGTGGCCACTGTGAAGAGGAGCACCATGAAGCTGGCATAGGTTTTGCAATCAGATCTAATCTAGTCAGTAAGCTTCTATGCCTCTCCAAAGGAGCAAATGATAGGATTCATTACAATTCGAAGGCCACTTGTAGGAGTGCCATGCCATCTCATCATCAGTGTACATGTACCCACCATGATGAACCCTGATGAAGTCAAAGGAAAATTCTGTGAAGACCTGGAGACCCTCATAGTTAGTTATTCTGGGTGACATTAATGCAGGAGTAGGCACAGACTGACAGACATAGCCGAGAGTCACTGGGAGGAACAGTCAGAAATAGCAACGGTGATGGTCACCTACTACTGAAGACTTGTGAGTCTCATGATCTTCTCATTACTGTCTTCCATTTACCAAACTACAGCAAAATGTTGTGTATGCACCCTCACAGCAAGCACTGGCATTTAATAGACTATGTCATTGTATGAAGGAGAGACATGCAGGATGTGAGAGTGTGTAATGCTAAGCAGCGTGAGACTTTTTTTTTTACTGTTTTCTCTCTTAGAATGCTAAAGTAATCAAGTGCCTTTGATTATGTCTTACTAGGTGCTAAGCCCCAGGCCCACACTCTTGCTGGTTGGGTGTGAAGCCTTCGGGCCCTAATAGGGGTATATAAACTTGGAGGTTGGTGTTTTGTTTGGGGCTCTCACTCATTGGAACAGTGTTGGTGTGGAAACTCTGGGTAGCTGTTAAGGAGCCCCCTGGCTTTGAAAACCCAGATGTTGGTGCTTCTCTCTTTGCTGACCATATATATGATGTCTAGATCAGACAAAGCCTGTCTGTTGAATTGTGTTATTTTCTCTGTCTATATTGTCTCTGTTTGCAACTTCTGTTTGTATTTGCTCTGAAGTTCAGGATGCTGGCTTTTCCCCTTGAACTAAGTGAATGATATATGTTTATTTGATTAAAGTGAGATCGTTAAACCCTTAATGTTGCTTTCCTTAGAAAAGCAGATAAAAGAACCTGTGCTGGCAGCTCTTGTTGCTGGTCTTGTTGGGTCTTACACCTCAGCAGCAGCTTCAAGCCACATTTTTGTTACAGAGTGATGAAGGCACATGTGTGGCAGAGTGTTGGACTGATCATAGACTTATCCTCTCCAAGTTAAAGATTCACTTGAAGGCAAGACAACTATCAACAAACTCAACATTAACAGATTAGAGTGCATCTCCTTGCACAAATAGTGCATTGCTGACCTGGAGGGAAAGCTGAGTCAGCACATAGTTAGCAACAGTAGAGAGCAGAAAAAAGGGGAAAGCTTTCAAGTGTACAGCACCACATTTGCTCACCTGGGCCAGAGCACTCACAAACATCAGCATCGGTTTGATGAAAATGATGGGGAAATTCAGAAGCTGCTAAATTAGAAATGTCAACTCCACAGGGTTTACCAGCAGGGCAGCTTATCCGTCTCCAAGAATACAGCGTTTAACTCCATCAAGAGTAAAGTGCAGAGATTCTAGGAATATGGCAGAAGAGGTCAGAAAACTTTCAGCTCTCCAAATTTCCTCTACAAAAAAGACAGAACAGCCACCTCAAAGGGAATGCAGAGTAGTGGAAATAAACAAAAGTCAGGGTAAAGCAAGTTTTCTCCTAAGATAACTTGAGAAGACCCCAGGAAAGACCTCACCCCTAGGAGTGAAAGATTGTCCTGAGTGAAGAGCTAGCACCTCCAGGCTGCCTCTGGGGAACCAATAAACAATAAGCCCTGGAGCAGTTGGGGTTGAGAGGCAGCCTCTGCCTTAGAAACTTTCAACTCACCAACAGTGTGAGGGTCTGATGGCTGAGTGGGAGAAAATTGAAGGACTTTCCACTGTTGAGGGATGCCAAGCACAACTGTGCTGACCAGTGTGCTGAGCAGAAGTGTCTCTGGCTGGGCTGCTACTGCTGGGGAGAGCGAGCTAGCACACACCTGGTGAGTGTGGTAGCAGAGGGGTGGAGACCCAGCTGGCTGTGGGCACTTGCAGGGGAGCAGAGCCCCTGATTTTAGTTATGGGACAGAAAGGACAGCTTTAGTTTGCAGCCACTGGAGGGACCACAGAGAGCAAGATCATTTGTGGGACAGTGAGGGTGGGGGCCCTAACTGTGGCTTAGTTGTGGAGAGGAGAGCCCAAGGTTGAGTCCTGGGACAGACCTCAGAAAATAACATTAAGAAGGATATGAAGCTTTGGGCATCATTCCCCATACCTCAGGACTAGAACTTGATTACACTAATAGCTGCTCAAAATTAAATGAATGAGTGAATAAAAATGAGAAAGCAAAGGAGAAAGAATCCAACCATAGATAACTACTATGGGGAGAGAGGGGATCTGGGTTCATATTCAGAGGAAGATGATAGAGCCAGAAAAAAGCCATTCCTTTTTAAATGAGAAACATCAAATTGTCCCAAGCACAAAAAAGAGTTCTTAGAAGAATGTAAAAAGTACTTTAAAAATCAAATAAGAGAGATCAAGGAAAAATTAGAAAAAAAATAGAAGAAAATCAAGAAAATTATGCAACCAATTTAAAATAGAGAATCAGAAACTTAAGGAAGAAAGTAATTCCTTGAAAACTAGAATTGGGCAAAGGGAAGCTAATGGCATTCTAAGACACCAAGAAATAATAAAACCAAGATCAAAAGAATATAAAAATAGAAGAGAATATGAAACATCTCATCAGAAAAACAACTGATTTGGAGAACAGATCAAAGAGAAATAATATAAGAATGCTGGACTACCCGAAAAAAAGAATCTTGATACACTATTACAAGATATTATCAAGGAAAATTACCCTGAAGTTCTGGAACAAGAAGGCAAAGAAGAAATAGAAAAAATCCACTGATCACTACATAAAAGAGATCCCAGGAGGAAAACTTACAAGAATATCATACCCAAGTTTCGAAGCTCCAGGTTAAGGAGAAAATATTGGAAAGAACAAGAAAAAATTAATTTAAATATCATGGAGCTACAATAAGGATTACACAAGACCTAGCAGCTACTACATTGAAGGACCATAGGTCTTGGAATACTATAGAGAGAAATAGCTGGGGTTACAATCAAGAGTAACCTAGCAAAGTTAAGTATAATCCTGGATGAAAAAAAAGAATATTAAACAAACTGAAAGACTTTCAGGAATTTGTGACAAAAATAGCAGAACTTAAGGGAAAATTCAATATATAACATCCAAGAGAAATATAAGGTAAATGTTAAAGACCAATTATAAGAGACTCAATAAGGTCAAATTGTTTACTTCTTATATGTGAAAATATAAGTAATAATATCAGTACTCTTATGACTGTCATCATTATTTGGATAGTTTGAAAGAAAGGTTTTGGCTGAGTTGAGTATGAAGGAATGATTCTTAAAAAATAAAACTGTGTAGGGAGAGATAAAAAGGAGTAATTATCTCATACAAATGAGGCATAAAAGGAAAAAAATGATATAGAGCAAGTTAGTAGGGGGGAGCATGTGTAGTGCTGGAACCTTACTCTCATTGGGAATGGGTTAAAGAGGGAACAACGTATATATCTAGAAGGGTATAAAAGTCTTCTAAATTCAGAAACAAATTAGCAGGCAAGAGTATAGGGTAGAGGGAGAGGATAAGGGGTAGACTCTTGGAGAGGTGGGTAGGTAAGCTAAAGTAGTAGGTAGAAGTAGGTAGAAGTAAAGCAGAGGAGTGAGGAAGGATGGGAAAAGGTTGAGAAAGATAGTGAGGAAAAACAGGAAGGAAGAAAATACACAGGTAATTATAGTTTAGAATGTGAATGGGACCCACAAAAAGGAAACTGATAGCAGATTAAAAATTTGAATTCAACAATATGTTGCTTTCAGGAAATGCTATAAAATGAGAGATACAAAGATATAATAAAGGGCTAGAGTAGAATTTGTTATGTAAAAAAGCAGGAGTAGTAATCATGATCTCAGATAAAGTTAATGCTAAAATGGACTTAATCAAAAGAAAAAAATAGGGAAACTATACTATGTGCCAGCAATATTATTCAAGATTATTTTAAAATAACTAGACAGTATAAAGTACCTGAGAGTATACCTTCCAAAACAGACACAGGAACTATATGAACATAAATATAAAACACTTTTTATACAAATAAAGTCAGATTTAAATAATTGGAGTAATATTTATTGTTCATGGGCAGGTAAAGCCAATATAATAAAAAATGACAATTTTACCTAACTAATCTATTTATTCAATGCCATCCCAATTAAATTACTAAAAATGATCTTAGTGAGTTAGAAAAAAATAATAACAAAATTCATTTGGAAAAACAATAGGTCAGGAACTTCAAAGAAACCATAGGGGGAAAAAATGTAAAGGAAGCAGATTTATCAGCATCAGGCCTTAAACTATATTATAAGGTAAGAGCATTGTTGAAGTGCAAAATGTAAAATTTTAATTATTTTAAATTAATGTTCTTGTATAAATAAATCTAATGCAGGCAAGAATAGAAGGAATGCAGAAAATTGGGAAAATTTTTTCATAGACCATATTTCAGATAGGATGTGATTAGGCTGGAATATTGTTGGGGTGTAGGACATGATGAGCCAGTTGATTTAGAAAAACATGGAAAGACTTGGACTTAAGAAGGAAGTTGCTATCCACCTTCAGAGAAACAGATGACAAGTAGAAATAAGCATAGTACAGTCTTATATATGTGTGTATGAGTGTATATGTGTATATTTACAGATATAGCCCTCTCTCACTTAAATCCAATTCATTTTCATGTTATGACATCACCTTCCTGATGTCATGGTCCTCTTCAAGTATGAAGGACAAAGAGCAGCAGCACGTATGTGTGTATGTGTATATATATATATAGCCATGTTTAATTGTGGCCTTCTTTGGCAGGGTGGGGGTGGGGTGGGGGGATTAAGTAAAAAGTGTGCAGCAGAGAACTAAAGGAAAGACCTAGAAGGAAGCAAAGAAAAGTTGGGCAGCTTTGAAAACAATGCATAGTATTTATCATATAGGTTTTCTTGAAATGGAAATTTATTGTTTTGTATTGAATCTTCTTTTATGTTCTGCTGTGTGCATGGAATTTTTTTTCTTTTCTCTTTTTGTAGTTAAGTTTAAAATAAACAAAGGTCTATGGAGTCATTGTGCTGCCAACACTATTATATGCCTATGAAACCCGAACAAGACAAAGTGCTGGACACTAAGGTCCTCTCTAGAGCTGCACTGCCAAATATTTAAACTCTATTGCAGAGAGTGCAACTCCAGTGGGCTGGCCACATAGTTTGAATGCCAAATGCTTGCTTAATCAAAAGCCTATTTTTCAGAGAACTCACACAAGGTCAGTGCCCACACAGTGGTCAAAAGAAACAGTACAAGGACACTTTCAAGGTCTCTCTGAAGAACTTTAGTATCAATTATGAAATATGGGAAATGCTGGCTCAGGATGGTCCAGCATGGCATGCCCATATCAAAGAAGGCGCTGTGCTCTATGAATGAGGCAGATTTGCACTTGCACAAAGGAAATGTGAGCTGTGCAAATCCAGAGACATTTCTACCTTGAATATTATAATGGATGGTTGACCTGTGATAGACCCTTCTGAGCTCCTATTGGACTTATCAGCCACAGCTGAACACACTGTAGTCTGATCGTACCATCATAATGTCATAATGTCATAATGTCTTCTTCAAAAATGAAGGATGAACAACACCTCCATCAGTGCTGGACTAATGTGTCTAGTTTCGTACAGGCCCTAAAACAATAATCAGTTTCATCTTTTGTAATTTTTGTCTATCTTATGGATGTGAGATGTGAGATGAAACTTCAGAATTGTTTTGGTTTGTATTTCTTTTTAGTAATGATTTGGAGCATTCTTTTAATTATGTAACTGTAGATAGTTTATATTTCTACTTCTGAAAGCTGTCCATTCATGTCCTTTGACAACTTGTCTATCGGAGAGTGGTTTTTGTATCAATTGTATCAATTCCGTATATACCTTGGATATCAGAACTTAATCAGAAGTATTTGCTATACATTTTTTTTCTAAATCAACAATTTTTCTTTGTATTCTTTCTGCACCAATTTTTTTTTAATGTGAAAGCTTTTCAATTTTATGGAATCTAAATTTATATGTTTTTCCTGTATGATCACCTGTATCCTTTATTTAGTTAAGAATTTTCCCCCTACTTGTAATTATGCATTGTACTTCCTTCTGAATTCCTCTAATTTATTATATTGATATGAACTTTTATATTTAGGATGCATATTCATTTGGAACTTACTGTGGTAAGATGTTGATCTAAACCTAATATCTTTTTTTAAATTTTTTTAATGTAATATATTTAGTTTTCAGCATTGATTTTCACAAGAATTCGAATTACAAATTTTCTCCCCATTTCTACCCTCCCCCCCACTCCAAGATGGCATATATTCTGGTTGCCCTGTTCCCTAGTCAGCCCTTCCTTCTGTCACCCCACTCCCCTCCCATCCCCTTTTCCCTTCCTTTCTTGTAGGGCAAAATAAATTTCTACGCCCCATTGCCTGTGTATCTTATTTTTTAGTTGCATACAAAAAGTTTTTTTGTTTTTGAACATCTGATTTTAAAACTTTGAGTTCCAAATTCTCTCCCCTCTTCCCTTCCCACCCACCCTCCCTAAGAAGTCAAGCAATTCAACATAGGCCACATGCGTATCATTATGTATAATCCTTCCACAATACTCATGTTGTGAAAGACTCACTATATTTTGCTCCTTCCTAACCTATCCCCCTTTATGAATTTTTTCCCTTGACCCTGTCACTTTTCAAAAGTGTTTGTTTTTGATTACCTCCACCCCCATGATCTAAACCTAATTTCTGCAAATTGCTTTCTAGTTTTCCAAGAAGTTCTTGTCAAGTATGACGTTTCACCCCAGATATTTTCGTTCTTGGTGAATATGAAGCTACTTTTGACTATCTTAATTTTCCCTACCCAGTCTGTTCCATTGACCAACTTTTGTACTTTTTAATCAATATCAAATACTCCTGATGATTATTGTTTTAAAATATAGTTTCTCCTCCCTACCCCTCAACAGTATTTCCCTTGAGATTCTCAACCTTTTGGTCTTCAAGATAAATGTTACTTTGTTTAGTTTTATAAAATAATCCCATGGGAACTTAATGCCGTGATGCTCTGAACTCAGTCTCCCAGAGCAGATGGCTCTATCTTCCCTTCACAGTTCTAGGGCTTCCCCTAGGGGTTCAAGTCCCCACTTTAGTGTTTCCCCTTCTGTTACTGCTGCATGACCAATTAACATTAATTAGCTTTTACAAAAGGTTATTTACTGAGAAGATACAGTAAGAACCAAAGTTATAAATGTTTTCTCCCACACCTGGGGCATACTCTCCCCTATACTACCTCAGTCTCTGAAGAGAATAGGCTCAGATTAAATGCAATTAATTTACAGCATTTGCCTTGACCAAATTCACTTCTGAATGTGGCATGACCAGTGGTGGATGAGTCTGCCAGTTTTCCTTAAAAGGTATTAAGACATTCCTTGAGACTTGTTTGTTTCAGGGGACTAAGGACTTGGTGTGTGGATGTTACTTCCTCATCGTCTGAGTACAAAACAGCTGAGAAGATCCTTGCAGGTGTTTGGCTGGTAGATAAAGATGGGAGCAGCTTTCAGTCACCTCAATGCCTATTCTTCTTGAATATTCTCATCTTGCTATAGCTAACTTTTTTTTGTTAAGTGTTGAATGACTTCTGAGCATCTCGTTTTGTTCCAATAAACCAATCTAAATTACCAAGGGACTAACTTGTCATGCACAAGCCTGAAGACAAAGTCACGATCATCTTCAATCTTCTTCACCTAAAACAACACACACACACACACACACACACACACACACACACACACACACGAATTATCTTTCTCACTCAAATAACTAGGCATGGAAAAGAAGCTAGGGCCAAGAGCAAGGCCCTGGCAGATGATACCTTTTTAATCCATCCAAGTTCAGTATATGGAGCCAATCAACAATCTATTTTTCCATTCATGTGGACCAGAACTACCTACAAAACAGCTCCAATATGGGGAACAATGTATGTCCATTGAACCTCATTCCTTTTTGTTTTTTTTAATTTGATTTAATTTTTTGTTACATTTTAAGTTTCAAACTTTCCCCCTCCCTCCCCATTCCACACTAGTGAAGGCCACCATTTTCCAACAATTTTTACCAAATAGTGGATTCTTATTCCAAAAACTTAAATCTTTACATTTGTCAAACACAAGGTTATTATAATCATTTGCTACTGTATATTGTATGTCTACTCTGTTCCACTGATCCAACTTTCTATTTCTTAGTCACTACAAGATAGTTTTGATAATTACTGCCTTACAATACATTTTAAGATTTGGTACTGCTAAGCCTCCTTCCATTACATTATTTTTCATTAATACCTATGATATTCTTGACCAAATTTTGTTCTTCCAAATGAATTTTAATATTATTTTTCTGGCTCAGTAAATTTTTTTTTGGTAATTTAATTGGTATGGTGTTGAATAAATAGATTAGTTTAGGTACAATTGTCATTTTTATTATATTGACACTGCCCACCCATGAACAATTAATATTCTCTTAATTATTTAAATCAGATTTTATTTCTATTAAAAAGCACTTTATAATTATGTTCATGTAGTTTCTGGTTTTGTCTTGGCAGGTATGTTCCTGGGCATTTTATGCTGCCTATGGTTATTTTAAAGGGAATATTTCTTACTATCTCTTCTTGCAGGGTTTTGTTGGTGATATATACAAATACTGATGATTCATATGGGTTTATTTTATATCCTTTTACTAATCTAAAATTGTGGTTTCAACTAGCTTTTTAGTTCAATCTCCAGGATTTTCCAAGCATTTCATCATATTATCTGCAAAAAGGGATCATTTTATTAACTCATTGCCCAGTCTGATTCTTTCAATTTCTTTCTTCTTCTCTTACTGCTATTACTAGCTTTTCTTAATACAAAATTGAATAATATTGGTAATAATGGGCATCCTTGTTTCACTCCTGATCTTATTGTCATTACAAATAATGTTTGCTGATAGTTTTAGGTTGATACTTCTTATCATTTTAATAAAAAATCCATTTATACCTATGCTTTTAAGTATTTTTTAATAGAAATGCACGTCATGTTTTGTCAAAATATTTTTTCTGCATCTATTGATGTGATCATAATTTTGTTATTAATATAATCAATTATGATAATAGTTTTCCTTATGTTAAACCATCCCTGAATTTCTGGTTTAATTCACAATGTATAATCTTTGTGATATATTGTTGTAGTCTCCTAGCCAGTATTTTATTCTGGATTATTTAGGTGAAATTGGTCTGTAATTCTCTTTCTCTGTTTTTGTTGTTCCTGCTTTAGGTACCAGTACCACATTTGTTTCATAAAAGGAGTTTAGTAGGAATTCTCCTTTGCCTGTTATTCCAAATAATTTATTTAATATAAGAATTAGTTGATCTTTATATGTTTGGTAAAATTCAATTATAAATCCATTTAGTCCTGATGCTTTTTTTCTTAAGAAGCTCATTTGTGGTCTGTTCAATTTCTTTTTCCATAGTAGGTTTATTTAGATATTGTGTTTCCTTTTCTGTTAATCTACGCAGTTCACATTTTTGGAAGTATTCTTCCATTTCACTTAATTTGTTAAATTTTAATTGGTATACAATTGGACAAAATAACTCTTAATAATTGCTTTGATTTCATCTTAATTGTTACTATATTCACCCTTTTCACTTTTGATACTACTGTTTTGGTTTTCTTCTCTCTATTTTTTAATCTTATTAACCAATAGTTCATCTATTTCACTGTTTTTTTTAATGAAACTAACTTAGATTTATTTATCAATTCAATGGTTCTCTTACATTCAATTTTATTAATTTTACCTGTAATTTTTAGGATGTACAATTTGGTGTTTAATTGGGGATTTTTAATTTGTTCCTTTTTTAGTTTTTTAAATTATATACCAAATTCATTGGTCTGCTCTTTATTTTATTGATGTAAGCATTTAGAGCTATAAATTTTCCTCTGATAACTGTTTTGCTGCACCCCATAGGTTTTGGTATATTATCTCATTATCATTCACTTTAGTAAAGTTATTTCTTGTTTCTATGACTTGTCCTTTAATCACTCATTCTCTTTTTTTTGAGTTTAAATCATTATTTATTTATTTAATATGTTTAGTTTTCAGCATTAATTTTCACAAGAGTTTGAATTACCTATTTTCTCCCCATTTCTACCCTCCCCCCAACTCCAAGATGGAATATATTCTGATTGCCCCATTCCCCAGTCAGCCCTCCCCTCTGTCACCCCACTCCCCCAACCCCGCATCCCCTTTTCCCTTACTTTCTTGTAAGCCAAGATAGTTTTCTATGCCCCATTACCTGTATATCTTATTTCCTAGTTGCATGCAAACACTTTTTTAAACATCTGCTTTTAAACTTTGAGTTCCAAATTCTCTCCCCTCTTCCATCCCCACCCACCCTCCCTAAGAAGGCAAGTAATTCAACATAGGCCACATGTGTATCCTTATGTAAAACCCTTCCGCAATACTCATGTTGTGAAAGACTAACTATATTTTGCTCCCTCCTATCCTATCCCCCTTTATCCAATTTTCTCCCTTGACCCTGTCCCTTTTCAAAAGTGTTTGCTTTTGATTACCTCCTCCCCCTATCTGCCCTCCCTTCTATCATCCCCCCTTTTTTATCTCCTTCCTCCTTCTTTCCTTTGGGGTAAGATACCTAATTGAGTGTGTATGTTATTCCCTCTTCAGGTCAAATCCCATGAGAGCAAGATTCACTCATTCCCCCTCACCTGCCCCTACTTCCCTCTCAACAGAACTGCTATTTCTTGCCACTTTTTTGCTAGATAATTTACCACATTCTATCTCTCCCTTTCTCCCTCTCTCAATATATTCCTCTCTCATCCCTTAATTTGATTTTTTTTAGATATCATCCCTTCATATTCAACTCATCCTGTGCCCTTTGTGTGTGTGTATACATATGTATATATATCCCCTTCAGCTACCCTAAATCTGAGGTCTCATGAATTATAGACATCATCTTTCCATGTAGGAATGTAAACAAAACAGTTCAACTTTAGTAAGTTCCTTGTGATTTCTCTTTATTGTTTACCTTTTCACGCTTCTCTTGATTCTTGTGTTTGAAAGTCAAATTTTCTATTCAGCTCTCGTCTTTTCACTGAGAAAGCTTGAAAGTCCTCTATTTTATTGAAAGTCCATATTTTCCCTTGGAGCATAATACTCAGTTTTGCTGTGTAGGTGATTCTAGGTTTTAATCCTAGCTCCATTGACCTCCAGAATATCATATTCCAAGCCCTTTGATCCCTTAATGTAGAAGCTGCTAGATCTTGTATTATTCTGATTGTGTTTCCACAATACTCAAATTGTTTCTTTCTGGCTGCTTGCAGTATTTTCTCCTTGATCTGGGAGCTCTGGAATTTGGTGACAATATTCTTAGGAGTTTTCTTTTTGGGATGTTTTTCAGGAGACGATCAGTGGATTCTTTCAATTTCTATTTTACCCTCTGGCTCTAGAATATCAGGGCAGTTCTCCTTGATCATTTCTTGAAAGATGATATCTAGGCTCTTTTTTGATCGTGGCTTTCCGGTAGTCCAATAATTTTTAAATGATCTCTCCTGGATCTATTTTCCAGGTCAGTGTTTTTTCCAATGAAATATTTCACATTGTCTTCTGTTTTTTCATTCCTTTGGTTCTGTTTTATAATATCTTGATTTCTCATAAAGTCACTAGCTTCCACTTGCTCCTTTTCTTCAGTGGTCTTTTGGGCCTCCTTTTCCATTTGGCTAATTCTGCCTTTCAAGGCATTCTTCTCCTCATTGGCTTTTTGGAGCTCTTTTGCCATTTGAGTTAGTCTATTTTTTAAGGTGTTTTCTTCAGTATTTTTTGTGTCTCCTTTAGCAAGTCATTGACTTGTTTTTCATGGTTTTCTCACATCCTTCTCATTTCTCTTTCCAATTTTTCCTCTACTTCCCTAACTTTCCTTTCCAACTCCTTTTTGAGCTCTTCCATGGCCTGGGACCAGTTCATGTTTCTCTTGGAAGCTTTTGGTGTAGGCTCTTTGACTTTGTTGGCTTCTTTTGGCTGTATGTTTTGGTCTTCTTTGTCACCAAAGAAAGATTCCAAAGTCTGAGTCTGAATCTGAGTCTGTTTTCACTGCCTGGTCATGTTCCCAGCCAACTTACTTGACCCTTGAGGTTTTTGTTGGGGTATGACTGCTTACAGAGTACGTTTTTCCAAGCTTGAGGGGCTGCACTGTTGTTTTCAGAGCTATTTCTCACAGCAAGCTCTGCCACAGCAGTGCTTCTCCTCCTCTAAGAACTGCCAACCCAGGCTGGACTCAGATCTTAAGCAGACTCTGCACTCCTGCTCTGATTCCTCCCACCAGGTGGGCCTGGGGCTGGAAGCAACTGCAGCTATAGTTCTGTAGCCACATCACCTCTACTGCCCCTGGGTGGTGGCCAAATGGCAAACTCCCTTATCTCTGTCCCCAAAGCTTTTCCCACTAACCTTCTCTGTTGTCTTTGGTGTTTGTAGGTTGAGAAGTCTGGTAACTGCCACAGCTCACTGATTCAGGGCACTAGGGATTGTTCTGTCTGGCTCCAGGTCTGGTTGGTCCAGGTACAGCCCATGCTAGGCTCTGCTCTACTCTGCTGTCAGCTCCGTGCTTGATAGACCTTACCCAGGGACTATCCAGGCTGTCCTGGGCTGGAGCCCTGCTTCCCTCTGCTATTTTGTGGGTTCTGTAGTTCTAGAATTTGTTCAGAGCCATTTTTTATTGGTGTTTGGAGGGTCCTGGGGCAGAGCCCTAGGCAAGTCCCTGCTTTCCAGACACCATCTTTGCTCCACCCTTTAGTCACTCATTCTTTAAGAATAGGTTATTTAATCTCCAATTAATTTTAATCTGTGTTTCCATGGTCCCTTATTAAGTATATTTTTGTTGCATTACGATCTGAAAAGGATGCATTTAATATTTCTGCTTTTCTGCATTTATAAAGTATCTATGCCCTAAAACAGGCCTGTACAACTTAGAGCATGCCAGAGGATTTCAGGCGGCCTGCAAAAAATGTAGAGGAAAACACCCTCTACTTTTTTTCACAGGCTGCCTGAACTCCTTTGGCATGCCACAAGTGGCCCATGGGCTGTAAGTGGCCCACATGCCACAGGTTGTGTAGACCTGCCCTAAAATATGGTCACTTTTTGTAAATGTACCATTTACCATTGAGAAAAAGGTATATTCTTTTTTATTTCCATTCATTTCTCTCCAGATAGCTCTCATACCTAGCTTATAAAAGATTCAGTCATCTCCTTGACATCTTTTTTATTTTTTTGGTTAGATTTATCTAGTTTTAAGAGGTGAAGATTGAAGTGCCCCACTATTGTAAGTCTTCCTATCTTTTTGCACCTGTAATTCATTTAGCTTTTCCTTTAAAAATTTGGATGTTGTAGCATTTAGTGCGTATATGTTTATTATTGATATTACTTCATTATTTATGGTACCTTTTAACATAATGTAGTTTCCATGTTTATGTCTTTTGATTAAATCTATTTTAGCTTTAATTTTGTCTGAGATTATAATTGCTACCCCTGTTTTTTTGCATCAGCTAAGCATAATAAATATTACTCCAGCCCTTTATTTTTACTCTATTGGTATCTTTCATTTTTAAATGTGTTTCTTGTAAATAACATATTGTCAGATCTGATTTTTGATCCATTCTGCTATTTGTTTCCATTTTATGGGTAAGTTCATCCTGTTCACATTCAAAGTTACAATTACTAGTTGTGTATTTCCCTCCATCTTATTTTTCCTCAGTTTATCCTTCTTTCTCTTTCTTTTTACTCTATCCCTTCTCATAAGTCTAATTTACTTCTTACCACTGCCTCTCTAGTCCTTATCCCTTCTAAGAATCCCCCCCCTTATCTTTTCCCCTCTCCCTCCTATTCCTTAATTTACCTACCCTTCTGAGAGTCCTTCCTTTGTCCTACCCCCTCACTCTCCTATTTCTCTGTAAGTTAAGAAGACTTTTATACCCTTTTCTCTTTGACACAGTTATGATGAGAATAAGGTTCTATCACTACCAGCCCTCCACCCCCTCCTGCCCTCCACTGTAACAGTTTTTCCATTCATGCCTCATTTGTATGAGATAATGGCTCTATTTTACCTCTCCCTACCCAATTTTATTTTTTAGGATCATCCCATCATACTCAACTCAACCCCAAGCCCTTTATTTATGTATGTTCTTTCAAATTACCTTAGCAATGATAACTTTCTTAAGAGTTACAGATAACTTTTCCTCATGGAAGAAATTATTAAATCTCTTATAATTAGTCCTTCATCTTTACCTTCTTATGTTTCTCTTGATTCTTGTAGGTCAAATTTTCTGTTCAATTCTGGTCTTTTCCTCAAGAATACCTAAAAGTCCTTTAATTTGTTAAATATACATTTTTTTCTTGCAATATATATATTCAGCTTTGCTGGGTAAGTTATTCTTGTTTGCAAATTCATCTTCTTTGCTCTTTGGAACATCATGTTCCATGCTCTTTAGTCTTGTAATGTAGAAACTGCTAAATCTTGTGTTATCCTGATCATAGTTCCACAGTATTTAAATTGTTTTTTTCCTAGTTGCTTGTATTTTCTTCTTGACCTGAGAATTTTGAATCTTAGTGATAATGTTCCTGTGCATTTTCAACTTAGGATCTCTTTCAATTGGTGATTGGTGGAGGTTTTTTTAAATTTTTATTTTACCCTCTAGTTCTAAAACTTCAGGGCAATTTTCCTTAATAAAATCTTGAAGCATAATGTCTAGATTCCTTTTTTTTAAAGGAACAATGTAACTATATATAAGACATTACAAGAATAATATAAGAATTCTCTTCTATTGTTTCATTCTTTTTATTTTATTTTATTATTTCTTGGTGTCTTATGATATCATTAGCTTCCCCTTGCCCAATTCTAATTTTTAAGGATTTATTTTCTTTCATAAATTTTGCAATCTCTTTTCCCAATTGATTGGCTTTCTTTTCATAATTTTCTTGATTTTCTTTCATTACCCTCATTTTTTTCCTAATTTTTCCTCAACCTCTCTGATTTTTAAAGTCCTTTTTTCAGCTCTTCTAAGACAGCCTCATCACTCCTTTCTGGGATTAGGTTTTCTAGCTTGAATCATTATCCCCTTCCTTTCCCTTTTATGCTATGATAATTATTTATAATTTTATTCATATAAGTCATCAATTTTTAATAGGTTGATTCCTCAATATTTTCTCTAGTTTATTGACATATTTTTAGAAAAATGTTATCTCCACTTTTGTTTGCTCTTCAACTGGCAGTAGTTTCTCTATTTAGTTTTAAGCTTATCTGACAGCTTTTCACTTCAAGCCTTCCCCTTCCCCCACCAGTTAATGATTTCTAAACAAACACTTAAATTAATCTTTTCCTAACTACTTTTAGCCAGAAGTTATATCTCCTTCCTTGAAATTTTTTCACAGCTCTCATAGCTCAATGTACATTTCCTATAAATTTATTTTGTTTAATTTCATATCACAGTTATGGATTTGCAACTTTGGGTTTTTTTTCTCCTATATTGTAATTTTCTTGCTGGAAGGAATTATGTTTTATTCATAATTATACGTACCTCCAGTGACCCAGACCTGTACTTTGCATATAGTGCATACTTCATAAGCATTTGTTGAACTGAATTGGAGAGTTTTTGAAAGACAGCAGGTAATGCTGTATAGAGGAATTCACCTTGGAAACCGTGAAGATGTGGGTTCAAGTCCTGACTCTGACCCATATTAGCTGTATGACAATAGGAAAGTCTTTGAATCTCTTAACCCCAGGAAACACTATGTAACTATTGGGTAATAGCTGCTAGAAATTGACATGAGAGTTTCTCAGAGGATATTCCCCGTACCAATTAAGTCACAGATCTGCAAAATAAATAAATAAATAAATAGATGAATAAAGGAACTCAGAGGAATTTCAACTCACATTTGCAAAGTACTTTAAAGTTTATGAAGTGATTTCCTCAAAACAGCCCTTTTTTGTGTAGTACAATGTTATCACCATTTACAGATGAGGAAACAGGCATAGAGAGTGACTTGACCAATATTCTACAATTAATAATCCCAGCATAGCTAGAATTTGAATCCAGTTTTTCCTGCTCTAAGCACAACATTCTTTTCACTGTGCTTGCTGCCTCTCAGATTTTTTGGGTGAATCTTTTTATTCAGCAAAAAAGATGTGTAATAACAGCTACTTCCTAATTTATCTAGTTTATAAGCTTGGACTTCGATATATTAGGTTTTCTTGCCATGGTTATGTTCTAATGTTCATGTTCATCTAGATAAAGGAAGAATGATATGCTGAAATTGACATTTTTGCTCTTGTAATTTCTTCATGTCGAGTTAATTTAGAATGGCTAGTTTCATAACTGTTTTTGCTGAACACATCAATGGCATATAACTTTCTCAATTTATATTCTTTCGAGTAATGTAACTTCTTTGGAATTGTTTTATTCTTTGTATTTGTACCCCCAGGGACTAGCGCCAGAGGTGGGGAGCCTTTGGGAAGGCACATGCACCCTTTGACCGAATCCAAACTTCACAGAACAAATCCTGTTCTGTGATTTGTTCTGTAAAACTTGGGCTCAAGGATCTAGAAGGCCACAGGTAGCATCGAGGACGCAGGTTCCCCACTCATGGACTAGCCCATAGTAGGCACTTAATAGATGCTTATTAGATGACTGAGGCAGTAACTGGTACCTGAACAGAACTTTACAGTCACTGAATAGTTAAGGATAATAAAATGTAGTGGAAAGAGTGTTGGATTTTAAATCAAAGGATCTGAGTCTGAATTCTGATCCTGCTGCCTGTAGTGATTTTAAACAAGACTTAATTCTTCTAGGCCTTAGTTTCCTAGTCTGTGAAATGAGGAGCTTGGGCTAGATGATCTCTCCAATTCCTCTACTCCAAGCATGTGAAGACTCCCCCCAACCCTGAGCAGAATGGGCAGATGAGAACAATTTGTTCTAACAACCATGAAGCAGTAGCATGGAGCACTTGGAAAGATGTCAAGGTCATCTACTGCGTCCCGGGCCATCTCTAGTCATCTTGAGTTTTTGATGACTAGAATAGAGTGTGAGTCTGACAACTTTGTGCAACTCTGCCTCATTAAATCCAACCTATGGTCTAGTCAAGACATCACCTTCATAATGTCACTGGTCCTCTTTGAAAACTAAGAATGAACAACAGATACAGAGGCAGCCAGATGTTGTAGCAGAAAGAGCACTAGACCTCGAGTCAAGAAGCTATGTGCTCAAATCTGGCCTCAGATGCTTCTTAGCTATCTGCAAAATGGGGAGAATAATATAAGTACCTACTTCCCAGGGCTGCAGTAAAGATCTGATGAGACAATATTTGTAAAACCATTTAACCCTTAAAGTGTATGTAAATACTATCATTATTATTATCTAAGACTTTAAGATCTAAGATTCTGAGTCAGAGGACACCGGGGTTTTTAATCTTGACCTTATAATTTACCAACTTTGTGATTTTGAGGAGATTATTTCTCTCTTTCTGGGTCTCAGTTTCCGTATGAGTACAATTGAGAGGTTGATCTAGATCTTAACCATTTTTGTGTTATGGATCCCTTTGGCAATCTGGTGACTATGGAGCCCTTCTCAAAATGTTTTTAAATGCATAAAATAAAACAAATAGCAATACAAAGGAAATCAATTATATTGAAATACAGCTCTCTGTCTCTCTGTCACACACACACACACACACACACACACTCACAGACCTCAGGTTTAGAATCCCTGAATTCTAGAGATCTCTAAGGTACTACTCATCTCTAAATCATATGATCATGTAAGTTGATTTCCTCTCAAGTTTAAACAATATTATTTAAAGGAATAAACCCTGTGCTGAAAGGAGCTGTATTCTTTAATTTATGCAGAATAGATAAAAGACCACCTGTTCTGAGTCTTGTACTAGCCAGAAGAGATAGGGCAGTACTGACCAGATACTATCTTAAATGGAATCAAAGTACATTGGTTTATTACTGTCAGTCACATGGCTGCTCCAGACCTAACTTATTAAAGGCTCACATCCCCACAAGGTTCTCTATTTATAAAAGTAGCTTAATAAAAGTTGTCTTAAATCAGAGAGGACTACTAAGGTAGTTAATGAAATGACGCTTATAATTACTTTGAGATCTGTAGGGGAGTAAAGAGTGGGGTGGAGGAGGAGGGTTGGAGTGTTGATTTCTTAAGGCTCTGAGCTGGATTTGTTTGGGGGCAGCCTGTTTCATCTTTTGAAGTCCTTTCAAATTCTAGGACTTGGTTCAATTAAAGTGTTGCCCCCAATAGTTATTATTGCTTTTTAAAAGCTACAACCCATGCTGTAAGCCTTAAAAAATATATCAGGGTGCTCCCTCATTAAAATTCTGATTTTAAAAAATACATTACATTATTAAAGACCCCACCAGCCCAACAGCTTGATTCCTACCCAGCAGGATGTGTCTATCCTCCCAAGAGAAGGAGAACAAAGGAAATGAGGCCTCAAGAGGGAGAACAATCGTTCTGTAGAGCAGATCCCAGAAGATATACATGTAAGTAACTTCTGCTTTCACAAAATGAAAATCTACTGCACCTTTTCTTTCAAGAAGCCAAAACATAGTATCATTAGAATAGCTTCCATAAAATCCCTCAGAATGGAAGGAGACAGATGATCTCTGGATGTTTACTTTATAGAAGGGGGTGCTAAGGCATAAGCTCCACGCAGCTTATGCCTTGGGTCGGTCACAAAGTCAAGACTTGAATCTGGCCTCTGATTTACAGTCCTGTGTTTTTCATTGCTCTGAGACTTTTAATGAAATCTTTCATTTTCCCTCTCTTGGGTTCAAGTCATTAAGAAGCTAGTTGGAATCCTGATGAAAACTGAGCAAAAATTTCATTATTTTTAAAAACGCTAGTAGTTTCCCTCATCCCCCTCAGCATCTAAAGACATCTCCATGTAATCAACAATAAAAATGAACAATTAAAAAATCTTCCCCTCCCAAATATCAGTGATACTTTTGAGTATTATAGTATGTTTTCCTCTAAGGGCACAAAACCCTTCCAAGGTGGATAATTTCATTTATTCTCAACATCTCTACCGGAGGGACCAAGGTTATCAGGCTCATTTTGAAGATTAAACAGAAAAGACAAAAACAGGTTAAGTAATTTACCTTAAGGTCACATGGCTTGTGGAAGAGTTACTATTAGATTTTGCTTCCTGATTTCTAATCTAGAACTCCATTGATTGAATCAAAAAACTATAAAACTCTAGCGCTATGTCGGAATTCGATTCAAGGTCTGTTCCTATGCTAATCTCTATTAGCCCATGACTTGAGCTGGACTTTGGTACTCATTATGTCATTAAATGAAAAACATGGAAACTTAGATATTATCATCCAGCTCAACATCTCCATTTTACCGATGAGGAAGAAATGAAATTAAGTGGCTTGTTTAAGATCAGGTTTAGTTAGCAGCAGTACTAGACCTAAAACCCAGAACTCCTGACCGTGATCTCTGATGTTTCTTCTACTTTCTGCACTATTACTTTTACTATCACTTACTATGAAGCCTTTTACTTTCTATAGTTAGTCATTAAACATTTGTTATGCAGTGCCTGCTATGTGCCAGTTTTGGGAAGTGCTAAGTGTTGGGAAGACAAAGAAAGGTAAAAAACAGATCCGTTTTCAAGGAGGTCTAATCAAGGAGACAACATGTAAAAGATATTTAGGATTAACTAGAGATAATCAATAGAGGGAAGGTGCTAGAATTAAGGAGGATTGGAGAGGTTTTCTCTAGAAGATGGGATTTTAGCTGGGACTTGAAGGAAGCCAGAGAGTGGAGAAGAGCAAGGAGAACATTCCATGAAGGACAGCCAGTGAAAATGCTCAGTCAGGACATGTCTTCGTTAAGGAATAGTAAAAAAGTTTGTGTCACTGAATCACAGAGTAGGTGGAGAGGTATGAGGTAGAAAGACTGGCAAGAGGAACAGGCAGGTTATGAAGTTTGAATACCAAATGGGGAGTTTTATGGTTGATCCTATAGGTCAGGGCTGTCCAACTTTAGGTTTCTATTGAAACAATAGACAATATATTTTCATTTGCCATTTTAGTGAGAGCTCTGTGGTAGCTCGGCTTCGTTTACTAAAGCATTTATGTAAATTTCTATGCTTATAGGCGCCACGTTTTGGACAGCCCTGCTATAGGTGATAGGGAGTCACTGGGGTTTATTGAATGAAGGCTGGGGGGTGACAGGGTCAGACTTATGCTTTAGGAAGATCACTTTGGTAGTTGAGTGGAAAATGAGTTGGAATGGGGACAGACGTGGTATGGAGATCAACTAGTATACCATTACAATAGTCCAAGGGTGTAGACATAAGAGTCTATACCAGGGTTGTGGTAGTCTCAGAGGAGAGAAGGAGGTGTATAGGAGAGATGTTATAAATGTATAATTTGGGAACCACTTGGAAAGGAGGAGTGAGAGGAGTTGAAGGAGACACTCGTGTTGTAAGCCTGGATGGCTGGGAGGATATAGTGCAACCCTCAACAGTAATAGGGAAGTAAGAAAGATGGAGGATTTGGGGGGAAAGATCACATGCTCAGTTTTGGATATATTAAGTTTAAAATGTCTGTGGGACATTTCGTCTGAGATGTTCAATAAGCAGTTGGAGATTTAGGTCTGGAGATCAGAAGAGAGATTAGAGCTGGATAAGTAGCTTTGAAAATCACTGGCCTAGAGTTAACTGAATCCGTGGGATTCATCCAACGAAAACTTTCGCTTAAGAAATATACACATTTAAAAAAAAACAATAACAAATGCATTTGGCAACTGGCTATTGGTACCAGTGTTTACCCTGTGAAGTTGAAATGAAAGCTTAATAAAGATTAACCTATGTGAAATATACTGTGATAGTGTTCTCATGTAACTCATTGCTCAAGAATCCAGCACTAAACACAAGGAGATTAAGTTGTTTCTCTGGGGTCACTTCTCAAGAATAACTGATAGGCCTAATTTTTGATAATCCAAGGACAAAAAACTACTTATGTAAAGATTTCCTATTTGATAAGAATTGCTGGGGGACGTTGGAAAGCAGTTTGGTAGAAATTAAATTTAGATCAGCATCTTATACCACAGACCACAACAGACTGAAAATGGATGTGACCTGAGTATGTGACCACAAAAATAAAAAAGACAATTTTGATAATATGAAATTTTAAAGCTTTTGTATGAATAAAATCAACGAAGATAAAATCTTCATAGCAAGTATCTCTGAAATAGGTCTAATATGCAAGGTATACATGAGATTGATACAAATAATTGATACAAACACAAGAATATATTTCTTATATGAGATGTATATGTCATGTATACACATATACACACATGTGTATACACATATGTGTATATGTACATGCATGTGTATATGTATACATACATACATACATACATACATACATAAAAACTACTCCACCAATTTTCAAGTAATCCAGGGATATGAACAGGCAGTTTTCAAAAGAAAATGGAAATACATATGTGAAAGAATGTTCTAAAACACTATTAATAAGAAAAATATATACCAAAACAAATCTGAGGTCTTAACTCACACATATCAGATTGAAAAGGATGAAAAAAGATCACAGTGTCAATTTTTCTATCCCTATTGGCATACTAGTGTCTATGAAGTAGTTCAATTCTTCTGGAGCACAATTTGAAACTATTCTAGAAAATTTACTAAACTGCATGTATCCTTTGTCTCAGTGATACCACTATTTGGGCATATGTACCAGTAGCTCAGTTCCTATATAGCTTTAGTCTCACCAAGTTCACATTCAAAGGTAGCATCTATGCCAGACGAGTCCTTGTCTCAGCTCTCAATGGACTTGGAAATTGAAGATCATCGCAAAGATCACTCCTCGCTGTGAGGGACATCAATGCTGGGCAGATTGCAATATTTGACCTTGGCTTTGACTCTCAAGATTCCTGATCTTTTGAAACTCCCAAGGTTGGAGGTGCTATTCCCTCCACTGGTCACCATGAGTAGAGGAGTCACCCAGCTCTCCTTGAAGCCAATGAGGCAGAGATAATAGCCAAAGCCAGCAAGCCTTTTTGTATGCCTCCACAGCCAAAGAGCCTCTTCTTCCACCCATAGGTAGCTGATCAGAATCAGTTGCAAATGTCTATGCATGCACCCTGTCTTTCCAGGGCACTTCCCTTATTCATCATCGATATTCTCCTAGGTTCTCCAAAGGAAGAGATGCCATCTTCGGTGTTCTGCGTATGTGCCATCCCCCTCTTCCCTATTATGTTTCCATTTATATTGTTTGAGTCATTGTATTTATTATTTCCCTGTCCCTGCTTACTTCACTCTTTACCAATTCTTCCAATTCTTCCTGTGGTCCTCATAGGGGAGTCAGAATATTTCTTCCTTACCAGTACAACTTTCATACTTTTCCTCTACCATCTTTGTTCAGCAGCTTTTCTTTCTCAGAGGGCCAGTCTATACACATCTATGGCCCAAACCAGATCCTCTTGGCTATTAAATAATGGCCCCTAGGATATCCTCCCTCCTTTCTAAATTAATTTAGTGCCTGATTTACAGTTGTCCTCTCCACTCCAACTCCTACCCTCCACACTAGGGGCCTTCAAAATGCTGATGTTCCCTCAATTATTCTTACTTCCTGGTTCCTTAATCTTCTCAGCTCCCATGACCACCATTATACCTCTAGAATACATGGAAGTCATAAAAAACTCAGTCTTGCAACCATCCATAACTGTTCCACTTCTACATTCAAGAATTTGAATTTCTATTATCTTATTATAATATTTAACATTCCACCTTTGCCAGCACCTCCTACATCTATTCTTTGTCCTCATGGTAAGCTTAAATTCCCCAACTCCTTAGTTCTTTACCAGGCCATGAGCCATATTTCTGGCCACACTCACCTTCCTTCTCATTCCTAATACCTTGGTGCACCAGTTCAAACCCTCCATTCCTGACTTCTTTACTCTCTTATTTGATCACTGTTCACATCTTGCCAAACCCCAACCCTGGATTATTATCACCATCTGCCTCCTTTGCTCCTATTCACATGCTGTTGTGGGGAGCTGGAGATTGCCATTAAACCATGCTAACTGGGTCTACTACAAATTTATGTAATATGATCCCAACTGGGCCCTCACAGCCCCAATATAAACCTTTTATTTCTCCATAATTGGTTTTCTATCCTACTGATCACAGTGACCACGGCAAACCTTCTTTTCTTTCCTTACCTCAAGCCTCCCATAGCACACCCCTCTCCCTAGATTTTTAGCAGAGGACATCACCTTCATTGAAAACAAACAGACAAACAAGGATGTTCATTTCAAGCTCCCTCTTCTCCCCTCTTCCACATCTTGCATTCTTTGGACATCATCCCCTACTGTCTCCTCCTTTATTCTAGTCTCTGATGGTGGCCCTTCTCCTTGATAAATCCAACTCACCTACATTTGTCATTTATCCTATACCCTCTTATTTTCTCTGAGAGATTATCCCATTGTAATGCCCATTATTTTGTCATAGTTGACAGTTTGGTAAAACATCAGAGCTATTTTGATTGTATTTCTCTTAATATTAATGATTTGCAGCAAGCTTTCATATGATTATTTATAGTTTTTACTTCTTTTGAAAACTGTATACATCATTTGGCCACATCCATTGGGAAAAAGCTCTTGCTCATATATTTATATTAATTTCCTATGTATCTTGAATTTCAGACCCTTATCAAAGATATTCTGGGCTGCATTGATTTTGTTCATGTAAAAGCTTTTCAATTTTTATGTAATTAAATTGAACTATTTTATCTTTTTTATGATCCTTTCTATTCATTGTTTTTAATTAGTACAGTGCCTGACACAAAGTAGGTACTTACTAAATTTTTTTCCTGATTGATTGGTTGGTTTAAGAATTCTCCCCCTAGACATTGCTATGAAAGGTACCTGATCTCTTCATTTTCTTCTTTCCTTCCCTCCTTCTTTCCTTCCTTCCTTCCTTCCTTCCTTCCTTCCTTCCTTCCTTCCTTCCTTCCTTTCTTTTCCTTTTTCCTTCCTTCCATCATTTCTTTCTTTCTTTCTTTCTTCCTCCCTCCCTTCCTTCCTTCCTTCCTTTCAAAATAGTGTGACCTTTTCAATTCAGGCTACATATCAAATTTGGACTTATTATCATATAATGAATAGGAAGTTGGTCTCATCAAAGTGGGTCTTATCAAAGAAAGAATTCTTCCCCAAGTAACTTAAAAGAACAGGTTTATCAAAGAATGATAATAGCAATAATATTTGCCATCTCATTTCAATGAGTTCTCTCTCTTCCTTACCTCCATCATAGTTCATCAGTGAACCCACAATATAACCCAATCTAGTACCTTCTTACAGTGGATTTGAGGGAATGGGAGCCAATATAGCCCTTATTCACAATTAAGTACCTTGGTACAGTGGATTTGAGGGCCTTGAATGAAGGGGCAACATTTGTGATATGCTCACCTCACTCTTCTATCTTTATGGTTTCCACTTAACTTTCTTCTCTTTGGGGGCTGTGGTTTCTGCAGCATAAGCCTGCTCTTCCTTGGGCTCTGGGCTCTCTATATTCCAGTCAACTTCAGCAGGAGAAGAGAGAGCACAATCAGTGCTCCATGTTGGCTCCCATGCCTCCTGGCTGCTTTGTCGCCCTGAGAGTTCTTTTGGTCCTTCTGGGAAGGCAGTTAATGGCTCAAAATAGCTGTTTGGCAGGAAAACTCCATCTCTGCTTTCATTCATCTATATTAGTACCTAATCCCCAACCAATCCTGCATAAGGGAATGGGGTAGGGTTATGTTTGAGTAAATCATCTACAGATACACAATGAAAATTTCTTTTTTAATCTTTTTAATACCATCAACAATCAGGATATAGAAAGGTGAATAATTTTTTTAAAAGTGGGAAAAAAATCAGGAACATGATTTAATCAGTGGTTCTCAATGTTTTTTGTTCCATGAACCCCTTGCAACAACAACAAAATTGTGTTGTGAACCCCCAGGGTAATTTAATATACTATTCATAATATTCTGCAATTATTTCCTGCTTAAGGTGGCATTAAATAATTTTTAGAGAGAATCCCTCTGACCATCATTGTGAACCCAAAGCACTGAATGAGAACTACTCATCTAAATCAACAAATTTATTGGCAGATACTCTGTCAGTTTCTGTAAGAATCACAAGAAAGTATAAAATATGGTCATTGCTCTCAAAGAGTTTATAGTCTAGATGAAGCAATATATGAGAACATAAAGAATTAATGAACAATAAAAGCAGGTATTTGATAGAAAAGACGGTGTGGTATAGGAGGAAGAACAGCAGATTGAAAATCAAGGGACAAGTTCAGCCTTTTACTTTGCCACTAACTAGCCATATGACTGTAGGCAAGTCATAATCTCTTGGGATTTAGCTTGCTCATCTGTGAAAACCAGGGAAGCTGGAATAGTTGACCTCAAATATCTGTTAGATTCTAAAATTGTTGGTTGTATAAATAGCTAACAAGTGCTACAGTGAATTAGCATTATAGAATTTCATAACTGTGAGCGACTCGGAAGGCTACAGAAGTAGGAATTAAGTCAGAGCTTGAGGTTTTGCTAGTTTGCAGACACGAAGAGAAACGGCACATGGAACGGAAAGTCAAAAAAAGATGGGAGCAAAGCTGGAGAAAGAAGTCATGGGAAAAGTTTCACACAGTTGTCATTGTTAGTCCTTCATTCTCCAAAGGATCAGTGACATTGCGAGGGTGATGACTTGGCTTGCGCATGAATTGGATCTAAGTAAGGCAGAGCTACGCGAAGTCATCTATTGAGAAACATCTCTCCTTGTAAACTACTTCTGGTCAGGGACCCCACCAGTTGTGATGCCATTGTAATATTCAAGAGTCCTTTCAGAAGCCTCTAGGCAGAAATGCTGGTACTCTCTGGCCTGGCCCTTATACTATCGCCTGCATTATAAAATGTTATATTTGCCTGGCCTACACATTTTAGGCCCTCCTCCCTCACTCTAATATAGTGCTATTTTATAACTTAAGTCACCTACATCAAGTAGAAATTCTTTAGATTCCTGCCTGGGCCCTATACAGGATAACCCTGGACCCAGAATAAAATCCTAAGGAACTCTGCATGACACCTCTTGCTAATTTATCACCAAGCCACTGAGCAGTCACTCTTTTAAAAGGTTTTCTAACAGCATTCTCTGTCTCTGTTCCCATAGTCCTCTGATGTCTCATTGTGATGCAGAGGTGACTCTAGGTTCTCAAAGCTCAGACAGATTCTACCTACCAGGCAGGAAAGGGTTCAAGTACGGCTCTGGTGAGAGACTATCTGTTGACCAAGAGCTGGCCTAGCTAAATTCAGAGGGTCTCATTGTCTCCTGAGCCTCAGAAAGATGAATATTTTGGCCTCTATAACTCTCAAACCACCTATTCAATTATAGAGGGATTGCCATAGTGGAGAAAGTGCCCTCATCAATGAAATCATGGGTCCTAAAAATATTGGGTGGATTCCCATAATAGGGCAGGTTGATATAGGGGATAATAAGCCAGCCTCAAAGCCAGGATAAATCTCAGTTCCGATCCTCCTTCTTTCAAAATTTGTCCGTGTGATCCTCTCTCTCAGTGCTTTAGGGTGTGTGTGTGTGTGTGTGTGTGTACAATCAGGGTTAAGTGACTTGCCCAGGGTCACACAGCTAGTAAGTATCTGAGGCAGGGTTTGAACTCAGGTCCTCCTGACTCTTGGAGTACTCTATTCGTTGCACCACTTAGCTATCCATAGGCACCTCTTTAAGACTAAAAGTTGTAGAGAAAGTGGTGATCTTCATGGGGAGAACTTCTTCATTTGGAAATTCTCAATATTAATGAAATCACAAATCTAGTCCTTATTTCCATAATGGGTTTCTATTACTCTGGTAATAAGGAGAGGGAAAAGGCAAAGGCATGTAGGGAACTACAAGTTCACCAAGTTGACTACAGTGAATTATTTTAGTGAGATATTGCACAGAATTCTGGAAAACTAGGAACATCTGTAAATTTGTTTTATCTCTTTGGAAAAATAACTTTGTTTTTGCTATTTCCTGTTTGGTAATAATAGTGTCCGAGGCCCAGTTCATATTAAGATTAGGAGGACGAAGTCAGAGGTAATATTTATGTTACTAAATAAGTTCCAAGAATGTATCTAGCTTATTCTTCCTATTACCACATTTTTATCAAAAAGGTCAAAGTAATCCTTTAAATCAGGTATCTGTTTTGTTTTCCATTAGCTAGTCCTTCTCTTCCCCACCTTCCTAATCAGCAAGATTTTCTTTGAAAAAGTTTTCCTATATGTTTTACGTGATTGCACATGTATACTCTCTGTCAGTTTACTTGCCATCTTGGGGAGGGGAGAAGAAAGGGAGGGAGGGAGGGAGTAAAATTTGAAACTCAAAATCTTATAAAAAATAAATGTTGAAAATTGTCTTTACATCTAATTGGAAAGGATAAAATACTACTTACATTAAAAAAGGAAGTTTTCCTCTTCCAGAAATTGTTTTAGGGAACATGAATAAGTCATTGGGATTTTTGTTAAACTTGAATCCTTGCCTTGAAAAAATCTTTAAAAAGCTGCAGAATCTTCTATCCCTACTCATTTTAGCAGCATTTATAAGGACATAAGCAAATCTTTACTGAGGCAAGAAATGAAATTCTAGCCCCTTATTACAAATGGAGTTTTATTACCAATATCTTCATTTTCAAACATGAAAGTGGCAGGAGATATCATTTTAGAAAAATTTATAAGCATAAAAGCTAATTTCATTTAAAAAGTGAAAGTTTTAAAAGAAATAAAATTGGAGTCTTTTTAAAGTATAACTTTCAAGATATCATCTGTGACCAAACATCTTGTACTAAACACTGTAAGAATGTAATTCTTTCTGGACTCTCCATATTCTCTCACCTTCCTAATAATGCTTCTTCCTTTAAAATCAAAATCTGGATACTTGAATGAAGCCGATTCAGTTTTTATTTCCAGTAGATGGCACTGTACATCAAGGCTTTACAGATTTCAGTATGATAGTCTTTTATCATTGCCTTTTATTATTACTGTTAGTAGAAGTAGTAGTAATATTAATAGTAGTAATAGTAATGTTTTAAGTGGCCCAGTCCTCATGGCTATCATTTGGGGGAACAAGTCCCGTGAAGAAGAGGTCAGCCGTCCTCACCAAATGCCAACCAATTGCCACCCACAGATCTGGCAAACCAGCCTATCTGAAGCAATAGGGCGCTCTGAAGGAGAGACAAGAGGCATCATATGTCATTGTCACCATCTTGGCCATAGTCTCTCCTCAGACCTGATGGGGTCAGCCCAGGATCCTGGGCCCAAGAGCCTTGGTAATAGCCATGTCCCTCAGACCATCAAACCTGCCCCACAGCCATCAGTAGGGGAGAAGTCATTGTGGAGAAAGTGGTCCTCTTCTTCATTAACAGCGGAAGCGACTGCTGACTGGCTACCACCAACAGGTGAATGGGCCCAGGAGCCCTGGGAGTGGCAGCATCTCTCAGACCACAAGTCCTGTTTCTAGCACGTCCCTCAGAGTCATGATCTGGGGAAGCAATCCCTGTGAAGAAGAGCCTAGCCCTCCCCACCAACTGCCAACCAATTGCTTTACTCACAGAGCAAGAGAAAAAGACCGGCAGCTACATGTTCCAGGCAAGTCAAACTACTTACCACAACCACCACCACTGCTACTGCCACCACCATGTTGACTTCCATCTCTCCTCAGACTCTGATGGAGATGGTCCAGGATCCTGAACCCAAAGTCCTTGGGAATAGCAATGCTCCTAGCCCACTGGTCTTGGCCATCATCCTGAGGAGCAGCCTCTGTGGAGATAGAGCCTGGCACTGGCTCCTGTGGGTGCTAAAGCCAAAGCTACTGAAGACTCAGGAAAGAAAGTTATTGCCACCCAAGTTCTTGGCGCTCTCAAATGGTGCAACACCAGAAGCTGATAGTATTTTATCACTGGAAATGACATAAGTAGAGACATCAGCCTTTCCATTGCCCGCCCCACCCCCCCAACGACCACAGGACCATTCCATCTGACTTGCAGCTGAAATCTCCCACATATGTTGTCTTCCCCATTAGAATGTGATCTCCTCGAGAGAAAGGACTGTCTTACTTTTTTTTAATATCCCCAGGACTTTGCACACAGTAAACGCTTAATAAATGCTTCATTCATTCACTCATTCAAGTACCAGATAATTAAAAGGCATAGTCACTGACTTCCTGAAACAAACACAAAGGCATTGGAATCTTTGAAGCTATGATGGAACAATAATCCTTTCCCCCACCTTCCTAATCAGCAAGATTTTTGAAAAAGTTTTTCTATAAGTTTTACCTGATTGCACACGTATAATCTCTATCAGTTTGCTTGCCATCTTGGGGAGAGGAGAGGAAAGGAGGGAGTAAAATTTGCAACTCAAAATCTTATAAAAAATGAATATTGAAAATTGTCACACAACCCAGGTACTATCTATCATATATATATATACACACACACATATATATACATATATATGTATATATATACATATATACATATATATACGCACACACACATACACACATACATACATATAAAATATATATGTATAGATATAGATATGTGTGTATGTATATATGTACATATTTTTACATATACATACACCCATACATATACATACACGTGTGTATGTATATATATATATATATATATATATAATATATATAGAGAGAGGTATTTAATAAAATTGTTGTACTCATGAAACACAAATCGCACCTGCACTTGCACTAAATTCTCCGTCTGATATGGGTTTTTGGCTGCTTGGCTCTACTTACTCTGTCTACTTTTGCATTGTCTTCTGAAGGGTCCCTTTCTAGTTCTGTGCCGTGGCAGGTTCACTCACACCTGGGTCAGTTAGCTTTTAATAGGAACCCTTCCCTCCCCAAACAAACAACCCTTCCAGTGCCAAATTGCGACTTTAATCCCCTTCAGCACTTTTGTCATAGAGTGGGGTGAAAGAATGAATGGCCCAAACAATCCACACTATTGAAGAACCATACAAACTCATATCCCACTGAGTACTGGACAGAGCTTATCACATGTATTCTAAGCATGTTGTTGTTCAGTCCTTTCTCAGTCCTGTCTGACTCTTCATGACTCATTTTTGGGGTTTTCTTGGCAAAGATACTGGAGTCATTTGCTGTTTCCTTCTCCAGATAAGGAAACTGAGGCAAACAGGGTTAAGTGACTTGTCCAGGATCACACAGCTAGTAAGTATTTAAGGCCAAATTTAAACTCGTCTTCCTGACTCTAGGGCCAGCACTCTATCCACTGTGCCACATAGCTGTCAATTCAAAATGTAGTATACTTTAAAATACTGGTATTTAATATTACAGAGAAGCATATTGTATATTCCAATGGAGTGAAAGATTTTTTTAGTCCTCCTGAGCTAAAGTGATTGGAAATATAGGCCTAAAAGCAGGTTTTATCTGTTTTCTAAAGAATAGTCTGGTGAAGTTTGGAAAGATTCTTCACATAAAAGTTAGCAACTAGGTTTTGGACAAAGCAACTCATGAAATTCCAATTCTTAAGGAATTGGGGACTATTGAGAGTCAATGGAAGGGGTTAAAAATCAAGAATATCGAGGTAAATATATAGTAAATGAGTGTTATGTAGAGACTGAATAGTGCAGTGGTTACAGCACTGGCCTTGGATTCAGGGAGAACTGTGTTAATAAAATCTAGCTTCAGGTTTTTCCAGTTGTGTGACCCTGGGCAAGTCACTTAACTTCTGTCTGCTTCAGTTTCCTCTTCTGTATAATGGGGATAATAGTACCTGCTTCCCAGGGTTGTTGTAAGGATAAAATGAGGTAATATTTGGAAAGTGCTTTGTACATCTTCAAGCTATATCAATGTTAGCTACTACCATTACTATATAGTGTACCAGTATATACTATACTTATGTACGTATCAATATGGGAGTCTATGCACTCAAATACATGTGACAGTAGGTGCAGAAGTATGTTACTGATTTCCATCACAGCATTTATCTTCCTCAGGAGAAAAAGGGGCCATACATCAAATCTGGCACACTTGCAAATAAGCCATACTCTTTAAATAAATGTCATTGGAAAGTCCAGAAGTCCTGTATGTTTTTTAAAAAAATACGTACTATACGTTGTTCAGTTATTTCAGTTGTGTCTGACTCTTCATGACCCCACTTGGGGTTTTCTTGGCAAAGATAATGGAGTGGTTTGCCATTTCCTTCCTTCCTTTTACAGATGAGGAAACGGAAGCAGAGAGGGTAAAGAGACTTGCCCAGGGTCACATAGCTAGTAAGTGTCTGAGGCCAGATATGAACTCAGTTCCTCCTGAATCCAGGCCCTGTGTTCTTAATATGTGCTATAAGCTGTTAATTTATCCAAGAAGGAAAATAATATTTTAAGTCATGGAGACTATAGTCTTAGGATACTGACAATTGTTATATTCAATCAACAAACATTTTATTAATCAATCTACAAACACTTATTAAATACTTAGTATGAACTGGACAGTAAGCTAGGTGCTGGGGATACAAAGAAAAAGCAAAAGCAGTTCCTGCCCTTAAAAAACTTACATTCTCATGGAGGGATTGTTGTTGAACCATTTTAGTCAAGTCTGATTCTTTATATACATACATACATACATACATATATATATATATATATATATATATATATATATATAAAATATGTATACACACATACATATATGGGAACATAAAAGATAAATTTTGAGAGTTCCTAGTCAAAAGTTTAGAGACTTTTCCTATCATGTTGCCACAGTATAGGGTTGGAGAAAGAGAAAGAGGTAGCGTGATGTAGTGGGTGAAACACTGGACTTGGTGCCAGGAGGACCGACCTCAGATGTTTATTAGCTGTGTGATTCCAAGCAAGTCACTTAATCTCTCTGGTCCTCAGTCTCCCCATGTGTAAAAAGAAGGGGTTGGACCCAATTACTTCAAAGGTCTCTTTCAGCTCTAAATCTGTGGTTCTATGATTCTTTTTTTTCTTGCTCGGGGGCCCAAGATTTCAACTTTTCCCCGACAAATAAAGAGAAAAGTCAATTGGAGATTCACAGAATCATGGAACTTCAGAACTAGAAGGGAGCTTAGTGCCCATCTAATCCAACCCATATCCAAAAAAGGAATCCCCATTAAAATCATAAGCTTCTGCTTGAAGGTATCTGGTGAGGAGCAACCTACTACACCCTGAGACAGCTCATTCCACTGTTGGAGGCAGTTTCTGTCTTTGGATAGAGGTAGAATCTTCAAATCGGGAAGGCACTTAAGGATTTTGGAATCCAACACTTTCCTTTTACAGATGAGGAAGGCTGAAATCCAGAGTTAAATGACTTGTCTAAGAGGACTCCTTATTATTAAGTGACAGAGATGTCACTAGAAAGAACTCAGGTCTTCTGAACTTTCCAATTTAGTGCTTTTTCTGCTGTACTGAACTAGTTCTTGCATTGGGAGTAGGGAAGAAAGGAACAAGGGTGAACTAGAGTGGGGAGGAATCTGTCTAAGTTTCAGATCTCTTAGGGAAAAAAAGCCCTAGGCTGTTTGACACATTGTTATAGTAGAAAACAGGTAAGACAATGATTGACATATGTATTTAAAGCTGTCATGGAGGAGATTCGGCATAGAGTCCAAGTTAAAGAGGGATTTCTTATACATAGATGGTGAGATCTGCTAAATCAGGCTTGCCAAAGGATTTTGGGCAGCCGAGGGTCACATGACAGCCACCCAAAACCCTTTGGTGGGCCGTATGTTGTGCAGGCCTGATCTAGATGTTCCTCTTTTCAAATGAGATTATGATGATTGGGTGCCCACAAGAAGTTCGCATTCTTCTGGAGGAGGACGCAGCATGAACAAAGATGAATCAAATACAAACCATATGCAAAGTAATTTCCTGGGGAAGAAGAGACTAGCACATGTAGTGATCAGGATAGACCTTATGTAACAGGAGTCTTGAAAGAAACTAGAGATTCATAAGAGGCAGAGTTGACACAAAGGTGAATTCCAGGCCTACAGGACAGGCATAAAGATGGGAAATGGAATGTCGTGTGCATATAACAGCAAGCCGGTCTCTTTGGCTAGAATAAGACTGTGACTGACTTGAAATGTCAAACAAAGGAGTTTATGTTTGACCCTAGAGTTAATAGGGAACCATTTGAGTCTGTTGAGTAGAAAAGTTACATAGTCAGACTTAAGCTTAAGAATTTTAGTTTGGTAAGTTAGAAGGAGTTGGATTGGAAAGGCAGGGAAGCCTTTCAAGGGGTTATTATAATAATCTTTGCAAGAGGCTATGTGGGCCTGAACCAGGGTCATGTGAGGAGAGAGAAAGAAATGGATGAGACATAGGTTGTGGAGGTAGCATCACATGACCTGTAAAATTATTAGATATAGGGAATGAGAGAGACAGAAAAGTAGAAGATGGCTCTGTGGTTGCAAGCCTGGGTGGCTGAACACATGGAGGTACCCCCAATAGAAACAGGGAAATTAGGTATAGGGGAGAGTTTGGGGAGAAAGGACAATAAGTTTTGTTTTGGATATGTCAAGTTTAAGATATCTTCATGACATCCAGTTGGAAAGGTCCAATGAGCAACTGGAGACACAGGATAGGAACTCATGTAAGAGACTAAGATGGTGTATATTGATCTGGAAATCATCAGTATAGAGGTGTTAGCAGAACCCATGGGAGCTAATCAGATCACTAAGAAAGTGTAGAGAGAGAAAAGAGAAGAGGGTCCAGGACAAAGTCCTGGAGTACGTACATGCAAAGAGATGATCCAACAAAGAGACCGAGGCAGGAGAGGCCAGGCAAGCAGGAGGAGAATTAATCAAGAGTCACATGATAAAAACTCAAGAAGAAAACTTCAGGAGGAAGGGGGAAGTACTCAGTTTCAAATGCTGTTGAAAGGCCAGGAAGAATAAGCCATCGGATCTGCAATGAAGAGATCGGTTATACTGTTGAATGATGAGGTTAGAAGGCAGATTCTAAGAGTTTGAGAAGCAGATAGAAGTAGAAACAAGAAGAATAAATAGGGGTGTTTTTTTGAGGATTTTGAAAGAAGTTATATATGAGGATATATAGTGGGGACATATAGGGAAGAAATGGCAAGATCAGGTGAAGGTTGTTTAAGGCTGGGGAATATGGGCATGTTTGGAGGTAGTAGATAAGGAGTCGGCAGAGAAGGGCAAATTGAAAATAGAGAAGGGAGAGGTGATCTCTTATTTACAGCAAGCTACAATAAAAGATGGGAGGGGATGGGATGAAGAGCACATATCCCATGACAAGAGGGAATGTCATTGACAAATAGAAAGGCACACTCTTTATCATTTGCTTAATCCTGAAACAAAGGAAGAAAGGTTGGGGGATGAGGTCAATGGATTCTGAAATTTAGGAGAGAAGAAGGAGGTCAGGGTGAATAGCTTCTGTTTTCTTAGGAGTGTGGGATGAGGTCCTTTGTTGAGAGAGAGGAATGAAGATAAAGTGTGGGAGGCTTAGGACAGAAGAGAAGAAGGATCCATCTGGGAAGTAGGTAGTCAATTAGAAGAGAATAAAAGGATTGCTGTGCTTAAGTGAAGATCCAGGTGAGATTAGGTCATACCTATTTGTAGTGGACCCAGACTGCATGCTATGTGGTTTCTTGAAGTTTTCATTCAGCAGCATGAGTAAGACTTGTAAAGGTGAATGGTAGAGATACTCCAGGTCTGGGACTTGGCAAGGCTTGAGTAGCGATAGGACAAAGAGGCAAGGGTGTAGAAGACAGTCTCCAAAAAATTCAAAATGAATACAACATAGAAGAACATGGGTGTGCATGGACAGGCTGTAAAACACTACAAATGAAAAGTTACAAAGCAGAAATAGAATGAAGGATGTCATCCAAGAAATGTATGGGTAGAAAAGGAAGAAGGTAGAAAGAAGAGATGGACTGGTCAATGTAGAAAGGAAGGGATAGCCAATTCAGCCTGTTTACTACACTGGTATTCTTTTGACCAGTGTCAGGAGAACGAGAGGAAGGTCCTCAGCACATTTGGTGAACCATCAGTAGTGACCTTATAATAGAACATGGATGCGATGAGTTGCATAGGTAGGGAAGGTCCAGATGAACGGCTGCCATCTGTACACAAATGAGTAGAGAACATTTCATTAGGGAACTGTATTTTTTCTAAAGATGAACATTTATTGAATCCACAATCTCAAGTCAAGTCAACAAGCATTTATTAAGCACCTATTATGTGCTAGGTGCTGTGCTAAAAGCTGGGGATACAAATAAAAGCAAAAACAGTCTTTACCTTCAAGGAGCTAACACTCTAATGGTGACAATATTTTTATTCATAAAGGACATTAATCATCAAACTGAAGAAACAAACTTCAAATTTAAAATGAAAAATTAACTAAGACTTATGTTAAAAGCAGAAATGAAAAGAGAAACAAATTATGATTATTTTTGGATATTAGGAGGAGCTTGGGGACACCTGGCATTTTATTGAAGGGAACAATGACATCACTCAGAACACAGATGTGTTGAAATCCTGGATTAGGTCAGAGTACAACCCCCATCCTGCGGCCCCCACCGTCCCAATTGGAGTGAACCACAAGGTCCAGTAAATTTAGCTGGCCCCAGCTAAGCTTCATTTTTTTATGTCTGGGTCACCTCTTGCCTGCTACTGTGAATATATCTCTCCTCCCTTTCTCTTCCCCTCAATACATCCACCTTCAGATCCTGAATCATAATCAATTTAATATTGCCATTGCTTCTGGAAAGGGTATGTTATTCTATTCCCCACTATGGCTTCACTCATCACTCTTGTGACTTTCCAAACCAAAATATTTGTTGTCTTCCTTTTTGTATCCCCATCACTTAACCTAGTGCCTGACACATTTTAAACACTTAAATGTTTTTTTCTTCCTTCTTTACCTCCTCTTCCTTCCTTCTTTTTCCTCCTTTGCTTCCTTCCTTTCATAGTTTTAGAATTGGAAGGGACCTCAGAAGCTGTATAGTCCAACACTTTTTTTTTTCTGATGAGGAAACAGACCTGGAGAAGTTGCCTGATGTCATAAAGGTGATAAACTTCAGAGACAGGATTTGAACCCAGGTCTTCTGGCTCCAGTTAGTGTTCCTTGATCTTGGAGGCACTAAGGTTTTACACTGGTTAGTTTTGATAAATTTTGAGCATTCCCCCCTGCCCCGCTGCTTTTGTTCCAAGCTAGCAGTTTAAGCATGTGGAAATATTTGAGTCATTCTGTATATTAGGAAAAAAAATGATGGCTTTTCTTCCATATGGCATTTATCTTCTCCAGTGAGGAAAGATAATTTAGGAGTGGCAGGGCTATGAGTGAGTTGTCCCAGCTCTTCCCATGGAGTGAAGATTAATGCCATAAGAAATCAGTTATCATGTATCTTTTATATAAAGCATATACATATAGATATGATGGACCATAGATTTTGATCTGAAAGGGACTTCAGAGGTCATCTAAGTCAATCTCCCCCATTTTGTAGATTGGGTAATAGAGGCCCAAATAGGTTAAGTGCTTTGCCCTAGGTTATAATGTAATAAGTGACACAGCAAAGATTCTCCGCCACCCTTCATCACCTTTGAGGTGATACTTGGGAGGACAGTATGCTTAGCATTGGTGAGAAATGTGTCTTTTGACTTTCATTTTTATTTCCGAAAAAGATCCGTTGGTTATGCAGCACCAAATATCGGTTTAAAACTTGGAATAGAATGTGAAAGTGTTAAGGACATAATAAAATATCATAACTTTATGTAATGTAGCACTATTAATCTTGAAAGTTTTTCAAAGTCTTAGAAACTACTCTTTAAAAAATACAGCTTCATTTTGAAAGGAGTGACTTGCAGTTTATGGTCACATAGGAGACGGTGAAATGAAAATTTTAATCTATGGGTACGGTAAAATGCTTATTGCTAGATTTAGGGTAAATGTTTAACATTGTGCACAGGGATTTGGTGGTATTAATCATAATGGGGTTTGCTTGGCTAAATCTCCCAGCATTGAAAGTATAATTCCTAATAGAGAGCACATTAAGTTTTTTTGACTTGGGAAAGGCATCAGTGGGTTTTGCCAATGCTTTAGCTTTGGCAGGATATGCTGTTTTTTGGCTTTAATTGATTTACTGTGGCTCCTAACTCTGAATATCTATATCCCCAACGTACCTAGTTCTGAAATAAAAATTAAAGTTGGAAGGTATTGGAATGGGAGGAAGGGGCCACTTTAATTGCCTCAGGGAATCACCTAACCAATTTTCAGCTTTTTCATTGGTGTCCTTGGAAGAAGGAGAATGGGGAAGAAGTTTAAGGAAGAAAACTGAGAAACTTTCCAGAAGCCAGGAAGAGACAAGTAGCAAAAGCAAACAGAGTGTATGAGAAGATTTTAAAAAATGGAGCTTCAAAGGATGCTTTGAAAATCGAAACAGTTTTACGTGATTGCAGAATGCACTGATTATGCTATGAGAAGTTGGACATAGATACCTTTAGTTAATAATTTTAATAGAAACACCCATGAAACCCTTTCCCCATCTTTTCTTAATCTGTAGCTATTCTAGTCGTCAACAACCCTAAACTAAATGGAATGCAATATTTTAGTCACAGGTGATAGGTGTCTTAACCATTAGGATCTCAATGCTAATATATATTGAGAAGAATTAAGAGTTGGCACAGTTCGCATACATTAGTACACTCTAACATCTGTCAGTCTAGGGACTGAATGTTCTTTGCATATCTGTTCAATTTGTTAAAAGGTTTCTTCAGATCCTTAATAGTCCAGAAAATTAATGGGAAAGACTGGAGATAACAGAGAAGTAGCTTTCCATGGGCCTCTCACACCTTATCTCACAGCTGCAAGGACACAGATTCTTCAGCCAAGGGAAGAAAGCATTTTCCCCACCAAACAGAAAACATCCGGAACTTCTGAACTGTGCCAGTGAAGCTGAAAGGGCGCTTGATCTCTGAGCAGCCTTTGGACAGCCTAGAGTGTCCTCTGAAGATGAAACCGTAAGTTTCATCTGTGGACAGGAAGTCCACAGTGAATGGAGCAGTGCGAGGCAGTGCGTTTGAATGAAGAATGGCTTTGCAAATACATGTTTAAAGCGTCCACGTGGACTGAGACCCACTCTAGAGCTCTTTGGCTTGCGGGCCGTCTCTGGGTTTTGCCCTGGTCTTTCTCCCACCCGCTAGTTCGGATACGCGCAAGGTCATTTGCAGACGATCCTGCGTGTGGTGTCTCCAAGTGTGCATAACGGTACAATAGGACGGGAAACGCAGGGCTCAGGAGCCTGGTTCGGCTCTCTTAGACTACCAGGCTGTGTATTAATAAGGATGCTGTCACTCTCGGTCACTTTTGTTCCATGCTACGCAAAGTGCAAGGGGACCAATCCCGCAATTCTCCGGGGCTGAATTTGAGGATGACGATGCGCGCGCATGGGGTGGAGGGTCTCTAGCTTGGGAAGGCTGGAAGAGGAAGGATCATTCTGACCGAAATGTATTTCTTCCAGTTCCAAGGGGGAAAGTCGTGGGGATGAGGAGAGGGCACTGATTCCATTTTCCTTGGAATTAGGATCCCAGGATCAGATTGGAGGGTTTTTTTTTTGGAGGGGACGGGGACTAGAAACAGCCGGATTTGAATGACCTACGCCCCCAGTTTGAATGTGTTTGCACGTACATCTCTACCTCCAGCGTGCCGCTCCCGTGCTCCCGACCCCAGACCCCTTGACCCACCGTTTTGGGGTTAAGGGGGAATTTCTGATAGTTTGGAATTTGAAGCATACTTTTTTCCTCCGGTAGCCCTGGAATTCCATTAATTCAGGCGATTGTTCTCTTGAGCTGCCGGAGGGAGTCTTCAGGACCCCAAAGGATGAAGTGAAATTCCGGATGCTGGGCCTCAACATCCCCCCTCCTCCACTGGTCCCACCCCAACAGCGCCCATCCTCCCATCTTCTAACCCGCCGCATATGTCTTTGAACTTATGGAAAACACTTTGCTTGTACAGGGGTCCGCAGGGTGACACACTCTTCCCTCGGGCGGTCAGTCCTGAACTAGGGTCCGGTAGCCCTGAGGCTAAACTCAGGCTAAAGTCTAGATCAAAGTACCCAGTCAACTTTTCAGCAGCCTGACTCCTAGAGGTTACTTATCTCCTGGGGTGAGGGCGGGGGAGGGGGGGTGGTGGAATGGGTGGAGCGAGGGACTAGATTGAGCGTCACCGAAGCGACTTTTTCAATATCGAGACCAACCACTTCTACACATCCTGAGCCACTGAGGTGGAGTAGAGGGGGAGGGAAGGAAGCGACCAGAAAACTCAGAGGCTTTTTCCAAGCTGTGACAATTGAAGCAACAACCCCCCCGCCCTCCCCCCCACACATCATCTTTCTCAAGGAGAAAAAAGTACACACAAAAAAATCCCTTAGTATTCAAACGTCAACCACCACAAAACCCAGGAAAACCTAAGCCCAAACTCCAAATCACAGGCAAAACCTAAATCAAATCTTTTAAAAACACCGAGTCTCATTCAGTAATCCCACGCAATCCCCAATACGGGGAAGCTGAGGTTTCACTAGGTTCCTGCCTATCAATCAATCAATCATGAATCGACCTAAGGGGTGGGGGTAGGGAAGACTGTGTCCTTCCCTACCCCGACTCCCAAACTGCTTTTCTGGATAATGGACTGATTTTAAACTAAGCCCAGGATGTAGTACCACTGAGATGAATTCACTCCGACAAACTGCGAGTTGTAATTTTTCGCTGTCTCTAATGTTTCATTCCCCAGTTTTATCTACCTTCTATTCTCTACACCTGCCTCGTCTCCATTCCCGACCTAGAGCCTTGTGCCACGCACAGCTGGGGCTGAGTTCACCTAACTGACAATATCGTAGGGTTTATTAGCGTTGAAAGGGACTTTTAAGACTTCAGCTAGCCCCAAACTCCTACCTAGGGCTGGAATTATCTCAAAGTTCTACTTCAACACCTCTAGAAGGTGTCAAATAATTTTTTTTTTCTCTCTCCATAAATCATTCCCCCAAACCCAAAGATAGTAAAGTACAGCTTTGAGGACACCTAGCTAATTTCCCATTCGGTGGCAAAGTTTTCCCTACGTGGTCTCCTCTTCTCCCTGGTAAAAGGTTTCTGGAAGCCTGCTGGGGATTAGACTCAATTTAAGTCAAGGCTGGGCGCAACACAGTGGGCGGGGCGAAAGTTGCTTACAGTTATTTCTCCACACTTGTTCACATTAGTTTAAAAAAGAAAACACCCACACCCCAACTTTCGAAGAACTTGCACGTTTGTACACTTGGACCAATAAAAAAAATTAAATTACTCAAAGAGCAAAGGAAGCAACCAACAGACAAAAAACAAAACGACCCAGTCTCATTTTGTACTTGTCAGTTTCACCGCTGAAGATATAAACTTTCAGTTGCTAGTTTATGAAGAGGACCTAAAGAAAAGAAGGAAGGGGGAACTGGGGTGAGGTGGAGTGGAAGCGGGGGCTGGGGGGGGGGGGGCAGAAAGAAGTGGGTCTGGGCGGGTGGAGAGAAAGGGAGCTAATATTGTTAACGCAGGCCAGTTGGTTTAAGAAATTTTGCAACCGCTGTAAAAGGTCATTGAAGGAATTGAATGCAAAAAAAAATCATCTTAAAAAAGAGTGCCGGGCATGCGCAGAGGGAGGATGCCATATTGGAATGAGTCTGTAGTGAGAGAGCGGGAGGGAGAGGAGAGAGAGAGAGAGAGAGAGCGAGCGCGAGCGAGCAAAGGGAAGGAGAGAGAGAGAGAGAGAGAGGGAGAGAGCGCCAGAGAGGGGGAGAGGGAGACAGAGACACACACACACACAGATCGCCTTTTCACAACTGAGCTGAGGGGGGCTTTGCCCTTTTAGAGACTGAGGGGAAAAAAAAAAAAAACTTCATCCAGGTAAGACGTCGCTCCGGGCGCTGCTTCTCCAGGCGTCCCAGACTTTGCATGCTTAAGGAAATCTCTGGCTGGCAGGTTGAGCGCGCAGATTAGCAGATTTTTTTTTTCCAGTTTGGGGGAAAAAAAGGTGGGGTGCGGGGAGGAGAGCTTTTGGGCAAGGGGCAAAGGCTGTGCATGGAAGGAAACCATCCCAGCCTCAAACTCTCCAACTCTCCTTGATTGCCTGTCTGCAATGGTTTTTTTATTTTTAAAATTTTTTCTTACCCTTCCCCCTCGCCCCCCGAAAAGCGAGGGTGGGTGTGCAGGAGATCCAAGCACCCTAGCTGCAAAGTGCCTGGTTTTGTAAACTGCGTCTTCCTCACCCCCGTACCCACTGGCCCCTTTACACCTTTATTGGTGAATGCCCTTCTTTTTGCACTGGCACCACCATCCATCCTCTTGCTTCTTCCAAGGCTCCCCTTTTGTAGTTGTTTTTTTTGGGGGGGGGTGGGAGCAACAGCAGGCGAAGGTGGGGGCAAGGATGGTTGGGAGGACAGCTAGTGAATTTATATGTGTGTATGTATACATACATCTGTATTTTTTTTAAGTAGTGTTGGGAAGCATTTGCATATATAGCTAAAATGAAATTACCATTAGTTCTGGAGGGTGATTTGGAATGGATGGGCTCTCCTTTTTTCTTCTATTTTTTAAAAAAAGTAATATCCTGTCATTTGGGGCTTTCCTGTTCATGTGACTTTCTTTCGAATTGACTAGACTTGATCTCTCTGTAGTCTAGAGTTTATTTTCTTGCTTTTCTTGTCCCCCCCCCTCCCATCAAGCAAAAAACTGCACGAACAGTTTTATTTATTTATTTAGTTTGATAAGGGGTGACCGAAGGGGGGTGAGCCATGGAGGGAGGAGGGGCGTGTGTGTGTGTGTGTGTGTGTGTGTGTGTGTGTGTGTGTGTGTGAAGGTGCATGAGATGTTGGACAGATATCTAGAGCCTGATCCTTACGTGTTTTCTCCGAAGCTCAACAACTGCGGTAAATGAATATTTATAAATCGTGTCAGTTTCAACATGGCGGGCTAAGGTGTCTTTTAAAAACTGAAAATAAAGATTTTGAGGTGGGAAAAAACCCAACCGGGGATGCCACCTCTTAGGTTCTACTCTCTTTGGTTACCCCAGGAGGTGTTTTAGCGAATTAAATGGGAAAGCAAGATAGGGGCGAGCCTGCCCTAGTTTTTTCCGCGGTAAAATTCTCGGTGTGTAAAGTCCATTACAGGAAGGGAAGGGAAAGGAAGGGAGGGGGAGGAGAAGGCAGCGAAGTTCCCTCCTCACATTCGGGGTGTAAAAATGCATGATGATGGATATAATAATTTATTTTAGATGTACATGAGATAACTTCATCCCCCCCACCCCCTTTCTCCCCCTCTCCGTGTTTATGTTGTGGTCTTTTCGCTGTCAAAGGCTCTCAGTAGGTGGAGCAAGGAGGTCCCTATTAAAAAAAGGCTAATTGTCCGGTGTCTGATGCAGTTGTGGTTGGAGACGCTGGTGGCTTTTCTCCCCCTTCTCGCCGGTGCAAGGAGGCATGCTGTGTTAAGAATTGGACTGCTCTTTCTTTTCTCTGTGTGTGGAGGGGGGTTGGGGCTTGGGGGTGGAGAGGAGAGTAACGTGGAGTATGGAGCATCAGAGGATGTGACAGGACCTTAAAAGCACAGCGTCGAAGAGGCTGGGCGAGGAGTTTATCCCTGCTTACTTCTTGGAGATGCGCTTTCTGGAAGTCAGGAGATGGGGAGGGAGAAAGGGGTACATGGAAGAATAGGTTACTCTTGTATGTAGAATGCTTGGCTTTGGAAAGCTGTGATCTAGGGGTCAGTGGGGATGGGGAGGAACGGAGGAAGGAGGGGGTGTCTTTGAAACTGCAGGCTTGGTGTTTCGGGAGGAGGGTGGTGTATAAAAAAGCTAGAGCATTCATTCAGAAGAATAGGATACACCCCATGGGAGTCATGCTCAGTCACCCCAGGGAAGGGACTGGAAGAGGAGCCCCAAATTGGGGGGCATACTTTAGAGTTAAGAGAACCAGAGAGAGAACAAATATAGAAACAAACCCATATTATGCGGAGGGGGAAACGCAAAAGCTCAATTACCCTAAGTATTTCTTCTGCCCGAGGAGCTCTGGATAGGTCCCTCAGACCATAACTGTGTGACCTTGGGCAAGTCACCCATCCTCTCGGTGCCTCAGTTTCCTCCTATGTAAAATGAGGGAGTTGGGCTTAGGTCCCTTCCAGCTCCAAATTTATGATCCTCTGATCCTTCCTGCCACACCGACAGGGGTCGCCAAAAGTCACCATGCAGCCACCGCCGCTCAGCGATTGCTTAGTGTAGTAGCGGGAGAAATCCTTCCCCGAGGGACTAGGGGCAAGGTTAGCGCTTTAGCGTAGGGTAGGGGGAGGGAGAGCGGAAAGAAGAGGGAGGGGGGCGTAGACCAGCGAGGCTCTGCCTTCCGCAGTGTCTGCAAACTTAACCAGAGCGGAGCCGGGCGCACCGTCGTGCAGAAGTGAAAGTTAGTGCATTTAATTTTTTATTTTTTAAAATCAGGTTTTTAAAAAATATATAGATATTTTGGCCAGGGTTGGGAGTAGAAGCAATAATCTGGTCTTTGGGCATTTTGAGTGGGGTGGAGGAGGGATCGATACAGTCTATTCTTTCTCCCTTTTAAACGGATGCTTACATTGTGTGAAAGGTCCTTGCAATTCATTTGGTTCCGGGGGTCTTTGGGGAGCGGGTGGGGGAGGGAGAAGTGGGGACTGTGGGCGTGCGTGTGTAATGTGTGTGTTGCAGAGGTGGTGGCGGCGGCGGCGGTGGTGGAGGAGGAGGAGGGACGGGCTAACGAAGAGGGAAGGAGCGTAATTTCAGCCCCATCGGGATTGCAGGGACCGGGAGTTGAGAAAAGCCTAAAATAAGAGTTTTGGTAACGGGGAAAGCAGCCCTGGCTCCTTCCCCGTCCCATCTTTCCCCCCTTCTCTCCGCCCCTTCTTCCAGATTGCCTGTGGGAAACAGAGGAGGCTTTGGTAAAGTAGGAAACCAGCCTAAAATGGCTCTTTGCTCGTAAACTGCAGTTTCAGCCGGGAACACCTCCCCTCCTCCTGACGTCGCTTATGACAAGCAAAGAATTAACTCCAACTCCACGAAACCTGCATTTTTTTTTTTTTTTTTGCATCGTGGTTGTACGGTGGAGGTGAAAATGCATTCGTGCGTGTGTTTATCAAACTCCTTAGGATACGTGTGCGTGTGTGTGTGTGTGTGTGGGTGTGTGTGGGTGTATGTGTATGTGTTAGGACTTTTCTTTCTTTTGGGAGGAAGAAAACCAAGGGGTTGGTTGTTAAGAAGTCGGGCCAGACCCACCGCCTCTTTAACTAAGCTACCCTGAGAGCCAGCTCAGCTGTTTCTTTGACTGGCAAGGTTACTAACCAACGGGTGCCAATAAATGGATTAAATGACGTGGAAACGGGGATCTTTACGAGCCGAAGAACTCTCCAACCCCCTTGATCCCCTGCCTTCTCCCTCCCTCCCAGTCTCCCTACCCTAAGGCATCAGGACTAGGCTTTTTGTGACTGGGGAGGCCACAGGTGACACTCAAAGCTCAAGGGAAAGGTGGTGGTAGGGGGTGTTCCCAGGGAAACAGGAAAGAGCATCCCCAAACTTCTTGCAGTTTCGCTTTCAGAATTCAAATCCCTCATTGCCTCCAGGATCTTTTATTTCCAGGCTTAAGTGGGGGCTCTGGGGAGGAGGAGAGGCATCAGACATTAAATTTTGATGGGGGTGACTTTTTGGGGGGGGAAATTTAAGTAGATGCCATTCTTAACAAAAGCCCTGCCCTTTACACGAACTTTTTGCTTCTCCACCTCCTCAGATAAGCCCCGCCACCATAGATGTATATTTTTTCCTTTGGACTACGTGACCCCCTCCTTCCCAAGCCCCCTTTGCCTTGCGCAAGGACGTGGAGAGGAGACAGCCCCCGGCTCCAAGGAGAGTCTTCCCCCGCACCACGTTTTGTCAGTTTCAGCAGTAGCGCAGACTCTGCTGAATCCGAGCGGATTGGTGGGAAACCGATTTCCTACGTAGGGCCGAACCTGCTTTAATCGGGATCAATCGCTTCCCCTTTCTCTTCCTTACCCTCCCCCTTTCCCCTAATATGCCTCTAACCCAGTAGCGGTTTGGGAACTGAGAAGGCGAAGCCTGTGTCCTACACCAAGTAAATGGATCAGTCTTCTCATCCAGGTGGAAAACCCAGCGAGGGGGCTTAAATCTGGTATGCTTTTTACAGGGGAGGGGAAAAGGGGGAGGGGGTGCGGAAAGGGGAGAGGGGAAAGGATGGGGAACTGCTGTGAGCCCTGGGAGCTGGGGAATACGCCCTTGGCTGGTATAGAAGGTGTGTTACTCCTCCCTCCCTCCACCCCCTTTTAGCTTTTCCATTTGACACCCCATCCCACATGCACACCTTCCCTAGGGAAAAAACAAACAAACTGGTTTACCCCCCAAAGGAAAGAACTCCTCCCTTCCCCTACCCACCCTCTCCTCCCCAGCACTAAACTGTCCTACAAAGTATGTTAGTACTGGGTTAGTAGAGTACCATACTTTTACAGGATCACGAATTCCACCCAAACTGAGAATCTGCCAGCCCCTGAGGCCTTAAATTTGTTATCGTGAAGCCTTTTGGGTTCTGTGCAGTTTCTGGCAGAAATACCCTGGAGAAATCTCAGACCCCAGGGCTTGGTAGAGGTTGGGGTTCGAATCACCTCCTTTCTCATCCCCTCACCCTTCCCTTTCCCACCTCCTTCCAGTGTTTTTAAATAGCTGAAGCTCCCCACCCCCGCCACCCTAGGCTTGTAACTATGATAGGCTGTCCAGCTGGGAACTGAAATTCACCAATGATGAAGAGAAATTGATTGGAAAGAGTTTTTCATCCCCACCTTTTCTTGAAGCAATTAATGGACTAATTTTTGAACTCTCCTGGCCATAAATAACCCTGGGCTGCGTACTTTTTGATTTTTTTCTCTTTAAATGGCAGAATGAGTTTTAGAGGAAGACTTGGTGGCTCAGGATGTTTCCCTCTCCACTCTTTATTTATCATGAGGAATTCTAAATTACCACAACCCATTCCTGCCCAAACCAGCCGAGGAGGCATCTCCAGCTTTGTTTCAGTGATCATTCTCCTCTATTCCCCTCTCCCCACCCTACTTTAAATGTATGGGATGCTATATGATGGAAACCTTGTTTTTAGCAATAAGTGAAAGGGAAGCATGTACTTCAATTGCAGTGGGCTTTGGGGAGCTTAGGAATTCTCTGCATGTAATTAAGAGCAATCAGGGACCATGCTAGGCCTTAAAGCTCCTCTCTTGCTTGTCTGCTACCAGAAAAAGAAAAAAAAAAGTTTTATTTACAAGGTATATCTGAGCAAGAGTGAGGGGTTAAGTGTCCATTTGAGGTAACCACCCGTTCTGTTCATGCTAGACTTTGGGACAGTTTCTGTTCTGCTGAGATCCTGTTGAAGAAGATTGGGATTGTCACTTAACCTTAGTGGGCTTCAATTTCTTCACTTGCAAAATGAGAGAGTTGAGCTAGATGGTCTCCAAAGTCCTTTCTAGTTCTAAAATTCTTTGAGTTTATTAGCCTAACCTAAATAATCTATCTTCTGAACTGAAATTAAGTATTATGGGTGTGACATAGCCTCTTTAATGTAGCCCAATCTAACCCTTGGAAAAATTGTTTAGTCTTTTTAGGTCTCAGTTTTCTCACTTGTGAAATGAGGTGGTCGGATTAGTTTTTCTTTAAATTAACTTTGTGACTTAGGTTTCATAAGTATGTGGACATGCAGCTGGACTAGAGAGGGCTAGAGAAATCAAAACCAAAAAGTTCTTAAGTGGAGAGTTCACAGACGATGTAGGAGTATGGGATGGGTATCTTTGTGTTTGTCTGAGGCTCCAAAATCCTCCGAGAAGTATAAGACTTGCTTCAGCTCTCACCATCCCAGGGCCTCTTCATGCAGTCACTTGAGACTATACTATGTATCCATATTTTACTTTTAAATAATTCTAAAGGTGAAGATTCCATGACCCATTTTGTTCACACCTTGTTCCACTTTTCAGTAGAATCAAACATAAAGCCCAAGATTTTCATTCCCATTCCCTTCCTTTTAAAAGATTCAGAAGATTAAAAGAAACTCCAAACCACAAGCCAGTTCATAAGAAAGATGATATAATGCAGAAAATAAGGCCATGCATTAACCATATTTGTATGCCAGATGTTTATTAGGAGAGATGTATACTGTAAACCAGGGATGATTTTTTCAGCTGGCAGCTTTGGAATAAGACATGAAATCTTAGTAGCTTTTAAAAGTTGCTTACTATTCAGAATTGTAGTGTGTCTATGAGTCATGGAATACTACAGTCTCTGAGGAATTAATAATAAATGTCACTCAGAGGGCAATAGAGAGGTGTGTGAGGTGAGTGTGAGCAAATAGCAATATCTATGAATGATAAAGAAGTGCGGAGAAGGCCTCAAGCACAGTCATCAAAGAGATATGATTGAAAAAGATGGGCTGGTCCTAGGGTGAGAGCCAGGGATAACTACCTGGTGGCAGTCTTTCTACAATTATCAAATTAAAACTCTTAACTCCAGTGTTGCAAGATAATTATAGTAAGCTTATCATTTTATGCATTATCATCCTCTTTTCACCTGTCATCTATATTACATTGCAAATTCTTTAAAAAAAAGACCATAATTTTTTTTATAGTTCTTGGCATTTGGCAACTGTCTGGGAGTCCATAATAATCAAACTGTCTTCACTTTAATGTCGCTTATTCTTATGACAAGATGCCATCTTTTGACGTTGGTTTGAGAATGGGGCTGTTGTATTTATTTTCTTTTTTCATGTCCTTTTGGTTTTTATAAAAATGATATCTCTATCTAGGTACATAGTGTTTATCTGCTGTAATAAAAAATTCTTTGAGGTAAGGTAGGGAATGACATTGTAGGCTGTAACTGTTGAGAAGGTACAAAGACATGTACTGTAACTCCTCATGGGGAAGCTGTTCATCCTGTGAATTCTTTTATGGAGTTTTGTTGGCTGAGAAAAGTCTTTCTTTAAAAAAACACCCCAAAACAAAACCCCCAAACTATTGAAATAGACCCATTCCCTGCTATGTTTGGTAGCTTTTCTTCCATTCCAGTCAAAGTTAAGTAGGAAGGGAGAGTCTAAATTCCCATGATTTCAGGCCCTGCTACCATATGTGGTCTGTGGGCATATTACTCTATTGTCTGCTGCTCATTTGAAAACCAAGGATGCTATGTCTGATGGGTAAAGGAATTAAAGACGAATGGGATGGTCATTTGATTGTGTTAATAATTTTGTCCGTGTGCTGGCCTAAAGTACTTTAAAATGTCTTCTTGGACTACTTGCCCTAATAGAATGTTCCCTTGTTACTCAGAAGTACAGCAAAAACAAACAAACATTGGCCATGTCTGACCAACTATATGTGCCTCATTTCATAGCCATAGCCCACTATCTCCTGATGAGAAGAGGGAGGCATGTTTTACCATCAGTCCTCTGAAGTCAAGCAGTGGTCGTAATTCTGATGTTGTTTACCTTTTTTTTAAACTTACATTATTATGATCATTATATGAATTATCCTGGCTCAGCTTGAGGTGCTGTGCATCAGTTGATATAGGCCTACCAAGTTTCTCTGAATTCTTCATATATTTGTCCTTTCTTTGTAGTGCAGTAGATTGCCTTCCATTCATATACCACAATTTGTAAAATACTGGCTATAAGTAGTTTCTTTTTTGTACATATGGGACCCTTCACAATGTCTTAGACTAATTTGAGTTATATACCTGGATAAGTGGTATGCCTGGGGTCAGAGGGTATGTTCACCTCAGTCACTCTTCTACCATAATTCCATATTATTTATCAAGGCAATATGGCATAATAAAGAGAACACTGAACCTGGGAGGCAGGAGGACCTGGATTGGCATTCTGCCTTGGATACTAGCTTTTTTATCCTATGCAAGTTACTTAAGCTCTCTGAAGCTTGGTTTTTTTCATCTGTAAAATGAGGTTACTAACAAGACCTGGGTTCTTATTCTTAATAAGTTCTGGGATTATTTTGCTGATCAAATGAGAAAATATATGTATTACAAATACCTGTTTTTATTTTCTGAAGTGGTTGGATCAATTCACAGCTCTCCCAATAATGTATTAGTGTACTTGACTCCTGCCAATTGTCATTTTTATCTTTTGTTACCACTACCAATCAGATGGGTGGAAGGGGAAGTCATTTGCATTTCTCTTAATAGTGCCTCAGAGCATTCTTCTGCATGGTTGTGGCTAGTTTGCTATTCTTCTTTCCTTCTTGAAAACTTCCTGTTCCAATGCTTAGACCCCTTGTTTATGGCTCCTCTTACATATTTATAATGGGCTTCCTATATGTCTTGGATATCAGCCCTTTCTCAGAGATTTGCTGCAAAGATTTTTCCCAAGCCATAGCTTCTCTCTTTAGTATAGCTGCACTGATACAGATTTAGCATGATGGCCACCAGACTACTTTAAATCGGTTACTTCTAGAACTAGGAAAAATAATAAAATTCATTTGGAGGAACAAAAGATCAGGAAATCTCAAGGGAGATGATGACAAAAAGTAGGATTGAAGTAGGGTTAGCATTACCAGAACTCAGTACTTACCAAAACTATGTTTTTAGACTCATCTGTGACTTCATTAGTATAGAGAGTCCTGGACTAATAATAGGAAATAGCATTCTCCCAGTGTTATCAGCATCTATCGTTTATACTTTTAGGGAGTTGTTTTTGGGGTTTGTCTCCAAAGTGGGGGTGGTGGTAATATCCCAAGTAGTGTATTGGTAAGTCCACTTAAAGGTAAGTTGAATGTTCACTGATCCACACAACCATAGCTGTCTTTTACCCGTTGCATGTCCATAATCCTCGAAATCTCTTCTGTTCCTTGTGCAAACTTTCAGTCTTGCCCCTTGTGAGGTGCAGGCCTGTCAGTGCAGTTAGCTGACCCTAGCCAGACACCCAAAGAAGCAGCTATGGAGGTGCGGTTGGGAAAGTTCCCCACCTTCAACATACCCCTTGGAAAAAAAAATACTGATAGGGGTGTGTGATCAAAAAAAATTTGGAGACCACTGGCATTGAAAGAGATTAACCTGCCCAAAGTCACAATGACACAGTGTGAGTGAGATTTGGGTCTTTCTGAATTGGAGGCCCCGCTAGGTCTCTATCCATGGTGCCATGTTGCTTCTACTTCATGCTGATGGAAAAAAAAATAAATAAAGAAATTGACCAGTGGAGAAATAGATTAGCCAAGCAAGACCCAGAAGCCATTGAACAAAACTGCTTTAGTGTTGCGTAAACACAAGAACACAAACTATTGGAATGAGAATTCTTCATTCAACAAAGATTTCTGGGAGAACTGGAGGGCAGCTTGGCTTAAATTAAGTTTAGGTGAATACTTTTTACCTTATTCCACAAAAAGTTCCAAAAGGATATATCACCTAAATTGAAATGGTCATATCATAAAAACATTGGAGGAGAGTGGATAGAGGTACTTTGTAAAATTATGGCTAAGAGGAAAATGTTAGCTATACAAGAGATAGAGGTGATTATAAAAAGTAAAATAGACAGTTTTACTCATACAGTATCCAAAATATTAAAGCTTTTTTGGAAGGCTTTAATTTTGCTATGGGGTGAGACCAGAAAACAGTATGTTGATTAAGTCATCATTTCATTTAGGAATTATTGGTAGGAGGCCCAGGCAGCAAGATGCCCGGGCAACCCCATTGGAGGCACAGCAGGCATCAAATGGCCTTGCTGCTAAGTGCATTAGCGCTTAATGTATCAGGCCAATGTTTGCATCAGCTCTACAATATTTAATTCATTTAATTATTAAATGTCTACTGTGTGCAAGGCACATATTGACCCCTAAAGACATTAATGGTAATGTGACTTTGGGTAGACTAGAATGATGTTCACTGACCTGTGACTTGAATTATAAATGGTGATATGGGGGAAGTGAACTTTGAAAAAAGGTTGAGTAGAAAACAGGCTGAGATGAAAGAGTTTTTGGCCACTAAAGATTTTAAAGGATTCGAATTTCTGAAATTGCAGCTAAGGTACTGAGTAGTGTTCAATTTTGATTGTAAATTGATTTCATTTTTATTCCTCTGTCAGTACTGGTACATACTCCTTAAATACATAAACAAGAAAAAATAAGAAAACTGTCTTCTGGAAGAGGTAGAAAACAGAAATCAAAAGACACTGGGGAGGGGTTGGCATTTTCATTTTCTAAAAAGTGTTGGCAGCTGATGAAACCAGACTTTGGATTCAGACTTAAGTTTTTGGCTTTTCTTTTGTATTTGATTTTCTTGATCATGAAGAAAACTAAAGACAAAAAACAAAAGCTGGTATTTATCTTAGCCCTACATAAACACCGTCTTGTGCTTCCTCCCTTGGCTCATCAGCTGTTCATAGACCCTATTCCCATGGCAGAGTTGACCTCAGGCAATGATGCTGACAAAACAAAGGTTCTTTACTCTATATGAATGAAAATTAATTTCAGCTCTTTTCAGAGCACAAGAGAAAAATCAATGTTTGCCAAGTGGAAGTAGTGGAATTCTCAAAGAATCGTTTGGCTTTCATATTCCTTAAGAGTTGGAAATGGGGGAAAGGAAATGTGATCTGGTGGTTGGTTAGCATACACCAGATACATGGAATTCTGAAGTTGACGTGTTTTAAAGAGCATTATCAATTTAACACAGTGCTGCTCTTACAACAACCCTGTGATGGGTAGATGGGGTTTGAGAGGTACAATAGCTTGGTCTTTGATTACACAGACCAGACATATTTAAGCTGAGTTTTGAACTGGGCGTTCCTGACCTCTAAATGAAGTGCTTTTCCCACAGTTGTCTTTACTTAAAAACTACTGTCTAGGTCACAGAGATCATCGGAAATGAACTAAGAGGTATAGTTTGTCATCTCATTTTGCAGATGAGATCACTGAGGAACAGAGCATTAAAGTGACTTGTCTATCAACAGAGCCAGAATTCAAACCCAGGTTCTCTGACTCCAAATACGGTAGTATTCTTTCTACTCTACCACTATATTAATGACTCCAGTTATAAATGACCAGTTATGATCCTTGCCCATGATCTCACAGGACAGTGCATATTTTAAGGTAAATATAAATTACCTTTATAACAAGTCTCATCTGATTTTTCTGTTTTTAAAAATGTATTTATCCATCCTCTCCCCCTCTCACCCCATAAGCATGTGGTTAAAAATTTTTCCTCTTCCCTCTCCCATCATCATTTATTTTACTTTTCATATTTATTTAATTTTAATTTATGGAATAAAACAAGCATTTCCATAACATAGTGTAATGAAACTGCAAATCTGTTTTGTACAACTTGCTATTCCTTTTAACTATATAATAAAGTTATACAATTTTTTCCTTTTTTTTTTGTTCCGCCTCCCCCCCTACCATTAGACACAAACAGGTGTGTATACGTACACACACACAATTATTCAATATATCTATTTATCAGTTCTTTCTCTGGATGCAGACAATGTCTTCCTTCATATGCCCTTTATAGTTAATTTGGATATCTGTTAGAGTCAAAATGACTTACTTGCTCAAAGTCGTTCTTAAACCAATATTGCTGTTACTGTACACGACGTTCTCTTGGTTTTGCTCATTCTGCTCTTTATTTTTTTGTACAGGTTTTTACATGTTTTTCTAAGATTATTGAGTTCATCATTTCTTATAGCACAGTAGTATCCATTTATTATAAGACTCTCATTACAGACATGTACTCTCCCTCTCCCATCCCTGCTCCCTTGGGCTTTTTCTTTAATAGCATCTTTTAATTTCTTCTTGAAAGGAGAGGCTTGCCTTCCAATCTTCCTATCCCAGACTGTCCACTCTATTGCTTTTGCCTAACTCTGCTAAAGTCACTTACTACTATTAAGACACTAAATTACTATCCCTTTTCTGCTTACCGCTGGGCTTGGTGGGGTTATCCGGGGGTGGGGAACCTGTGGCCTTCTAGGTACTTAAGTGAGGCCTTTTGACTGACTCCAAATTTGTAAAATTTTGTAAATTTTGTAAAATTCAGATTCACTTAAGGCTGCACTTAAGGACCTAGAAGGCCACATGTGGCCTTAAGACCGCAGGTTACCCACCCCTGTGTTATACTTTCAGTTCCCCTCTGCCTTTTACACTCCCCTCTCCTGGCTTGAGTGCTTCCCACTGTTGTGGCCCATGCAAAAGATAGTGATATACTTAGAGTGGGATTTAGTCCAGAGAATATTGGTTCAGTTCTTTTTTCCTGTTTTCTGATGGCTTAAGATCTTCCTAATTCTTGAGCCTCTTATAACTGTTATTCATCATTTTTGTCTCTCTTGCTCAATCTATTTTTTCTTCTTAAAAATCATCTATAGATAGGAGAGAATTCCATTTCTTAACCTTTCCTTGATAATTATACTTACTTACCCTTGTTGGTGATGTTTGAATTGGATGTTCTACTCATGTCTCTCTCGTCCCTTCTCTTCCCCCCTTTTCCCTGCCCCTGTCTGTGTCTCTTTGCCTGTCTGTCACTCGTTGTGTCTCTGGCCTCCAGAAATCTCACAAATGCATCTCTTGCTGCAGATCTCTCTTTTCCCATTAATCATTAGACTCAGCTCTGCAGAATGTTATTTGGGATTGACACTTGAGTTCCCCTGCTTTTTGGACCATTCTATTATTTTCTTTGATTTCTTGACTACGAGTAATACTGAGTGATTTGAATTGAGGTTATTTTATAGCTGAAGACCTTTCTCCTGGTTGCTGGCTGACTTTGGTGTTTGGTATTGAAATTCTGAAATATTACCACTACATGCCTTAGAGTTTCAGGAGTAAAATTTTTCTTTGGTAATGATCTGTGGTTTTATTCAATCTGTACTTTATTGTCTGTATTCAACAATTCTGGATGAGTTTCTTGTGGTATGGTATTCAGGTTTGTCGGGTTTATCATGTTCTTCTGGGAGAACTATAGCCTCTGATTTACCTCTGCACATGTTGTCTTCCAGATCAGTTACTTTGGCTTGCAGAGAATTCATGTGTTCTCTTTTTAAAAAGCTTTAATTGATATTTTCTGTTTCTTACATCATGATAATATCCCATGCAACCCTCCCGCTCCCTGAGATACGTCGCATATGACAAATAATATCTTTTAAAGAGAGAATAAAAACTCAGCACAACTGATCAATTCATTGACAAAGTCTGAAAACATGTGCAACATCTCCCATCTCCACAGAGGGGTAGGTTTGGGGGTATCTTCTCACATGTCTTCATTTGAGCCCTGTTTGAGCTTTATAGTGTTGTTATGTTTGCTCTTGATTTTTTGGTGTGTCATTGCCCTTTCCATTTCCATTGTTGTAGATGTTGCGAATGTTGTTTTATTGGCTCTACTTACTTCATTCTGCATCAATTCATATAGCTCTTCCCATGCTTCTTTGTAGTGATCGCATACATAAATTCTTACAACACAGCAATATTCCATTACATTCATGTACCAGATTTGTTTAGCCATTCCTCGATTGATGAACCTTGTTTCCAAATCTTAACTATCACAAAAATATTCCTATAAATATTTTGGGGTATATGGGGACTTTTTTCTTACATATGGCTTTCTTAGGGTATGAGCCTAGTTATAGAGTCTAGAGTCTTTGACTCAAAGGACATGGATAGTTTTAGTCACTTTATTTGCATAATTCCAAATTACTTTCCAAAATGGTCGTACCATTTCACAGCTCCACCAGCAATGTAAGTGTGCCTCTCTTTCTATAATCTCTCTAATATTGACTTGCCATTTTGTGGTTATTTTTGCCAGTTAATAGGGTGTGAGATGAAACCTCAGAATTATTTTATTTTGCTTTCCTTTTATTAGTAAATCAGAAACATTTTTTTCATGTGGTTGTGAATGCTTTTGCAGGTCTTTCGATAACTGTTTATTCATATCCTCTGACTATCTTTTAGGGAATTACTGTTATCGTGTATTTTGGAAACCAAACTCTTGTCTGAGAAGTTTGATACAAAAGATTTTTTCCATTTGGCCATTTCTTTTCTCATCCTAGATTCATTAATGTTGTTTGTGCAGAAGCTTTTTAGTTTCAAATACTCAAAATTTATCCATTTTATCTTTTGTAATCGCCTCTATCTCTTGTTTTGCTAAGAGTATATCTCTTAACTGTAGCTGTGAGAGGTATATGATCTTTTCAGGCTTCTCATTTTTTATAATATGGTCTTTAATATCAAAATAATATATCCATTTAGAATGCATTGTGGAATGTGGTGTAAGATGTTGTTCTGAGGTTAATTTATACTTTCCATTTTTTGAGAAGTTTTTATCAAATGGGAAGTTTTTCCCTAGGTTATTTATAGTTTCTACTTTATCAAGCACTGAATTATCACGTTCTCTTATTTCTAAATCTTCTTTGCCTAGTCTGTTCCATTAATTTATCTTTTACAAATACCAGATGGTTTTGATGACTACTGCTTTATAATATAGTTTTGAGGTCTGGAAGTACTCTTCTTACTCATCTACTGTACTTCTCTTCATCATTCTGTAAAGTATCTCCTTGGTAATTTAATTGCTATAACATCAAAAGTGTAAATTAATTTTGGCTGTATTGTCATTTTTATTATATTGGCATAGCCTAGCTATGAGCACTGAATATTCTTCTAGCTACTTCAGTTCTTTGTTTCTTTAAGAAGTATTTTGTGATTGAATCTATACAAGTCTTTTTTGTGCTTTGGAAGAGGTTGCTCCCCAGATACTTTGTGCATTTTATAGTTATTTGGAATGAGATTTCCTTTTCTATTATTGCTTTTCGTATTTTGTTATTATTATGTGTTATACTTTATATTAATTTTTGAGGATTTGTTTTGTAGCCTGCAACTTCACCGAAGCTATTAGTTGTCTCAATTAGTATTCCTAGAGTTTTTCAAACAATTATATCATCAACAAATAGGGATAGTCTTATGTCCTGTTTGCTTGCTTTTATACCTTTAATTCCTTTCTCTTGTTTTATTGTTATTGCTAGCATTTCTAGAACTGTATCATATAATGGAGGTAGGTAGAGGGAGGAGAGTGAGAATTGTTGTTTCACTCCTACATTTATTGGGAAGGTTCCGTTGTATCCCCATTGCATATGATTGTTGATTTTGTTTTTTTAGATGCTTTTTGTGATATTTAAAAAAAACAGTTTATGTCTGTACTTTTTTTGTATTTTAATATCAAAGTGTACTTTGTCAAGGGCCTTTTATCCATCTATTGAGATGATCCTGTGGTTTTAGATGTTTTAGTTTTTTTCCTAATGTTGAACTATCTTTGCATTCCTGGTATAAATCCCACTTGATCATAATGAATGATTTCTTGGATAAATTGATGTAGTCTATTTTTATAGCATTTTAAAATTTTCCAAGTAAGTGTTCATTAATGATATTGGCGCATAGTTTTCTTTCTGTGCTTTATCCTTCCCTGGTTTAGGTAAGACTGTGTTTGCCCCATAAAATAATTCTGGCAGGTTACTTTCTATTTCAGTTGTTGAGAATAATTTGTAAAGTATAGGTACTAACTTTTCTTTAAAAGTTTGATAGAATTTTCCAGCGAATGAATCGAACCAGGAATTTTTTCGTTTGGCAGTCCTTTACAACTCAATTTATTTCTTTTTCTGAGATGAGATTACTTAAGACCTCTAGGTCTTCTGGTAGTTTAGGTGTTTTATATTTTTGAAGGTATTCCTCTATTTCTTTTGTGTACTCAGTTTTGTTAGCATATAACTGTGTATGTATTCTGATTATTCTTTTTATTTTTTCTGGTTTTCTTGCTCACTTGCTATTTTGGTGATGTGATTTTCTGCTGTCTTTTTAATCAGATTGACTGAGGTTTTTATTAGTTTATCAAATGGTAAGTTCTATCCATAATACCCATATCCACCTCTTCATTGTTACCTCTGTCAGATATCCGCTTTCACGCCTTGTGTATGTTTAGAAAGAAGTCACTCTGTTGCCATCCTTGCCTGCTGCATTCATTCACTCTTCTTGTATTTCTGTTGCTTGAGGTGTTTGAGAAGCAGATAATCTCTTCAGTTCTGGTTTTCTTTCTTTTTTTAATTTTTAATTTTTAAAATTTTAGACTTAAATACTAAAACTTATACAATAAGGAAAGAAAAAGAAACATTATAAACTTAAATATTGAAACTTAAATGCAAAATAAGAAAAGGAAAAAAGAAGCATTTCCACGTATACTGCAGAACATAAGAGAGGATTCAGAATATACAACAATTAGTTTCCATTTCAAGAAAGCCTATATAATAAGTACTATATATGTATTGTGTTAAGAGCTGGCCATCTTTTTTTTGCTTCCTTGTAACTTCTCTTTTGTTTTCTGCTGTGCACTTTTTATTTTGTTTTTTCCCCCTTCCTCCATCCCTAGAAGGCTACAATTAAGCACATATATAAATGTACATATACATATATACATACATACACATAGACACATACATATATCCTTACATACATACACTTAACACATGCATATACTTAGATATAATCATACCTATATAGACATATACATTCATATGCATTTATGTAAGATCATACTATGCTTACATATCCTCTGTTTCTCTGAGGGTGGATAACCTCTTCATAAGTCCAAGTCTTTCCATATTTTTCCAAGCCCACCAACTTATCATTTCCTACACCACAGCAATGTTCCAACCTTATACTGTCTGGTTATTTTAAATAGTCCAAAACAACGTTGATGAATATGGCTGACACATAGTGTAGTTTCTCTATTTTTCTCTTTTGATTAAATCTATTTTAGCCTTAACAAATTCTGCTCCTGATCTTTGTTTTATGTTTGTATGTATCTGGTTTTCTTTCTTAAAAGTGTTTCAAACTCTTCTCTCTGTTTGAATGTATATCTTCTTGTATGATTAAGCCCAGATTTGCAGGGTAGGTCACCCTGGACTGCATCCTGGCCTCCATAACCCTTTAGAAGCATTATTCCATTCCTTCCTACTTTTTCTCGTCAGTACAGAATAGTCTTACATTATTTGAATGCCCTTTCCTTTGTATTTGAAGGTATTTCTCCTGATGTCTTATAGAACCCATTGTTTTTGAGGTGAATTGCTAAATTCAACAACTATGTTTCTTGGAGTTTGAAGCCTTGTGTTGTTTTCTAGTGGTGATCTGTGAATTCTTCCAATGGCAATTTTATTTTCTATATTTAGAAGTTCAAGGCAGTTCTCATCTATTATTTGCTTCATTACAGTGTTAAGGTTTTTTGTCCTATTGTGTTCTAGGAGACCTATAATCCTTAGGTTGTTTTTATTTATCATGTCTTCAAGACCATTAGATTGTGAGCATATTTTCTTTTAAAATTACTGCATTTTTTACCTTCTTTTAGATTGCCCTTTACGTGTATTTGCATTCCCAATCTATTGTTCTCTCTTTGGTTTCTTTGGTGAGCAGTTGTCATTGCAGATTATTTTTGCTGTGCATGCCATAAATTCTGTTCTCATAATTATTGTTTCTGTCTTAAACCACTCAGCCTCAGTGTGTTGTGGTTCCATATTCTCCTCAAATTCCACAGGGTTCTCTGTCTTATCAAGTGTTGGCTCATTTTCCTTCACTTTGTAGCAATTTTTCAGATGTTTGAACTGGTTTACTAGACCTGGTGGCCACAGTTCCTTCTGTTGTTACTGTTTTTCCTGTGGTTTTATCTGTTACTATTCAAGGTCTTTGAGATTTATTCTTCCTGAAATTTTTGGTATTTTCAATCTTTTTTCTCCCTTTATTTTCCCTACCATTCATTTCCCTACCATTCATTTTCTGACTCCTCCCTCTCCTCTGACAGTGATGTCCTTGGGGGCTGGACCTCAAAGTAGCTAAGTTTCCTTCCCTTCTGGGAAATTCGCGGCTTATCAGCCTAATCTCTGCCCTACCTAATTTTTGGGTGGTCAGAACTGGCCCCAGATGTGCTTTTCCCCTGAGTCTTGGTGAAGTGCAACACAGCATAGTGTCTTGTCTCTGTGACTTGTCCCACTCTCTGTTCCTTAGTTCACTGGCGGTTCAAAGCTTTGCAGCTCTGGGGCTTCCAGGTCTCTGGCCCCTGGCAGGCTTTTGCTAGCTATTGAAACTGGAGCAAATTTCTGCAATCTGGAGCTGCAGTTTTGGGGCCCTGGAAGGAGGCAGCGGGGGACTGAGTTGTAGGGGTGGGTTTTGTTGTAAGCTTGTATGGTGTCCTTGGGTCTGTTAGTGTGGCCTCATTCCTGGTAGCATAGGAGGGCACTGAGTGAGCTCAGGATCAGTGAGCATCAGGTCATTTTTTAAAAATTTTCTTTTCTATTCTTGGTGTCCTAGACCATGGAGACAGCTGAAGTTGCTTTGTTTTGGTGGTACAATTTTTGTTTTGGAGAGGTTTGAGAGGTCATGGGGATCAAAGGAAATGGCTAGTTTACCATCTTGTTGCTTAGGTGACCCAGAAGTATCAAAGCTGTTTCTTTTTCCTTTTCTGTCAAATTTTTTCCCCACTTGAGTGTTTTTGAATTCCAAATTTGTCATTGTCTTGTTTGGTCACTCTGAAGCTTTGAAGAGATTCTCTAGCTTGTGTTCTAAGTAATTTATTCTGTTGTTTGTTAATTCTGCTTTGGAAGCTTTGATTTCCAACCTACTTCCCATGATGCTATCTTCTTTGAAAATTTTCTTTGACTTTTGAACCATTCAGGAGTTTCTTACTATTGTTCTTGGATCTCTGGGGAGTCTACGGAATTTTTTCTTTCCCCATTGGGAATTTTAGGTTTATCTTCCTTAATATTTGTTCAGTGTGCTCTTTGAATTTTTACTCTTGTTTTAAAAAGTCTTTTTGGGAGTGTCCCAGTTGGTCTCTCTGCTCTGGAGCCAGACTTCTTTTTTCTTGTGGCCTTTTCGTTTTTTACCTTTTCTTTTCCATTGTGTCCTAGGACCTTTGACTCTAAACTCCCCCCTAATTTTCGACCACTTTCCCCTTTGCCGCTATGTCATTCTATACTCCTACATGGAACCCTGAGATGGTATTCCGAACGTAAGGGGGCTTGGCTGGTTCTCTGCTCAGAATAAACCCCTTGGGGAGAGAGCTGACTCCAGTGAGGTTTTTAGGGCACCTTTCCCACAGACACAGAGCCCTTTCCTTACTGGCTCTGCGTCTTCTGTCCCTCCTCCCACTCCCCTTCTTTTTTTTTTCTTTCATGGATCTGTATAATCAACATTCTGCCTTTAGTGGATTGATGGAAGAGTTGAGACTGAGTTACTGCTGCCTTTGGGAATTGGGAGAGGCCCCTCCCTCCAGACCCCGAAACGCAAGCCTAGGAGGTTTCTTGTGCTGGCTATAGTCTGTGCCATGGTAGGAGCATTAGGAGTGGGAGCTTTTAAAGTGTTTCAGTTCTCAGATATTATTTCCTGAGGCTGTTATCGCGTATTGTTTCTATCATCTTATCCTTTGGGTTTCGGCTTTAATTGCTCTAGGTTTGGCACACATTTCTCTCTTTTTAGGTTTTTAGGTTGCAGTTATAAAGGAAGTCAAGTACTCTGCCATCTTGCCCCAAATCTCTCAGGTTTTTTATAAAGAAACATCCATCGTTAACTCTTTTACCAGGTATAGTACTTAAAAATTGCTGGAGAAGCACTTGTGTTGCCAGTGAATCATTTCTCCTTTTTCTCTCTGTCCAGATTATAAAGACATTTCTCCCAGTATGTTTCTTTTTAAAAGTAAGCAAATGAAACCCCCTAAACCTTTGTATGCTTATAGTAGAGCTAAACAAAAGTAGAAACTGAATGTTCTACAGAAAATAAAAGCTGTCATTTGATGTAAATGGTGCCAATTTTTGTGTGCATGGCTTAGGTTGGAAGCCTAAAATTTAAAAGCGGACATTCATAGGCAGTTGTCTTTCTTCCAGTTGGTGCCCTGGCCGGAAGAGGGGCAGGGTACTAGTTATTTGGAGATCTTACAGAAATGTTCCCCAAAATTGAAAGCCTTCTAGAGAGTGCAGTGGCATCTGTTTTGGAAAATTGAGATGGATAGAAAATGATGTCCTCCTGCTGCCAGCATTTTGTGTGTTGTGGGCTTCAGCACAGATCTTACGATTCTCAGTCCGGCGATTTTCTTTTTTTACCGTATTGCCTCTAAACAGCCTTGTGATCAATTCAGTCCATTGAATATTGATTAAGTCTATCCGTTTTGTTTAGGTCTGCCTATATTTTCTCTTGCTCTAAAGCTGTTCTGACTTGGCAGCTTCTAGAGGGGTTGTTGTTGAGTCGTTTTTCAGTTGTGCCCGACTCTTTGTGACCCCATTTGGGGTTTTCTTGGCAAGGATATTGGAGTGGTTCTCCATTTCCTTCTCCGGCTCATTTTACAGATGAGCAATTGAGGCAAACAGGGTTAAGTGACTTGCCCAGGGCCACACAGCCAGTAAGGGTCTGAAGCCAGATTTGAGCTCATGAAGGTGAGTCTTCTATGCCCAGTGCTCTATCCGCTGCACCGCCCAGAGGGGTAGGAGATAATAAGGAATGTGATGATAGCAAGCAATAGGTCTCATTGAGGAATCCTTTTCCTTGATTATTCTGCCCCGAATCCTTGGCTTTGCTCTTAGTGGAAAATGAATGGTTAGAAGTCACCTTGGTGATCAGCAACTCTTCAGGTTTCTCTAAAGCATCAGAACTGGGAGAGACTTTAATATCATCTAGGCCAGCTCTTACCTTACAGATGAAGAAACTGAGGCTGAGAGAGGTTAGGTGAATTATTAGGATGAGTGTTAATCATGTAATACATACGTGCTCAATACACGCTTGTTCAGTTTTCCTGTCTTCTTGAAGGAATGTACGTACCTTGGACCATACGTGTTTAATAATTGCTGAATTGAATGCTATTTCCTTGGACTTTTATTTCCTGTTCTTTTTATTTTATTCTTATTTTATTTTATTTTATTCCACCTCCCCTATACCTCCTTCTCTTCTCCCCTTGTAGGACCATATAATGCATCTTGCCCTATGCATAAAAATGGGTCAAATAATACTAGCCAGTGAAGGTTTGCCAAGCAAAGACTGAGTCCATGTAGTAGGTGGCAAAGTTAGGATTTAAATTTATGCCTTCGCCTGACTCGGGGTCTAGGACTTCTCTGTTATCTAGGCTGTCTCTCTGGAGCTGTGGACTTTAGTCCTTAAACCTCACCTCCTAAAAGCAATTATTTAGAAACTCCTCTTATGCTTCCAGAAGATAGTAGTAATTCAGTCTTTATTTCCGACTGACAGCCCTTTTAGGAGTCAAGTGAGGCTCCTGCTCCGATATTCATTTCCCTACTGTAAAGGTTTTTGCCTAGGCTCTGCCATGTGTTTAAGGAGTTTCTGAGTCTGGGCAGTTCCCTAGCTGATCTCTTGAGTGGGTGGGAGGAGATCATTGATAAGCATTAGCACCGACAGGCTAATTATAAAAAGCAGAATGCAGCTGGTGATGGTTTAATATAGACTTTGACAGTTTTCAAAGATTCTTCAAGGCCCTGTGCCTTAGTGAGTGTGATCTCTGCCAATTGTGCTGTTCCTGATTTTTCCGTAAGGAGATATGGACGGTTGGATACTGCCCTTTTAATAACATTTGACAGTTATATAGCACGTTGATTCTTCCTGTCTTCCTACACCCTTTAATCCATTCCCTATAGCATCATCACTGAAATATAGCCAGCTCTGGGGTCAAACATGGTACTGGGAATTGTCTTTGCTAAGGCTCTAGTATTTGGTGGAAGAGAGTATAGTTAAGCTAGATTAAAAGACAGTTTGGAAATTTGGGTTTTTGAACCTAGTTGTTTACTAAATTAAAAAAAAAATTATCTTTGGCCATCAGCTTAATTAATTGATTTTCACTTACATATCTTTATATATCTCCCCCATATGTTTTTTCTCTTTGTCTCCCAAATTTTATCCATATCTCAAAATATTTCTCCTCACCCTGTAATAACTAACACAAACACAAACACACACACACACACACACACACACACACAGATTTAAGAAAAAATGTTATTTTCCTTCTTAATAAGCCGCGAGAAGTCCTAATTGCTTGTCAAACCAAACTCAGCTTTGTCATTCATTACTTAGGCTCCATCTTAAACCAACCCCTCTCCACCTAACCCACCCCACCCCTCTTGTACCTCTTCCTGTACCCAGTACTTGAGTGTGGCTATTTTTCATAGTCTTATGCTGGTTTTTTTTCCCCTGCCCAAAATGTTCCATTCTCTCTGTCATTCTGCCTCCTGTATTTCTTTTAGGGACCTGTTCAAAGTCCTTTTCCTTTATAAAACCCTCTGTGACTAATCCCCATCACTGAGATTTATTCCTCTCTCATTTCTGTTCCCATGCCTATGCTTCATTATCTGTAATTTTCTTCAGGTACACCTTGTTTTAGTCTTAGAAACCTGGATTTTCCTGTGTCTTGTTTGTTTAGTTAGCTGTGATTGTTTCATTTGGGGCAGCTCTGGGTAATGGAGAGAGAGTTGGCCTGAAGCCAAGAAGATTTCTGTTTGAAGGCCGCCTCTTACTAGTCCTGGCTTTGTGACCCTGGACTAGTTTCTTAATTTTTCAGTTAACTCCCTAGGATTGTAAATTGCAGATAAAATGTCAACTTACAGGAAGTTTCTTTGCCTGAGAATTTATAAGTCCAGTTCCTATTCCTGATTTGTCTTACAAAAAGATTATATATTAAATATACATATCAGATAATATTTAGATAATCAGATAATAAAATATTAGATAGTATTTTTAACAAAATGTTCAATTTTTTTCAATAGTGAACTGTGAAATGAATGATTTTGCATCCATATATATAGATTCATGAATTTAATCATGAAATTAATTATATTCACTTTCAATTAGAATTACTAATTGATCCAGGCCTGTTATATATAAGTTATAACCGACAGGCCTCCTTAGTTCATATGTATTAGCTAATTAGTTAAAACTGTGATTGTGTATGTGTATGTGTGTGTATAAATCTCTGTGTGTGTGTGTGTGTGTAAATCTCAAATGGTCCCGGGTCATATTTTGGATGTGAAGTGCTGTACTTACCATCCTACATTAAGTGGTATGAGGTATAAATACTTAATTTGTATGCCACACTGAAAAAAACTCTGACTTTAAAGTCAAAGGACCTGAGTGTGAGTTACTGCTGTGCCGCTTGCTATTTGGGCTAGCAGTTTAATCTCTGTGGGCCTCAGTTGCTCACTTGTACTTCTGCGACCCAGGAAGAGAAAGTGAGACTGAGGACTCTATTTAGCTCTGCCTCACTTAAATCCAATGCCTTTGAAAAGTCAGGACATTGTCCATAATGTCCTTGGTCCTCTTCAGAAAAGAAGAACAAACAATACCACTAAAGTCAGGTAGTTAAAACCAGATGCTCTTTAAGTATCCCTTCTGGTTTGAATTCAGTGATTTCCCTGAGCTTTTTAGAAGTACATCTATTGCGTAAAGCAAGGAATATTTTCTTTTCTCGTTTAATCATGTACATATCTTGTCTCTTCAACTTGATTATATATTTCTGGTTGGGTTGTAATTAATTTTTTAACTTTTTCCACAGTATAATTTGCACAAAAGTTTTCTGCAGAATGGGATCTAGAAATATTGTGACTGATTTACAAAACATTTGTATAAAGTTCTTTGAGTGCCATGAATGAAGCTACTAATTAACTACATGGGAGATGTGGTATTACTGCTGAAGGTCTGTTCCATTTGTGGAAAACTCAGTATACAAAAATATTTTCTTATAAAACAGAAGCATAAGAGGGGGATTATTGACCTAAAAGAAGGATTCTTTGGTTTACAAAAAAATTTTGTTCAAATAGAGAACCCTTATAGTACATGTAATATATTTGATTTGGCCAAATTTGACTTGGAGGCAGGTCTATTTTGTATCACGTATTCAGTATGTTTGCATTTATTAGAGATAGGGGCTTGGCTTATGATTTCATTGGTATAAAGAATTCCCAGAGAAGAAACTCCCACTATCAAGGCAAGTTGTCACCTTTTCTGCAACCTAGAATCTTGAGAGATTGCCTAGGGGAGAGCTGTCAGACTCTCCATTGGCAAGACTCTGGAGAGCAGCCAGAACCAGATAAAAATGTAATTGGGAAGTGTTTAAAACAATGTATAACAATACAGTACAGCATAGGCAATATTAATTTGTAGTTTTCTAAGCTACGGTGTGGGTCTGCAGGAATCCATTTTTATTTGAGTGCCCAAGTAATAAGCAGCAAAGCCTTAATTCACATTTGGGCCTAGACTAGAGCAACAGGGGGTCAAGAGACTTCCTCCCATAACTCAGCCAATATAGAGTAGAGGGAGAAACTTGAACACAGGTCTTCCCGGCTTCTAAGTCAGCTTTCTATTCACTATGCCATACTGCTTGTATTTGTTGCAAACATTAAAATATTTAAAATCAGAAAGATTTATTCCCTTTAATAAGAATAACCATAGTGTTGATAATATGGTATTAAAGCAAATCTTTTGTTCAGGATGTCAAGAGTGACTCAAAAGAACATACCTTTATTCAGTCCATAATGCTCTCTTCTCTTGTTAGAGTTGCTTCCTAATTTCATATAACTCCACATATCTGTCAATGGAAAATGAAGGACCATGCCCTCTTGGGTATCCTCTTAGAAATGAGAGGATTCTACTATGGTGTGTTATTACAGATCCTGATTATAGAGTAATCCTTAATCTGGTATTTGAGTTCTCCTATGATCTAGGTCAAACCTACTTTTCCAGCCTCATCACATGACCTGTTGTATTGGCAATCAAGATGGGCCCTTAATGCTTATTCAACCAAGTGCCCTGGAAGAGTTTGGCCTTTATCTTCTTGATTACATTGGGTAACTAAGGTTGGGCCCATGAAGGGAGGTCTGATTATATCTTTGCTTCCAAGTAGGCCCAAAACCCCTAGCTATTAGGTGCTAAGCCAATGCGGGCATGAAGCCCTCAGAGTCCTAGGGGGAGGTGCTAAGACCAGGGCCAATAGTAAGAGCTTAAGTTCTGGTCCCGAAGACAGAGCTATTTGCTTAGGGCTCTCACTCTTGGTGGTGTGCCAACATGGAGAATGGGCAGCTGTAGTTAAGAGCCCTCCAGCTTGTAAACCAGGATGTTTGGACTTTGTTAAACTCTGGTAACTGTGCATTGAGATTTGAATCAGACGAGGTCTGTCTGTTGATGTTTGTAATTTGTTGGTATTTGCTCTGAAGTTCAGGGTGCTGGCTTTTCCCCCTGAACTGAGTGAATGATATTTGTTTGCTGAATTAAATTGAGATTGTTAACCCCTTAACGGTACTCTCCTTAGTAAAGGAGATCAAAAGATCCTGGGCTTGCAGTGTTCTGTGAGCTGGTTGTTGTTGGTTTTACATCCCCCACAGCAGCTGCTAGCCGGATTGTTGAAACAACTGTACACGTCCAGTGCTGTAGCCAAAGTGGACAACTTACCATTTCCTGAATGCTTGATAAAATGGAAAAAACAAAACAAAACAACATTGAATCTGGAGTCAGAGTATGTGGGTCAAGCGCCGTCTTTGATGTTCATGACACAAGTGGCTTTGGACAAGTTATTTAACCTCTTTGCTTCTCGGTTTCCTCATTTGTAAAATGAGAAGATTAGACCAGAAGGCCTCTGAGGTCACTTTGAGCTCCCTACCTCTGATCCAGTGACTTTTTCCACATTTGTCCATTTGCACATGCTATAGCTCTTTCCTTCTTTTTTTACTGGTCATAGGATTATAGGTTTATGAAGGATCTGGAAAGCATTTCAGGGTCATCCAGGCCACCTCTTTCCAAACCAAGGTCCCACACATCCTGTATATCCTTCAAAGTTCAGCTTCCCTGATCTCTTTTTCTTTCCAACCCCCCCCATAACAGAAAACCACCCTTATAAGTACTGTTAGGGTCTCTTTGGGCACTTACCTCATTCTGCTGTTCTGTCTTGCATGTCAATAATTTATGTACTTATCTTCCCACTTAGATTGTAAGCTCTTTGAAGGCAGGGAATGAAAGGCAGGGACTGTTTCGCTTTTGTAATTGTGTCTTCAGTGGCTAGAACTCAGTTTAGGTATTTAATAAATTCAGTCAGTCAAAAAATTTCTGTAAGTATTGGGCAGTGCCCTCTGCCGTTGCTGGAATCCAGTAGATATTGTTGATTGGTGGAATGAATGAATACCCCTTGAAGACACCAAGCTGATCAGCCAAGAAGTTTGAATAACTAGCACTTGCTTTATAGTAGGGGGAAGGATGCTTTATCATCTCATGTACTGCATGGCCATCTTGGGAGCCTCACGGTTCAGTCCTAGTTTGTGTTTGTAAATAAAATCCAGTTTTAACTGGATTCGAGGGCTTGCTTTAAAGGAACTTAAAGGAACCTTATAATAAATTTTGTAAAGTAAATGATATTTTTGTAATGTAAAAATAATAATAGAATTAGATTTGTTTGGTAAGATTAGAAATGACATTTATAGGAAGACAAATGTTTAAAAAAATCAGATATTATTTTCATTTCAGTTTAACAAATGCTAATTGAGTACCAGCTGTTATGTGGGGAACTGTGCTGGGTACCAAAGATACAAAGACAACAAGTGAAATATTTCTACCCTCAGGAAACTTATTTTATACACTGTGGGTACACATTAACTCTAACTCAGTTTGCTCACTAAGGCTGCTGTTGTTGTTGGTCCTTTGTTTTTGAAGAGGACCAGCGACATCACCGGTGATTTTTTGATTTCCACCAGAATGGAATTTAAGTGAGGAAGAGTTGCATAAGGTTGTCAGCCTCACTGTCTTCCTGAGTCACTGATGTCCAGTGGCAGGACAAAGGGCAAGATAACTATGGCCCCAGTTGCAGCTGACTCAGGCCCTTTGGATGCAAAGACCGTCTCATGGAGAATGGATTGGAGTGCGGAAAGGTAGAGACAGGGAGGACAGATAGGACTATTAGATAAAAAGATAATTGGAAAAAATATCAGTTACCCCTTGCCTACACCTCTACTTTTCCAGTTCTACGAAGCCTTTGAAAATAATCTTAAACATTTCCCAATTACATAATATTAATTAATAACATATATTAGTTAATGTGCACATGTTAACTATAAGTAATGTTTTGATCGCTGAAACCTTTTTTTTTTTCTCAAGGATCCTGACTTAAAGTCAAATCGCTTAGGTTCTCATAGATTGGCCAACAGTAGGTCCCAGCCCAAGCCTCATTTGGTCATTGTTTGGGCTCTGATGGCTCAGAGGGAGTGTAAATAGCAATTATTTCTGTTTTGGCCAGAAACTCTGAGGGTCTTCCCCCTCCCAGATTGATTTTATTTTATTTTATTTTTTTGACTAGGTAAAAGAGGCCATTCTTTGCCTCATTTCTTACCTAGCTTTAATCACTGAATGAGTGTTGCCTCAGTCAAACTGAGACCTGTTAAACCTTAGCTTAAAAAGGCCAAGATCTCCCTTTGCATCCAAGGCCATCTCTAGTAATTCCAATCATGTCTTGCCACTGAACTGCAGATGGCTCTGGAAGAGAGAGTAAAGCTAGTGACTTTGCGCAGCCTTCCCTCGCTTAAATCCAATTCACTGCAAGTTGTGTCCGGAAGAAGGACAAACAATAACAATAAGTATAAGTCACATATTATTATGTTATCATTCCATATTATGTTTCTTAGCATTAAGGTGTGAATTTGATTGTAAAAGAAAAAAAATCTGGTGTTCCGGCAGCAGTTTGTCTCAAATTTCAGTCTATTTTAAATGAAAACCAATGAGACCATTTGGAAGAAAAAGTAGATTTCTTTGCTAACCAAGGAAAATCAAACCCTAATGGTGAAATTTCACCAGTTTACTGCCAGTAAACAGCTCATTCCACTTGGTGATGGAATGAGGCAAGGCCTGTGTCCTTGGAAGTATTTGGAGTTGGTGCATGAGGGTGGGAGGACCTATTATTCTTAAGCATTATCATCAGTGATCCCAGTCCAGGGTGACTATAACTAGAAGCCAATTCACAGTGATAGTATATGGCACCCAATGTTGATTTTTTATTGTCAAAGCTATTTATAAATATTGGTCCTATGGGATATTCTCTAGGGATTGCGGTTATTTCCCACGTTATCTGAAGGAGAAACTGAGGCTAGAACCTAGAAGGATGGAGAATTTTAGTGAGAATTTTTAGTTTGGCTGATTTTTTTCCCCCACAAATTCTTCTTGCAAGCTGGTTTCCAGTAATCATTTTGAATTTCTCTGAATGTCAGATGAGGTCTGGTTTTTGGAAAACAGCATGATTTCTGAGGGCAGCTGGAATTTTATAAATTCTCACTTTTAAGTTCCACATTTTTCTGTCAGACAGAACTAACAAGTTCTTTCCTCTCAAACTGTTCCTCAAAAGTAAAAGATGTAATAAAGTGACTGATTTAAACCATTTTGTGATTAGGCAAGTCTGAATTAGGGAAAAGTCTACATGATAAAATACAAATGCGGTATTACCATTTTCAAATAGCACATTTGCTTGGGCCGTTTCATTGTTCTTACTGTGGGACTTGGCCTCCTTCCTCTTTTGTTCCTCCACATTCTTGATGGTATCTTTTGCCACTTTGGGTGTACAGGCCTCTGCTGATAATAGGCTGTAAATCTGCTAGCACTCATCATGTGTCTTTCCATTTTCCTTTGGGTCACCTGAAATTGTGATTCTCCTGAGATCGTGATGTTCTCTGGTTTGGAACTACATAATATCCCATAGAGACTAAGAGTGTTAAAGGATGAGCTTTGTGTCAAGGAGCAACTTGGGCTCCAAATTGAAGCTGATAGACTTATTTCCCAAATTCAGTCTCGTCTGCTCTGTTGGGCCCAAGTAATTTCCAAGCTAGAGCTACTTCGGGGTGACTGTCCATTTTGTTGTATGCCATAATCTGCCTAGGATGATACCTGGATTTTTTTTCCCTCGTAGAATGCTCTTTGCTTCTTTGTAAAGTGATACACCCTAGTCTTCCCTCATATTTGATAGTGTTTTGTTATCAGGTTTGTATGCTAAGGCTGGCTGGTTACCACATTTCTACTTGGCCAGGAGATTGCTTGCTGACCAGGAGGGCTTCTGGGCTTTTGGGTCTTTTTGCTTTGGTGTCTTTTGAATTTTCTAAATTTATATTTTCATATAACTATTCTCTAAAAATGAAGCGCATGTCAGCATCTCATAAAGTTTTCTTTCTTCCTTCCTTTCTTCCCCCTTTCTCTTCTTTCCATTCCCTCCCTCCTTCTCTCCTTTCCTTTCCTTTCTTCTTGAAGGTATTGAAAAAATTTTTAATTTTAATTTTCAATTATAAATTCTCTTCCTCCCTCTTCCCTCCCCCACTTATTGAGATGGTAAGAAATATGATACCCACTGTACATATGAAGTCATACAAAACTTTTCCCCCATTCTCTTTTTCAATCATATTCATTTGTGTCTGACTCTTCTGTGACCCCATTTGGACAAAGATACTGGAGTGGTTTGCCATTTCCTACTCCACCTCCTTTTATAGATGAGAAAATGGAGGCAGACAAGGTTAAGTGACTTGCCTAGGGTCACCCAGCTAGTAAGTGTTTGAGGCCAGATTTGAACTCAGGAATATGAGTCTTCCTCACTCCGGGTCTGGCACTCTATCTGCTGAACCATCTAGCTGCCCTTTCCTTGTTAGCCATATTAAAAAAAAAAGGCAGGGGGCGGGGTGAAGCAAGAAAAATAAGGAAAGGAAAAAAAATATGCTTCAACCCATATTCTGAGTCCATCAGTTCTCTATCTGGAAGTGGGTAGCATTTTTGAATCTGAATCTTTTGGAGTTCTGGAGGATCACTGTATTCATCAGAGGCAAGTCTATCACAGTTGTTTATCTATACATCATTGCTGTTGCTAATGTACTTGTTTTTCTTGGTTCTTCTCACTTTACTTTGCATCAGTCCATTTAAGTCTTCCCATGTTTTTCTGAAACCATCTCCTTCATCATTTCTTACATTAAACTATATTCCATTACATACCTGTACCATAACTTGTTCATCTATTCCCCAATTGATGGGTATCCCCTCAAGTTTCCAATTCTTTGCCACCACAAAAAGAGCTGCTATAAATATTTTTGTGCATTTGGGTCCTTTTTCTGTTTCTTTCATCTCCTTGGGGTATTGACTTGGTAGTGGTATTTGCTTGGCCGAAAGGGTTTTATGACCCATTGGGCATAGTTCCAAATTGTTCTCTGGAATGATTGGATCAGTTCACAACTCTACCAACACTACGTTCGTGTACCTTTTTTTCCACATCTCCTCTAGCATTTATCATTTTCCTTTTCTGTTATCTTAGTCAGTGTGATGATTGTGAGGTATTTTAATTAACCTCACAGTTGTTTTAGTTTTTCATTTCTCTTAATATTAGTGATGTAGAACATTTTTTCTTATGATTCTTGATACCTCTGATTTCTTTGAAAACTGCCTAGTCATATTCTTTGACTATTTTTTAATTGGGGAATGGCTTTTATTTTTTTAAATTTGCATCTGAGAAATGAGATCTTTGTCAGAGAAACTTGCTGTAGAAATTTTTTTCTTCTGTGTTCCTAATTTTTTTTTCTAATTCTGGCTGCATTGATTTTGTTTGTGCAAAGCCTTTTTAATTTTGTGTAGTCAAAGTTATGCATTTTACTTTCTGAATCCTCTATCTCGTTTGATTATGAACTCTTTCCCTATCCATAGATCTTATAGGTAGTTTTTTCCACGCTCCTCTAATTTGCTTGTGATATCACCCTTTATGCCTAAATTATGTACTTATTTTGAGCTTTTGTTGGTTTATGGTGTAAAATGTTTGTCTATGCCTAGTTTTTGTTGGGCTACTCTGCACTTTTCCCAGTTTTGTCAAACAGTGAATTCTTGCTCCGTTAGCTAGGATCTTTGGGTTTATTAAACACTAGTGCTCATTTGCTTCTGTATATTGTGTACTTGATCCATTCCATTGATCAACCATTCTTTTTTGTCTAGTACCACATTGTTTTGATGATTACTGCTTCGTAGTATGTTTGGAGATCTGGTACTTCTAGGCTTCCTTCACATTTTTTCCCCGTTGATTCCCTTGATATTCTTGACCTTTCGTTGTTCCAGATGTATTTAATTATTAAATTCCTTGGTAGTTTTATTGGTATGGCACTCAACAAGTAGATTAATTTAGGTAGTAAGTCATTTTTATTGTATTGAGTTGGCCTACCCATAAGCGATTAATATTTCTCCAATTATTTACATCTGTTTTTAGTTGTGTCAGGGGTGTTTTGTAGCTGTGTTCCTATGTGTGTCTTGGCAGGTAGACTTTCAAGTTTTTTTGTACCGTCTATAGTTATTTTAAATGGAATTTCTCTTTCTCTATTGCTGCTAGACTTTGTTAGTAATATATAGAAATTCTGATGATATATGTGGGTTTATTTTATATCCTGCAACTTCATTAAAGTGGTTGTTTCCGCCAGTTTTTTAGTTGACTCTATAGGTTTCTTTAAGTAAACCATCATACCCACAAGTGATAGTTTTGTTTCCTTGTTGCCTATGCTTATTCCTTTAATTTCTATTTTCTGGTCTTGTTACTATAGCTGGTATTTCTAGGACATTATTGAATGATAATGCTAACAGTGGACAGTCTTGCTTCACTTCTGATTGTACTGGGAAGACTTCTCGTTTATCCTCATTACAGGTAATGCTTCCTCTTGGTTTCAGATAGTTACTACTTTTTATTTTAATGAAAGCTCCACTTATTCCTATGCTTTCTAGTGTTTTTAATGGGAATGGGTGCTTTTTTTGGTCAAATGCTTTTTCTGCATCTATTGAGATAATATTACAATTTCTGTTGTTTTTGTTATTGATATGGTCAGTTTTGCTTATAGTTTTCCTAACCTTGAACCAGCCCCACATTCCGGGCATCAGTCAAGTGTAGTCATGGTGTATGGTCTTTGTGATATTCACAGATTTTCAATACTTAAGTTACAGCGTTAAGAAATCATTACTCCAGTCGTTAGCAGTGGACAATAGGCTCTAGATTTGCAGTATAGTTGATAATTTGAAGCAGCGAGAATGAATGAGATGGTGAATGGAGTAAAGGTAAAGAGAGAGAAGAACCAGGAGTTATAGTCTGTGTAGTGGAGACAGTTTGTCGTCACATTAAGTTAACTTATTGGTGTACCGTGTCAAGATTTCTTCATACACCTTCTTTTATGTCAGCATATATTTTGATGTTCATTGACTTTATTGTAAAAATTATTGTAAAATATCAACTTTATTGTAAAAGTTGACTTTACTGAGGAGTGTGGCGTAACGTATGTTGTAATATTTGACTTGGGAATCAGGAAATGAAAGATGTTTGTAGATTACTCAGAGGCTTCGTGCCTGTGGGTTGTGAATATTTTCTTGAAGAAGGGAATCTGAAAACATTAGACATGGTGATCCTTAACGGAATTATAGAATATTAAATTGTCTGTTGTAATGAGATGGACTGATTACAGGTGAAGGTCATTCTAGAATAATTTTTCTGGTCAGAACTTGTCCTCATTTTCTTTTTGCCTAGCATGATGTCTTGCACATAGTAGGTGCTAATAAATGCTAGTTGAAATGGATTGATTTTGGTTGCTTCGAACAAAGGTCGGAGTTAACACTCGCTAATAAGAAAGGATAAAGATGAGAGGATCCTACTACAGCTTGAATAAGATGGCAGTTTATGGGCCCACTTCTTTACAGAAGATAAAAATCGATATTCTCCATAGTACTTGACAAGATACAAATTCTTGACTCTTGTATTTGCCTCTTTTAGAAGGGCATAAGTCACCTTTCCATTTAGTTACGACTTATTCTTGTTTCATTTATAGCGATAATGTCAATATGAGTGTTTTTCTGTGCCGAATGTCCTAAAACACTGTATTTCATTGTGCACATTATATTGCATTGAACACTATCATAGTCTTTTTTTTGTAATTTTTTAAAATTTTAAACTTAAATACAGAACGAGAAAAGAAAAAAAATATTGCCATGTACACAGGCAGATCATAAGGAAGGATTCAATATAAAACAATACATTTCCATTTCAAGAAGAACCTATATAATAAATACTACACATTGTTATCAAAGCTGCCCAGCTTTTTTTTGTTTCCTTGTTGGTTTTCTTTTGTTCTCTACTTGGTACTTTTTACTTTATTTTTTTTCCCCTTCCTTTCCCTCCCCCAGAAGTCTACAATTAAGCATGGAGATACGTACACACATGCTTGTGTGTGTATATATATGTATATACACATGTGTATGCATGTGTATATACACACATACACATACATATATACACGCATATACAGAGAAGTCTATAAACATAAACAAATACCCTGATACATACACACACACACATATACACGTATGTGTATATATACACACACACAGACACAGACACATATATGGTAAAATGGTATGGGTGATGTCTTTTGATTCGTGTGTAAATTGGATTTAAGTGAGGCAGAGTTGCACAAAGTCGTCAGCCTCATTCTCTCCTCCAGAGTCATCACAGTCCAGTGTCAGGACAGAGTCAAGACAACTGGTGATGGCTCAAAATGTGGTGGATGACCTTGGTGTCTTCGATGTCTCACCAAGCTCTAAGCACTCCACAGTGCCTGCTTCAGCTGCCTTCGTGGCCGTTGGAACAAATTGTTGTCGTCCACCCATTCCACCAGGGGAAGTCTTACCCCAACTTACCAATGGGTTTGAGATCCCTTGGTTACCCTCAACCTGGTTCAGCCCGTCTGCTGAAACGGTTTACCGGGGTGTGGCCACTGTGCATGCCACGGCTTCTTGGAGCCGCAGGTGAGAATTGGGTGGAACAGGTGGACAGCAAGGGTGGAAAGCAGCCCTGAAAAGGGCTCGGCAGCCATCACACCAGAGGTACCAGTCCTCCCTGAACATGCCCTACACCCCATATATATGTATATGTGTGTGTGTGTGTATACATATATATGTATATATACACACACACTTACTTCTTCCTATCATCTGTTTCTCTGAAGGTGGATAGTGATTTTTTCATAAGGCCAGGTCTTTCCATGTTTTTCTAAATCAACCAAGCACATCATTTTCTTACACCACAGCAATATTACAGCCCAATCACATCCTATCTAAGAGATTGTCTGAGTCTTAAAAAATGTTCATTTGACTTCATAGGATGCCTCCTTGCTGGTAAAGCCAACTCTCTATGAACTGACTGGGAGTGGAGAAGGGAACCTGACCTCACTTTGATGCCGTGTGTTGGATTTCTTTGATTATAACTTGCAAAGTGGAGCCTTTAGAGTTTTAACATTTTGAATAGGAGAATGAGCTAGCCATTTCAAAGGCGGGTGGGGGAGTCAAGTTACTCTGGAAGGCAGGTAGCAATTGGTCTTGGCCAAGGGGAAGGAATTTTATTTATTTATTTTTTACGAAACTCAGTAAACTAATGAAGCAGTTTGGAAAACTTCCTAAGGTTCATCAGCTCCCATGGATTTAACCATCATCTCTGTGCTCATGATTCTCACATTTACTTAATCCAGCTATATCTTCTCTCCTGACTTTAGTCTCTCATCTCAACACCTGTCTCTTAGATGTCTCAAACTGTGTAGCCTATAGACATCTTAAACTTAGCATATCTAAAACTGAATTTGTTCTCTTTTCCCCCAAGGTGTCCCCCTTTTTGAACTTCTCTAATACTATTCAGGGCTGTACCATTCTCCCTGGTACCCAGGCTCACAACTTCCGTGGTCATCCCTCCTGCCTGGAATGCCCTGCCTCCTTATCTCTGGCTCCTGTCTTCCTTCACCTTAGCTAAAATCCCGCCGTTTGCGGGAGATCTTTCTCAGTCCTTCTCAGTGCTAGTGCTTTCCCTTCCGAGATCACTACTCTTTGTATTTGGCACGTAGCTACTTATTTTCATATTTGTCTTCCTCCATTAGAATGTGAACTCCTTGAGGGCAGGGATCATATTTTTACCTTTCTTTGTATCCCTAGCACTTAGCATAGTGCCTGGCATATAGTAAGTGATTAATAAATGCTTGTTGACTGGCAGTCTCTGATGCATCGAATTAAAAAGTGGAAACAGCACTAGAGAAAACCATGATGGGAAGAACATCCAGTCCAGACATATATACGCAGATGGTACAATTTTGAGGACATTAATGAATTGATTTTCAGTCTTTAGAGAGAATATTATTGTTGGACATTATTACAAAAAAAGATGAAGAAAATACCAGTAGCTAGAAATATAACCATATTCCTTCTTTTCCATCTTTACAAAATTGTTATGAGAATAATGTTATGAGAATAACCTCCACCCTCATCAGATCAAAGTGTGAGAAGGAAACAGGCAGGCCTTCAGAAGCTATATCCTACAGCAGACATTATCTTTACAATCAAACTGACTGAAAGGGCTAGAAAATACAAGAGCTCATTTGTTTCTTGACTGCAACAAAAAAAAATTGATTTGGTACAGCAGAATGTTGCCTTAAAGGCTTTTATTCAACAAACTGTCTTCTCAGCATATGTCAAAATCTTTTTAAAAAAAATATTATTTATTTATTTTTGACATTCATTTAAACATTTTTTTGAGTTTTGAATTTTCTCTTTCCTACCCCTCCCCAACTCATTATGAAGTCAAGAAATGTGTTACCAATTTTACATGTGAAATTGTGTGAAACATATTTCTGTATTAGCCATGTTGCAAAAAAAGCAAGAAAAATAAAGTGAAAATAATTATGCTTTGATCTGCTTTCAGACTCCGTCAGATCTTTGTCTGGAGATGGACAGTGTTTTTCATCATGAGTCCTTCAGAATTGTCTTCAGAATAGTTAAGTCATTTCACAGATGATCATCATACAGTGTTGCTATTGCCTTGTATGATGTTCTGGTTCTGTTCACATCATTTTGCTTCAGTTCATATAAGTCTTCCCAGGTTTTTCTGAAACTGTTCTGATTATCTTATAGCACTATAGTATTCCATTACAGTCATATACCATAACCTTTTTAGCCATTTCTCAATTGATGGGCATCTCCTCAATTTCCAGTTCTTTAATAACACAAAAAAGCTGTTATAAATATTTTTGTACAATATAGGTCTTTTTCCTTTTTCTTTGATCTCTTTGGGATACAGATATTGGTGTTTCTGGACCAAAGGATATGCATGGTTGTACAGCCCTCTTGGCATAGTTCCAAATTGTTCTTCACAATGGTTTCTATTCTGTCACATTAGCCAACCTGATAGCTGTGAGATGGTACATGAGTTTTAATTTGCCTTTCTCTAATCAATAATGGTTTAGAGCATTTTTTCATATGATTATAGATACCTTTGATTTCTTCTTCTGAAAACTGCCTATTCTTATCTTTTGACCATTTATCAATTGGGAGAATGACTTGAATTCTTATAAATTTGACTTAGTTCTCTATATATTTGAGAAATGAGGCCTTTATCAGAGAAACTTGCTGTAATTCCCCCTCACCTCCCCTACCTCCCACCCTGTTTCCTGCTTTACTTCTAGTCTTGACTGCATTGGTTTTGTTTATTCAAAAGCTTTTAAATTTACTGTGATTAAAATTATCCATTTTCTATCCTGTGATCCTCTTTTTCTCTTTTTTGGTCATAAATTCTTCATTTATCCAGAGATCTGACAGGTAAAATTTTGCATGCTTCTTTAATTTGCTTATGGTATAACCTTTTATGTCTAAATCGCATATGCGTTCTAACCTTATCTTGGTATGTAGTGTACAGTGTTGGTCTATACCTAGTTTCTGCCAAACCACTTAACAGTTTTCCCAGCAATTTTTGTCAAATAGTGAGTTCTTGTCTGAAAAACTTGTATCTTTGGGTTTTTCAAACACTAGCTTACTATGGTTATTTATTACTGTACAGTATGTACTTAAGCTATTCCACTGATCTGCCACTCTATTTCTTTGATTGTTATTGCTTTGTAATAGAGTTTGATATCTGGTACTGCTAGGCCACCTTCCTTCACACTTTTTTTCATTGATTCCCTTGATTTTCTTGGCCTTTTGTTTTTTCAGATGAATTTTATTATTATTTTTTTCTAGCTCTATGAAATAATTTTTGGTAGTTTTATTGGTGTGACTGAATAAGTAAATTTATTGAACAAGTAAATAAATTTAGGTAGAATTGCCATTTTTATTACATTAGTTTGGCCTACCCATGAGCAATTAATATTTCTCCAGTTGCTTAGATATGTCTTTATTTGTGTGAAAAGTGTTTTGTAATTGTGGTCATACAGTTTCTGCATTTGTCTGGCAGGGAGACTTCAAAGTATTTTATTTTGCCTGCAGTGACTTTAAAATGGGATTTTTCTTTCTATCTTTTGCTGCTGGACTTTGTTAGTAATATGTAGAAATGCTGATGATTTATGTGGGTTTATTTTATGTCCTGCAACTTTGCTAAAGTTGTTAATTGTTTCAACTAGTTTTTTAGTTGATTCTCTATGGTTTTCTAGTATTTTTAATAGGAATTGAGTGTTGTATTTTGTCAAATGCTGTTTTCTGCCCAATAATCATAAGATAATTGAGAAAATTATAAGATTTTTGTTGGTTTTGTTATGGATATGGTCAGTTATGCTGATGATTTTTCTAATATTGAACCAGCCCTTCATTACTGGTATAAATCCCACCTGATCCTAATGTATCATCTTTGTGATATATTGCAGGAATCTCCCAGCTAATATTTTATTCAAAATTTTTGCATCAATATTCATTAGGGAGTTGTTCTGTAGTTTTCTTTCTCTGTTTTTGCTCTTCTTGGTTTAGGCATCAGTGCCGATTTGTGTTGTAAAAAGAATCTGGACGTACTTCTTTTTTTGCTTATTTCCCCAAATACTATTGGAATAGATTGTTCTTTAAATGTTGGGTAGCATTCACTTGTGATTCCAACTGGGCCTGGGGATTTTTCCTTAGGGAGCTCATTGATGGCTTGTTCAATTTCTTTTTTTACGGATAGGGTTATTTAAGTATTCTATTTCCTCTTAATTTGGAAATTTTTTATTTTTGTATATATTCATCCATTTCATTTGGACTGTCAGATTTATTGACATAATTGGGCAAAATAGCTCCTAATAATTCTTTAATTTCATTTTCATTGGTTGTACATTTACCCTTTTTACTTTTGATAGTGATAGTTTGATTGTTTTTCCTTTTTAAAAGTCAAATTAACTCATGGTTTACCTATTCTATTGTTTTTTTCCCCCATAAAACCAGCTTCTAGTTTTATTTATTAGTTTAATGGTTTTCTTAACTTCATTTGTATTAATCTCTCCTTTGATTTTCAGGATTTCTAATTTGGTGTTTAACTGGGGATTTAAAATTTCTTTTTCTGTTTTTCTTTTCTTTTTTTTTAATTGTATGCCCAGTCCATTGATCTGCTTTTTCTTTTATTGATGTACACATTGAGAGATATAAATTTTCTCCTAAGTACTGCTTTAGCTGCATCCCATAAATTTTAGCATTTTGTCCCATTGTTATCCTCTTTAACAAAATTATTATTTCTCTGATTTGTTCTTTGACTCACTTATTCTTTAGGATTATTTAGTTTTCAATCAATTTTTAATCTGTGTTTCCATAGCTCTTTATTCAATGTAATTTTTATTGCATTATGGTCTGAAAAGGATGCATTTAACATTTCTGCTTTTCTGCATTTGTTTGTGAGGTTTTTATGTCCTATCTCTTGGACAGTTTTTGTGAAGGTGCCATCCATGTATAACTGAGAAAAAAAAGTATATTCCCTTCTATTTCTATTTAGTCTTCTCTGGAGGTCTGTCATATTTAACTCTAAAATTCTCTTCATATCTTTAACTTCTTTCTTAGATTTTGCTAGTTCTGAGAGAGGAAATTTGAGGTCCCCCACTAATACAGTTTTATTCTGTATTTCCTTCTGTAACTCATTTAACTTTCCCTTTAAGAATTTGGATACCATGCCTTTTGGTTCATATATGTGAAGTATTTATATTAGTTCATTGTCTATGGTACATTTTTAACAAAATGTAGTTTCCCTGCTTATCTCTTTTAATTAGGTCTATTTTTGCTTTTGTTTTGTCTGAGATCATGATTGGTATCCCTTCTCCTTCTTCCTCCTCAGCTGAAGCATAATACATTCTGCTCCAGCCTGTTATTTTTACCGTGTGTCTCTGTTTCAAGTGTGTGTTGTGTGTGTGTGTATGTGTTTTTAATATTGTAGAATTCTGGTGTCTAATCCACTCTGCTATCTGCTTCTGTTTTATGGGTGAGTTCATCCCATTTACATTCACAGTTATTATTACTAACTGTATTTATCTCTATCTTCTTTTACCCATTTATCCTTTTCCTCTCTTTTTGCCCTGTCTCTTCTTAAGACTGTTTTGCTTCTGACCCCTGCCTCCCTTAATTTGCCTTTCCTTCTACCACCTCCCCTTCCCCCATGTCCACCCCCCTTTTCTTATCTCCTTCTCTTCTTATTTCCCTGTTGGGAGAATTTTATACCCAACTTAGTGTGTATGTTATTCCCTCTTTGAGCCATTTCTGGTGAGAGTAAAGTTCAAGTGTTGCCCTTTATCTTGCCTGTTTTCCCCACCACTGTAAAAGCTCTTCTTTGCACACCTTTTTTTAATGTGAGGTAATTTTCCCTGTTCTTCATATGTTAAAATCTTACAAGATTCCTTTAAAGATGTAACTAGGGATATTTTAGAAATGGTCATAGAATAAGACTTATGCTGAGCAGATGTATGCTTAATAAAGGTGTTTCCCACTATCATTGAAGACACAGAATACAAATGGAAGAGGGACTGCCTATAGGTGCTAATGTTTTCTCCAGATAAATCTGTTTGTAAATGACGTTATGAGAGTTGCACCAATACCCCTGTAGTTCTTTGAATCTTATTTTTAATTTTTTTACATCGCCTACATTTTTGAATATTTTCTCTGTCTTCTCTTCCCAGGGAGCCATCCCTTGCATAAGAGATTAAAAAAGAGGAGGGAAAAAAGGCAGCTCAGCAAAATTAACATACCATCTGTGTCCAGCCGCATGAACATTCCGCAGCTATAGTTCCTCACTTCTGTAAAGAGGAAAGGGACATACTTTTTCTCAGCTCTTCTCCAGGGCCATGCTTAATCATGATAACATTCTGAGGCTCAGTGTAACCAGTATATGGTATTATCTGACACCAGAAGTAGCTAGAGAACCTTACTATTCTATGTGCATTCCATTCAGGGAATGTTTTGTGACTCTGATGAACAGCTTTGAGGAGCATATGACCCAATGTTTTCTACCTTATTTGTTATTGACATACAATAGGTCACCACAGTTATCTCTGCTTTTATCTGTTATGTGATGATTGTGTAAGTTTTTTTTTTCCCATTGCTTTTGAAGATACCATTCCTTAAGAGAGGCTTTATGCCTGTCTTAGGCTCGACTGAGTGAAATGCTTTTTCAAAATTAGAAGTTGACAAACCAGGATCTGACAAACCAGGCCCTTATATTATGTTTGCCTCTCGCTGTGTCGCCAATAAAGATGTAGTTTATTATAGAAACAAGTATGTGACATTCTACCCTATTCCTTCATGTATATTCATCAAGGATTATTATTCCCCTAAAGATTTTATAGAGATGAGAACTTACATAGATGGGTAGATGGCTCACAGGTTTAGGGATGGAAGGAACGTTAAAGATCCTCTTGTCCCTTTTATTTTATAGATAATTAAAAAAAAAACGGATCTAGAGAAGTTAAGTAACTTTCTGAAAGTCACACAGGTATTATCGGCCACAGCCAGGGTTTGGAACCAGGCCTGCTTATTTTCACTTCCTTTAAAATTATGTCACTTCTAGTACACGTTTTTCCCATGTGGTCCAGAAGTTTTCCTGATTTCCCCTACAATACCATTGTCACTTTCTCATACGGTATGTTGAGAATATTGTGAAGTTGGAGTCCAATGTGGTTGTTGCAGTTTTGTTGCCGATTAGTTTAGTTCACCATAGAAAGTGTCAAAAGATTTGTTCCATATAGTCTTTTTTCCGATCATGTTTCCATTTGCATCCACAAAGCTCTCTGTCTTGGCTGAGTTTCACATGATTGTCTTCTTTTCTAATATTTTGTCTTGGTTTTTTTTTCCATGTTGACATAACTTGTATCTTTCAGTATCTTCAGTACTTTGCAAATGTGCTTGTCTTCTGAATGAGCATTCTCATGATTGCCACGTAAGGTAGCATGATTAAGTTCTTGTTGTCCCTGGTAGTTTCAGGCTCATTCTGGTCTCCTCGTGGGACTTTTTGGTATTAGTTAAACTTTCCAAAGAAATGGTGGCAATTTGAGTCAATGTTTTTACTTGTTTCTGTTTCTTGGTTTTTTTTTTTTTGGTCAAATTGTGTAAACAGTTATAGAATTTATCCATTTTTATCCTTTAAATCTGGTATCAATTTGTTCTATTAAGTTGATCCATTCTTATTGCACATAGACAAATGATTCTGAAATGACTTGAAGTTGCTTGGTCACCATTTATTTCCTATCAATTAATTTCCAAGAGGTAGTGTGACTTAGTGTCTTAGAGAGTCTGCTCTGGAGTCAGGAAAACCTGGATTCAAATTCCAGGTATGACACATGGTAGCTGTGTGTCCTTGGGCAAGTCACTTTTAACTTCTTGGTACCACAGAGCAGGTACCGGGTCTGTTATGGTAGAGGGAGTCCCTTCCTTGGCACTTCCCACATTCTAGTGAAATCACAGGTCTGGTCCAATAGGAAAAATACCCAACAAAAACTTTTTAAAAATAAGTTTAATTAAGTCACTAAGTTGTAATTTTCTGTGGTATTTGTATTGCTACCCATGAGTTCTGTTGAAAATTAATGATTTGCTACACTTAAATTAATGCCTTAGATAAACAAAACAAAACAGAAAATATCCCAGATTAACCTTTCTGTGCTCTCTGATTAGAATCAATTGTATAAATATCATAACCATTAAGGAATGATAAAAGCTTCAGCTCTTTAAAAAACGTGTCATGTTGGTCACTTAGATTTAGCTGATTTATTATTAGTTAAATTTATGGTAACTTTCCTGTTCTTGGCATTCTATTTTTTTCAGTGAATATTTTTTACTAAAGTTTTTTTTTTTTTTCCTCTTTTTTTTGGTGGTGGTGAGAGTTGGAAAAAAAGTATTCTGGGCATTGCTGATGATTATTTTTGAGGGAACTTTAAAAAAGCATGGCTGTATAATTCCTTTATTCAGTAAAACTTCATATGAATCACCTTGTTATTTGTATCAGGTTCAGGGTATTTTTCCTAAGGTTTTCTCTTCTTGTCACTGATATATGAATAACTTACGAGAGATCCTAGAATTTATGACTGATAAACAAGTATGTTTCAAACCCTTAATTATTCACTCTTGATTATCCATGCTAAAACCAGAATGCATAATGCAAAACGGTAGATAATCCCTCAATGTTGTGTTTTTAATACTTACTTGATTCCTGTCTCTCACCCCACCCCCCTCCCTCTATTCCTCAGGAGATTTACTTTTCTGATTTTGTTTTGCTTAGGTCAGTATTAAAATTGGTTAATATTCCCTGAGGATATTGAAAGTGATGGCAGGAGAGTAAAAGCTTTCAGTGTAGAAAGGATCTTGGGAGGCAGAGAACCTTCAACCTTCCTCATGTTTTACATGTGGAGAAACTGAGGCTCGGAGATGTTAAATGACTTTCCTACCATCTGTAGGGCCAATGAGATACAGTGCCTACGGCAGCTGTGAATATGCTGGCATGGTTCTGAATCGCAAAATATAACTCTCTTCATTGAAGGCAGAACCAAAACGTTTATTCAGACACCAGAAAGCCAAATCCATCGTAGCAACAGAGAAATCTATACACAGAATCAATCCAGGGGGCACCGCCATACCCAAGCCTTCCCTCCTTAGGGCCTTCCCACAAAGGAACACCCTCAAGCAAAGTCACTCCCTGGCTCTCGCTCACTAGCTGCTGCTCTCTGTGTCCCTCCCTCCCACCTCTGACTGCTCTCTCTCACTTCCTCTCAGTTCTGTTCCATCCTTCCTGCTCTACCCCTTCAGCAAGCTCCTCCCACCACAGACTCATGTGACTGAGACTGCCATGTGACTCAAACTCACGTGACTCAGACAGGTCACATGGGCCTATTAATGGATGGGAATATCTTCAAATTGCATTAATAATACATTAACAATACACCATCCCACAGGTAGTAACTAGCAGAATGAAGACGTAATCTCACATTCTTTGACTCTTTGTGCTGTCCCATACCACCTGGGGGTTGGGGGTGATGGAGGGAAGGCGAATTTTCACCAGCAGTGGAAAACATTGAAGATTATGAAACTTTTGAGCAAATAATGGTAGAGATAGAGCTGTATAGTACACATTTCATTAGGTTGTGCAACTAGGGAATTTTAAAGGCAAATGTTTATTGAATACTCAGTCATAAGAGATTTTATTTTTATTTCTCCAGCAAAAGAAACTAAAGCTTAACTTGAAAATTAACAAGTAAACCACTTAAAAATGCAAACTTAGCAAAGGACGCTTTTAATCAAAGCCTTCCCCTTTCCCTAGGATACAGGATGACCTTTTCAACCTGATCTTCTTGGCTAAAAAGTGCATCTTTCCAACTGGATGCTATTCCCCTAGCCCTATACTTGGCTTTAAAGGTCTAGCTGGAGCAGAGCCATTTAAGAACTGGTGGTCAGAGGTGAACTTTTTTACCTTCCTTGTTCTTATCAATTATAAGCCTGAGAACATGTTCTACAAGCTGAGCCGTGGAAAACCAAAAGGGAAAAATGTGGCATTGATTTTCCCCTGACCCAGCTATAATGGGATAGGGTTCTTTGAGCAGGAGAAGGCCTCCTGAGGCAACAGACAAGCTTAAAACTGCCTGGCCCTCTTGGAGAAGAATTAGACTCCTTCCAGCAAAAGCATCTTTGGACCAGTCAACGCTGCACAGAGTAGAGAGTCTCTAAAAGGGTCCTAATGGGGTCCTGCACTGAGCCAGAACCTCATGGAAACTGTGGAGGGGAAGCGAGCAGGAAGCGGAGGAAGGAAACAAGAAGTAGTGATGGAAGAAATTAGTTAAGGATTCAGCAGTGGGGGTCCATAGAGATTGGGACTGGGTTGAAACTGCTCCATCTGATGATGAGGAAACAAAAGGAAGTTTAATTATAGAATGGAAAGTATATTCAGCAAAGAGTGGCTAGATGGCATAGCGCAGGGCTGTCCAGAATGCGCCCGCAGGCCAGGTGGGATTTATGCAGCCCACCTACAAGCATAGAAATTTACATCAGTGCTTTAGTAAATGAAGCCGAGGTACTGCAGAGCTCTCACTAAAATGGCAAATCAAAATATTTTGTCTGTTGTTTCAATAAAAACCTAAGGTTGGACAGCCTTGGCGTAGTGGATAGGGTGTTGTACTTGGAATAAGGAGGACCTGATTTCATATCCTACCTGAAACACTAGCTTAGTGTTCTAGGAATGTCACTTGATCTCTCTGTTCCTCAGTTGTCTCCTCTGTAGGGGAGGGGGTTGGACCTGGTGGGCTTTTAAAGACTCTTTAGCTCTAATTGATAATCCTGTGATAGTATATTACATCGACTCAGCTGTGCCTCTGTAAGTTTCTCGTTCCTTGTGGACTGGCTTTTTGTACTTGGGTCACCAGGAAGCTTTGCCAGTGATTTGAACCTTTGCCTGGTGGCCCTTTTACATTTGTAGGAAAGTTTTCAATACCTTTTTTTTTTTTTTTGAGGAAATTTGATTAAGTGACTTGCCCAGGATCACACATCTAGTAAGTATCTGAGGCTGAGTTTGAACTCATCCTCTTGACTCCAGGGCTGGTGCTTTATACACTGAGCCACTTAGCTGCCCCCCACCCCACCCCATAATACCTTCTTTAAGAAAAAACTAACCTAGCCTTTGGGGCTGGGAGTAGGGTGGGGTGACTGAGATGATGTAGCTATTGGTCCTACAACATGGGGAAATTCCCAAGAAGAATTAGTTTCAGGACTATCTATTTGAAGAATGGGACAGGGCATATTATACTATGTGTGGACCCCTACCTCCTAAAAAATTTTATGTTTTGATGAGCATAGTATAATAAACATTTATAGAATAAATGAATATAGGTGAGAGCTAGGTAAAATGAACACCAAGGATGTCCTTGAAGAGAGAAAGACAAAGGGAAGAGATGTTGGAAATTAAGTTGGATGGAAAAGCCAAATTATGTCACTAATTCTTCTATATTGGAGCCAGTGGTAGACTTGATAAATATTTCCTGAAAATACAAGTGAACAGTAAAGGAAAGCTGTTCCGTATCTAAGGAAGCTGCCTTTGAAATCACACATCCTTGGCCTCAGGTCCCAGCTTTACTTGTTGGGTGACTCTGCCTCAGAGTCCTTGAAGGTGAAACAGAGGTAATGCCATGTGCACCGCCTGCTACACAGGGTGGTTGTTGGGAAAATACTGGGGGGGGCTGTGAGGCGCCATATCAATATTATTTTCATTTTTCTTCAGTGACTTACTATGTGGTTTTGTCTTTCTGCTTGCCACATTCCCATAGCAGCATCTCTTAAAGTATTCCCTGTCCCCCCCCGGACCTCACATCCATATTACTAAGAGTTGTTTTCTTAGAGAAGACATTAGTAGGGTCATGCCACTTATAGAGAGAAAGCTGGGCAAATTCCCATGATGCCAGGCAGCTTAGTAGAATTTTTAGGGAGGTGGTGAGCCACAGTCCCCTTTGTCCCCTAAACATAGCTTCCCTTTTCCCTCAGTGAAGTGTGTAGGTCATGGTGTAGTTCACCAGTATGGTTTAGTTAATGGCCCTGTTGCTTTAAAGGTTAAGGATTGCCTCTTATATTGATCCGTATCTCCAGCAGTGCCTAGCACACGCAATACCTTGTTCCTCAGGAGGTAGGCACTCATTAAAATGTCTCTTGATTGGTCACAGTCTTAGTAAGTGACTTGCACCCAGCAACCTTAGTGTTTTTTCTACACACCCTGTTATCCCAAGGACATTAGTGGTGACATAGAGTATGTACTATGATGGACAGCACCATTGATACGTAAATGTAGGGAAAATAGGAGCTACTAGAATAGGAAAACTCAAGGAAAATGAATTTAAGGAAAATAGGAAATAATAGAAAAATATAGGGAATCAGACTTTTGGTATGAGTGGCTGGCCCTTTGTACCTGGGCACTTGATGTTAATGAAGGGCTGCAGCATTTTTAAATTTAAGAAAATTTAAGGAAAATAGGAAAAATAGAAAAATACAGGAAGTTAGAGTCTTGGTCTTAGTGGCAGGCTGCGATATATCTGGGCAGTTGGTGTTAATGGAAGGTTCTAGCATTTTGGAGTAACTCAAGGCAGAGTTGATGGAACCTCTGCACCATTTTGGAATGAAGAAGCCTCTAAACCCCTGGCTGCGCTGGCCCACCCACCCATTATATCCAATCATGGCAGCTTTATTCCTACTCTATATTTTAGCTATGGGAAGGCTGCCCTTTGGGGTGGTAGAGTGTGTCAGGGGAGAGGTGATTCCAATCAATCACAATCATTTTTTCTAATCCCAGGGTGTCTCTGCAAGACCTCTTGGCCTATCTCACATCCTGGCTAGTGAAGGAGATCCAGCCATATGTCCTATGTATTGGTCAAGAGGTACAGAGAATAGAAGGATGAAGGAACTTGGGATTTTTAGCTGGCAGAAGAAAAGACTTGGTCTTCAGTTAGTGAAGGCTCTTCTTTTCACATGCTCTGCTTGGCCTAGGAGGATAGACCTAGGAGCAGAGGGTGGGAGTTGCAGAGAGGCAGATTTAATCATCATGTCAGGAAGGGAATTAGAGCTATCCCACAGTGGAATGTGCTGCTGTAGGGAAAGATGTCACCCTCACTTGAGGTCTTCAGTTGAAGGTCAAATGACCTTTTATTGGGCATACGGTAGAGAGTATTTGTCGTAAGGTATGGGCTGTGACATCTGAGGCCCCTTCCATCTCTGGGGATTCTCAAGGAGGGTCCTTGACTCAGGCCATCCCCTCCTGCCTTGCTTAAAGATGCCAACATGCCGACCAGTCTGCAGTTTTTAAAATAGGTCTTCCCCAATAGGATGCTCTCTTAGAACTTTAAATATATGTATATATGCTATATTAAACTGCTTTAGCTGATGTTTTACTTTAGTTAATGTTTTAATTTGGAACTTGCTCCCTAAAGGGATTTTTTTTTTTTTGTGAAAGGTGTGATTAACAAAACATCCACATATGTGTGTAAATGGTAAGGGCATACAATGGGGAGAATGCAATTTTGCCCCATCGGCATATGAGTGATTTAGAGAATTAGGGTTCCCAGAGTAAGTATTTTCTGTTCCCAGTACTGTGTATATGAATGTCCTCTGCTAAACGCATCTGCCCATTAGGCAGTTTCCTTTTAATTGATGATATTTAGGAACCAATTGTTCAGGAATGTTGTCACTGAAGTGGTTTTCAGTCACGTCTTTGTGACCCCATTTGGGGTTTTCTTGGCAAAGATCCTGGAGTGCTTTGCCATTTCCTTCTCCAGCTCATTTTACAGATGAGGAAACTGAGGCAAACAGGGTTAAGTGACTTGTCCAGGGTTAGGAATGGAGCTCATCAAATGATTCACAGGTAATAATAGGCTCAGCTTTCTTTTTATACCATCTCTGGGATTGTGAAGAACGTGAGCTTATACTTCTGGGGCAGACGATCCCTGTGCTATCGCCAGTAGCCGATTGTCGGTGTTAGGCCAGAAGCTTTAAATTGCTTGGTAGCACAGTGGATAAAGCATAGGGCTTGGAACCAAGACACACTCTTCATCAGTTCAAATCTGGCTTCAGACTCTTACTAGCCGTGTGAACCTGGACAAGTCACTTATCCCTCTTTTCCTCAGTTTCCTCTTCTGTAAGATGAGAGGGAGAAGGAAATGGCAAACCACTCCAGTATCTTTGCCAAGAAAAACCCCCAAAATGGAGTCACAAGGAGATGGACGCGACTGAAATAACTCAGTAACAACAAAAACCACTCTGATCATGAGATACTTTTTTGGGGGTGGGTAGGTGGCGCAGTGGATGGAGCACTGGGCCTGGACTCAGAAAGACTCATCTTCTTGAGTTCAAATCCAGCCTAGACAATTACTAGCTGTGTGACCCTGGGCAAGTCGCTTAACCCTGTCTGCCTCAGTTTCTTCATCTGTAAAATGAGCGGGAGAAGGAAATGACAAACCTCTCCAGTATCCTTGCCAAGAAACCCCCTCCCCCAAAAAATGGGGTCACAAGGAGTCAGGTATGATTGAACGAAGAGCATACAGCATAATGCTACATACAGTACATGCAGTTTCTTATCAAAATAAGCTAATATTTACTGATGGCTTACATAAGCCCTAAGGAAATTTTATTTTTCTGGTCATTCTTCTGTTCCGTGTATTTGCCTCCCATTTTATTGATTTTTGCAGTTTCATATCTTTTGCAGCAGTGGGAAGCTCAGGGAGTATTACAGTGGAACAACCTTGATATTACAATGAAAGTGTTAGCTTCTGTCCAGATTGGTCTCTGTCTCTGTCTCTGACTCTGTCTCTTTCTGTTTAAAGAAACGTTATGTATCAAACTCTTCTCCAGGAACTTCCTAATCGTTCACTGGTGAACCTTTGTTGTAGTCAGTTAAAGAAGAAAACAGTGTGATGTGGAGGAAAATGCCACGAGTGGATAAACACTTGGGGTTAAATAAAACAGACCCTTTCTCAGCAGTTCGATCAAGAGTGAGTCACGTGCCTCCTCTGAGCTGCCTCATCTTTAAAACAAGAGATAATGATACCTGTAGCATTTACTACTTCACAGGCTCATTGAGAAGATCAAATGATGAAAAGTATTTATAGGGCTTTTGCAAACCATAAAATGCTGTATAACTGTCAGCTATTAAAGGAGGAAAAAGCCAGTGTTACTGGGTGACTTGCCTAACATTACAGAGCTGGTGTAGAAACTCTCGCTGTCTGTGAAATCAGCTGGGGATGATTCTTTTAAATTTTGGCTGAGTTAATACTAATGATAATAATAATTATTATCATAATGTATCTTCTCCCCTCTCCTGACTCTTCCAGTCCCTCCCTTCCCCGTGTTTTCTGGCACATTGGGTTCCCAGAGGGGAAAGTGTTACTTATGGTTGTTCTTTTCTAGATTCTAGGGATAACCCTGAGGGATTAGAGGCCTCCAATAATATTGCTCAGGATCCCCATCGGGTATGCCCCCCCAGTATTGATCTGCCATTTGACAGCTTTTATAAGGTGATATTTACTGAGATGGTATAGCCAGAATTGTAGTTACAAAGTAATCCGGTAAACTGAGAAGCACACTCTCCCTTGAGAGTCCCTGGTCGAACTTGAAGTACAAACTTGTGTAGAGAACATGTGGGGCTGAAGAGTGCCTCTTAGCTTCTGGCTTTGGAGGGCCTTTTCTCCCTCTGAGGAGTTCCCACTGGTTGTAGGTGATGAACTGGCTCAGCCTTCTTGAAGGGCCTGGTGTTTTGACAGATGGGCCAGGCCGCTGCTGGCCTGAGCAAAGCAAAGTTGATCAGTGAATACGCTGGGTCCCTTAATGGACTTGGCTTTTCCTGCTGCTATTAACTCGAGTTACCAGCAGGACCTCTCCTTTCCAACTCACGGATCACCTACATACTTTCATCTCAGGATGCTCATTCACACAGGAAAAAGTAAGCCCAAAAGAATGAAGAGGCACCATCGACCAGGTAGAAGGGGAGGGAGATAGTCAATCAGATGGTAAATGTTTATTAACCTCAGTGTGCTAAGTGCTGGGGATACCAAGAGAGGCAAAAGATGGTCTAGGAGTCCATAGTCTAATGGGAGAGACATGATGCAGATCACTACAAAAGAGTCAAGGGAGGGATTTATGGATCTTTTTTTGCTTGGGCTCAGTTCTGGCCCAGTACCACTTGAGTGATCATTCCTTCTGACCCTTCAGCCAACCAGAAAACACCTCTTCACCCGACAGCATCTGCCCCCCTCAGTTGCTGTAGACAGCTGTGTGTTACACTGAAACTAGCCAGAGAATATTTCTCATGCACTTTAATACCAACCAGATCTAAGCCCTCATTGGTCAGCCCCTCCATTACAACAGTAATATAAAGTGACTTGTCTGGGGTCATACTTCTTATAAGGAGCCTAGCTAGGCAAGACTGAAACTCTGACCTTCCTGAGTCAAAGCCCAGCGCTCTGTCCACTGCACTGACTGTAGTGAGCAGTGCGAATCTCGGCTCTTGGTAAGATGGTGACAGTCTGTCCTCAGCGCTGGATGAAGTTATGAATTTGACCATGTTCTGTTCTGGTTTAATGAAGTGACCGCAGGATTCCTGATGCCTATGGAGTCTATCAGTCAGAGTACTTTAAATTTTAATGGTCATAATAAAGATGCAGTAGGACCAGATTTCCTCTTCTGGAGAAATAGGAAATATGTTGACTTGATGAGCGTGTCCTAATATGTTACTCTTGTCCTGAGTGCCGCTTTTTTTTTTCTCTTAAAGGAAGCTCTTTCTACAGGATGAAATAGGAGCAGAAGAGAGTTTTCCTTGAATGGTGCGCAGTGTGTCTTTGGTTTCCAACATGCAAGAGACTTCACATTTGTCACTGGAGAAGTGTAACAGTCCGGCCAATGGTAACAATGCATATGATTCAGGTGAGTTGATTTATCCAGGTTCATTTTACTATTTGAGTTACAAAATCATTTGTGTTGGGTTTTTTTTTTTTTTCTGGAATGGGAGGAAGGTAATTCCAGTTTTATTTAACTGAATTGAGCAATCTTTTTCAAACCCATATGTTGCACATTTTGGATGGTTTGCTTTCATGTTTTTAAAAGTATGCCTTTAGAATTTTGCAGGCTGACATTTAAAATTACCCTCATTCCCAACTCTGAGAACATCGAACATGAAAAGTTTAATTAATAGTTTATAAGAAATTTAAAAGTCGCAAAATTTGCAATGAATCCTCTTTCCTTGCTTTCTCTCTCCTCCCCCCTCCCCCACTCCAATCTACCATATAATCTAAGAGGAAAAGTCTTCAGTTGAATCCTAACATTTTTCATATTAATGATAAATGCTATGGAGCTGAGGGAATAGTTTCAGGAAGGCTAAAGTCTGGAGTGAGCTGAGGTTCCAGGAAAAAGCTAGGGATAACAGAAAGGACCTGTCTTTAAAGAGTATGTTCAGAGCAAATAGAATTTTGGGAGAGCTGGGCCCGCTGTTGCGAGTGGATTGGTATAATGATAGACAGCAGAGAGAAAAAGCAGACAATTACCTAATTTTTATTTTGGTTCTGTCTTCGCTATTTAGGAGAAGCTTATTTAGATGGGAAATTTAAGCCCAGGCTAGGTGATGAGATAGTAATAGAACACCCGACTATTTGTGAGTAAAAGTTTGTTGGCTCAGACAAATTATATCTCAGAATACTGAATGAACTTGTAGACGAGCCCACTGAATTGGTGCCAGGACTCTCTATGTAGTTGTGGAGAATGAAGGAGAGTCCAGAAGGCTGGAAACAGGCATATGTTGTCCTGATTTTTAAAAAGGAGGGTCCTAAATGACAGAGTGATGAATGGATTTGAAGTCATAGGACCTTGATTTGAATCTTGGCTGTGTCACTGCCCCGGAGCTGACTTTCCTTTTTTGTACAGTGAGGCAATTGCCCTGACGCTAATTGAACTATATGACCCTCAAGGTCATTTCCAGTTCTGCTTTGAAAATCATAGATGGTAATCTTGACATTAATCCCCAGAAAAATTTTGGAACAGGTCGTTAAAAGTGGATGGCTTGTAGACACTTGAGGATCAGTTGCCTCCAGCTTGGATTTGTTCACCCACAAGTAGCTCATGGTAACTTCATTCCTTTTTTGATGAAGTCTGGATTAGGGAAATGCTCTGAGAAGGTTGTATGTGGATATCAGCAAGACGCGTGACGAGATTCTTTCATGAAATCCTTGTGGACGAGGTGAAGAGACCATGTGAAGGGTATATGGCCCAGGAAATGAGGTTTCTGAATGAGTGTTGATTAAATGGCTCAATGTCAACTTATGGGGAAGTCTAATAATATGTCTCAGGGCTTTGTCTTGGACAGAGCCTGCTGAACACATTTGTCAGTGACACAGATAAAGACATAGGATTATCAAATTTTCACAGAACACAGAGATGAGAGGGGTAGCTAATGTGTTGGATGAGAAAGTCAGGATTCAGAAGGATAAAATAAAGGTCTGAAACACACCCTCTGGAGTAGGGCCATTCTGAAGCCGGCTAATAATTTGGCCTTCATCTTGTTAAATTTTCAATGTGACATTTTACAACTTGGGAATCTGCAAAGACTGTAAATTGGGACTTGCTTTATTGTTTTGTTGATCATCTAGATACTTAAGAAAGTGATAGATAAAATGTTAATTAATAATGCTGATGAAACTTATCATAGGTACATTTTCTTTATTGTGGAGGAGTTGATTGTTAAACATTTATCAGCATACCCTTGCTGTGGAGCCATGGAAGTGAGAAAACCCAAGTGGAGACAAATTTCTCTCCCAATGGAAATTTCTAGAAGAATTCCTTTTCCACTTAATCTTTTGGAATGACATAATCAGGCCGAATATCTCATTAGTGCTTTTTAACCTCCCTTCGTTCCTTCGTTCCAGGACTGCAACTTAGAGGAGGCCTTTTTTGAACTTTGATTAACCTTCCTGCTCTTGTGCAGTGAATAGAGGGCTGGACCCAGAGTCAGAACGGAGTTCTAAGCCAGCCTCAAACACTTACTGGTTGTGCGAGTCTGGGCAAGTTGCTTAACCTCTGTTTGCCTCAGTTCCTTCATTTGAAATGTGAATAATAATAGTATCTGCCTTTTAGTTGTTGTGTGGCAGCCAGGTGGTACAGTGGTTAGAGTGCCAGGCCTGGAGGTAGGAAGACTCATCCTCGTGAGTTCAAATCTGGCCTCAGGTTGTTACTAGCTGTGTGACCCTGGGCAAGTCATTTAACCCTGTTTGCCTCAGTTTCCTCATCTGCAAAATGAGCCAGAGAAGGAGATAGCAAACCAGTATCTTTCCCGAGAAAACCCCAAGTGGGATCACAAAGAGCTGGATTTAAAAAAAATGACTTATTAATTGTTGTGAGAATCAATTGAGATAATAATTATGTGAGCTAGCATTATTACCGTCCAGTGAATGAGGGGTCCTTAAAGGTAGGTAGTTTCCATTTTGGCTCTTCAATGCCATGCACTCAATAGGCACTAAATAAGTTTGCCAGATTGACCTGAGTTAGGGTATTTTTCTTTCTAGTGTACTTTGAAGTTTTTCTTAAGTCTTCTTTTTTTCAGTTCTTTGCTGAGCATGGTGGTTTTCAACTCTTAAAGCTTCTGGCTTTGACCGTATCTTACTTAGCATATCACCCCCCAGCCATCTGCCTTCTGTTGCGGCTGGGCCCCTTTCCACAAGAAGCTTTCTAAAGCCTTTAGAAGCCAACTAAGCACCGGCTTTTCACTTCTATGAAACCTTAACTGTTTCCTTCTGCTAAAGTGCTTTCTTCTATTCATTAATGACCCTATCATGTTAGAAATATTATACCTCTTCTACTTGAGGTCGGCCTCTTGTTCAAGGAAAGTCTCTTCTGACATGGTTTATGGATCCAGGTACTCCATGGTTCTGTAGCATTTTTTTTCCTCTTCTGGTTATTCTTGTTGGGATTGCTGAAAGCATGGATATAATATAATATGATATGACATGATAAAGGTTTTAAGGTTTGTAAAGTGCTTTAGATGTTATCTTATTTGATCCTCAAGAAAACCCTGGGAGGTAAGGGCTATTACCATTCCCATTTTCAGAGAAGGAAACTGAGACTGAATGGTTAAGTGACTTGGGATCACATGAATAAGTAGGAGTCAAACGCAGCTCCACCTGGCTCCCAAGTCCAGTGCTGTAAACATTGTGCTACGATGTCCTCCCAATTCATGCTGTATCTAATTTTCTAAGGTTGTGGATCCTTGACTTTGTTGAGTACCCTGTTACTTTGCCTTCACAGTTGTATCAGAGAAGCCTTAGTGGTTCTCCCAACAAAAAAGAGGCTTTGTGAAAGTAGAAATGGTATTAGAATAAGGTGCTGGGAGTAGGAACAAAACCAGTCACTTTGTAGGCAGGCAAAATGAAATGCCACCTTGGATACTCGAAGGAACGGGTGAATCCTAATGTGGTTTCTACCTTTGATGATAGATATATTCAAATACACTAATATAGTAAGCATTAAAGTTCGACATGTGTTAATAAAAATGAACCCTGTTTCAATTTGGAAGCCAGGTTTAGAAAGCTTGCCCAGTATTAACTGGGAGTCTGTGATACGGTGAATACTGTACAGATGTATGCTATGTACAGAGCCTACCTGGTGGTCTATATGGAATCTGACAAACCCATTCTGTGCATCGAGGTACAGCTATTTTAAGCAAACATCTAGCCAGGTTTAGATGACCCCAAACCTCTACTACTTTTTCTTTGTAACTCAGGAGTCCAAAGAGCTGTCTCTATTGTAACATGGGGCATAGCTAGCTCTTCTTTCTCATCACATGATTTATTTCCTTCAATCCCAAAGAGAATGTAGTCCTTTTCAGACAAAAGCTTGGGACGAAGGAAGGGAAAAGCTCATCTGCCCTGTTCTAGTATCTTTATCCCATGTGTGTATCTCTCTGCCTGTTGCTGGTCAGGAAACTGCTGTGATTCCTGACAGTGGTGGTTTTTCTGAAGCAGAACTTCAGGTTAAAACAATGGACTTGCAGTCTCATTAACAATCTCTTTCCCTCTCCTGTCCTGGTCTCTTTTCCTTAAGAAAGCTCAAATAATAGTGAGGATCAATAACTGACACCCAAGTCCTGTAAATGAAATAGGCACAACATAAAATTACTCCTCATCCTGCGAACACAGGCGACGTGCCCGGAATGAGCACAAATAGATGAGCTAGCCTAGGAACTGAAGACCTCTTCAGCAGACAAAATTGACAGCATTATCACAAGAAGCACAAAGAAGGAAATATACTAAAATACAATTTCTGGGAATTCTCAGCTCCTTCAATTTCTATGTGATAAAAGCAAGCAAAACAATATTCTGACACAGTGATAAATGGATTCCTTGATGTTATTTTTACAGACACAATAAATGTAATTTCCTGATGAAGTCTGTAGATAAAATGTTGATGTAAATTCAGACTGGGGGAGTGTCAGGATGAATAGGGGGCCTGTCTTTTTTTTTTCTTTAGTGATGGGAATATATCAACGATTGTATTCCTTGGATTTTTTGGTTTGGGAAGTAAGAAATCAAGACTTATGGGAAAATTTACATTTTTTAACTGAATTCCTTATTCATTTTGGATTCAAGTTAATATGGTACTGAATTGATTCATTGCCTGTTTGTGAAATGATTCAAGTAGGACTCAGGCTGCCCTAATTTAATTTTGTAACTTACAAAAGTGGCCTTTATTAGGATTTTCCCAGGAATCTCAGCCAGCTTCCTAAAACTGAGACAGGTGCCTCAAGGGCCATCGCATATAATTGTACCCATTTGGAGAGCCCTGCCTAACATGTTCACCAGAAAGAGAAGTCTCAGTTCTTTCCTCAAAGCCTTGGGTTTATCTGATGTATAGATATATTCAAAGGTTATCTCCTCCCATGAGATGGCTTAGTCTTTTTTGTACTGTACTAAAACGTTACCAGCCAACACTCAGTAAGTTTTCAAAAAGAGGTGGAAAAAAATAAAAGCAGTGACATCAGCCAGAAACTCTCCAGGTGAGAAGCTGTTTGCCTTACCTGATTTCAGATGCTTTTTTTATTCCCAGCCTCATGCTTAGCATTTCATTTGATGCCACTCAGAAGCTTTCCAAAGATCAGGAGCCGATCACCATTTCTTTCTCAGTATTTACTATTCTTTCTTTTTAAGGCTGCACAGACTGAATTCTCATTGACAGCCTGAGGGCTGAAGTATAATGGAATAAAATAATATTAGTTAATATAAAATAGCATAGACATATGAACATGTCCTTTCTTTTTCATCCCCTCCCCACCCCCCCCCCCCATTAGTTCCTGATTCTTCACTCAGGAATGTGTTGTATTTTTAAAATTAAACTTGTTGCGAGGCTATGTGTTGTAGAAGATAGGGCACTGGTCTTGGGAGTCCAGAGAAATTGAGACGCTTACTAGCTGTGTGACCCTCGGCAAGTCACTTAACTTCTGTCTGCTTCATATTTCTCATATGTTTAATGGGGAGGGTTAGGGCCTTTCTGGCCTTAAATCTATGATCCTGTGATCCTAAAAGTCTCTTTATTTGACAATAAAATCTATCCAGACTTTTTCCCTTTTGTGAAAACACGTGTATCCTAAGTTCTTTTGGGAAGGTGAGAGTGGATTTGTTTTTTATATTAATAATCTAACAATCTGGTCATGCAAATAGCTCTCTGTCTTACAAATCAAAAGACTTCACAGTGATTACTATTGATTAAAGTTCTGTTTTTCTTTAAAACTGAGGAGCTATGGGCTTTTCTTAATGTGATTTCTGGTGAATTTTCATTACATTAATAGGCAAGCTTTGTTGAGTAGTTGTGACTTCTGATGAATTTTCATTACATTAATAGGGAAGTTTTGTTGAGTAGTTCCTTAGCAGGGTGCGTGTAGTAGGCACTTACTAAATGCTTATTTCTTAGACTAGGGGAGGGGACTGTCACAATTTTGTTGATAAAATGAGTTTAAGAAGTTTATAGATCAGCTACAAAAACTTGCTCTGAGTTTATGTGGTCCTATGTTACAAATATTTTGTGTGCTTTATTTGGAATTTATTGATGATGTATCTTTATGAACTGGCCTCATCAGAAAGTAGTATATTGAACATGAATTTGAGAATGTGAGGAAGACCAAATTTGCTTGTAGTCTTTTGGTCAGTTATTGCAACACATGGTCAACAGATTAAGACCTAACTTTAGAACAGTAGAATGGTAGATCATTGGCACAGAGTGGACATAGAATTTATAGCAGCAAATAAGTGTAATAACTTTATATTTGGCAAGTGTAAAGACTTAAGGTTTTGGAATAAAAATTCATTATTTGGTAAAAATTGTTGGGAAAACTGGAAAGCAGTATGGCAGAAACTGGACATAGATCAATATCTTATACCATTTACCAAGATATGAGGTCAAAATGAATATATTGACCTAGTAGTATGAAGGGAGTTATTACAAGGAAATTAGAAGAACATGAACATATTATATTAGACTTAGGCAAGCAATTCATGAATAAATGAGATAGCAAAGTTAGGTATAAAATGGATAATTTCAATTGTATTAACTTAAAAAAATTTTGTATAACCAAAACATATCACTAAAATCAGAAGGAAAGCAGAAAATTGGAGAAAACATTATATAGACAATTTTTAGAAGCCTTTGGAAAGGATCATAGGATCTTAGATCCACGGCTGAAAGGGACCCTCCTCAGGGGCCATCTAGTCCAGTCCCTTTATTTTGCAGATCAGGGGGGTCAAGAGAGGGTAAATAGCTTTTTACTCAAGGCCTCCTAGGAAGCATGTTAGTTAGAATCCTAGAGCTAGAAGGGATGTCGGAGTCCATCTAACCCAACCCTTTCATTTTATAGATGGAGTCATTGAGGCCCCAGGAGATTGAGTGATTTATCTCAGGTCTCAAATAAGTAGTAAATGTCAGAGGCAGTTTTTGAACCCAAGTCCTAAAGAATCAGTGCTCTTCTGTTCTATTTTACCCCTTTGAGCCAGTTGAGAGTGATCTTGGTCCCCTTTTGCCTATTCCTTTTGATTCACATTTGGATATTTTTTCAAATTGGTAGGGACAGGGAGGCTTAAATTCTCACTTCCTGCTGCACCCATCTGTCCTGTGAAAACAATAGTATTCATTGAGTTTATCAAGCTGAATGAACATGATGAAGGTGGTTTTATAAAACATTTGATGTTTGTTGCAAGAAGAGGATTAAATTGTTGTGGATGTCTAATCACATTTAAGCCCCTGCTATGTGCCAGGCACTCTGCTTAGGTATTGGGGATGCAAAATAAAAAAAAGGCTACCGACAACCCCCCCCCAAAAAAAAGACCCCAACAACCATTCTCAAGGAATTTACATGCTAGCATGGAGACAACCCACACATGTAAGTAGATACAAAATAGCTGCAGCCTGCAATAAATTTAGAAAATTTCTGGAAATGAAAGAATTCTAGATGTGTCGTAGGTAATTTCTCAGTGAATTTTGTAGGTAGATTTTATAGTAAGTTTGCTGTTAACAGAGTGATGACATCAGATCAAAATACTGTCAAGGATGGAAGGTTACGGTGTCAGGCTCAGTGCCATTTCATGTATTTGTTTGGGTTTCCTGTTTCATATTATTGGGTAGTTAACTCCCCCTCATTAGACTGTTGGGTCTTTTGTTGGGACTTTTTTTTCTAGTGAGGATGGCATCATTGTCTAGCATTAAGAACAATGGAATGGAGGTACTGGAACCTCCAGGTCTAGTGCTGGTCCTGCCGCCAGTTAACCAGTGTAATTAATCTTCATTTAGTATAATTAATTGTTTTTGTATCTCAGATCTTCAATAAATATTCATTGAGCAAAGTGACTATAACCTCTCTGTTATAGTTTCCTTGCTCATAAAATGAAGATTTTTAATAACCCTAAGAAAGCTGGTTCTATTTGCAGTACTCTCCAAAGAACCCAATATAGTGCCAAGCGCATAATATGTTCAGCGAATACATAAAGTAAGAGGAATGAATAAAAATGTCAGAATGCTCCAGTGTGGAGAAATCTCTTAGTGCTTCCTTGGTTCCCGTGGTCATCCCTTTGAAGTCTGATGTGGCTACGTTTGATAACTCCAAACCGGTGCGCTAAAGCTCAGTAAAGATGTCAGTGAAATACTGTAGAGCCACTTGTTTTGTTTTTAGAAAGCTTATTAAATCCTTGACTCTAATAGGACCTCCGAGTGGAATTTCTTCATGGCTTCATTTCCTCAGCAGTCATCTTGATAACCAGCAAACCAAAGCCACGTGCGGAATACAACAAAATCCCTTTAAGCCAGTGCATCAGTTTTGCTTGCATTAAAGATTTTTCTAGTCTGACCAAACTGCCCTTGCCTTTACTTATTTCACTATGGGATTAATATTTTTGTGTTTTTCAGGGGTTTTATTTTTGGTTTAATTGTTGTCTCATTTTGTTTTTGAACAGATGAAGGTTCAAGCATGGAAGATCCCGACTTTAATTGGGGTGAATATTTGGAAGAAACAGGCGCAGTTGCTGCCCCTCATACATCATTCAAACATGTATGTAAAACCATCTTTCTTCCCTTTTTTCTGCTTGCTTTGCATTTAGATGTTTCAGGGTGAGTTTAGAAATAGATGCTAAACAATGACCGAGAAGCAAAGAGACCTTGAAAAGTAAGTGTGGAAGGAAACTCAGCTGTTTTTTGTTTGTTTGAAGAAGTAGAGCTGATAAGGAAATGTGAGGGATCTGGCTTTACCTGCGAAGGGTCTGCAATAGAGGATTCTCTTGCCCTTAAAAATAATATTTTCATCGCCATCAAGTAATATTGATTTAAACATACCAGCCTAGACTCTAAACTTGCTCACCACCGTGTAGTCTAGCAATGGTGGACAACTACTCAGTGTATGTTGACCGACTGCAGATGGTGGTGTGCCGGGTATTGTGCAAAACAAATTAGACAGATGTTGCCCCTGCTCTCTAGGGACACACAGCCCGAGGCAGGTGCCATTAATATGGACAAGCAGAAAGTCTGCAAACTAGGTGAGTAGTTCCAGGGATGGTCTGTTAAAACAATCAAGTAGACAGACATTTGTTCAGTTTTATTTTCTACCCTCATGTGTGTACAAAAGTGTTCTCTTATGTGATATACAGAGCTTTGGGGCAGGTCGAAGGCGATGATGGAGTCTTGCTTTAAAAAAGATTTCATCTGTGCCTTTTGTTTTTTACATCACAGTTATTTCTGAATACCCCTCCCACAAATGAGCACCTCTTGTGCAAAGAATAAGCATTAGGTAAAATTCTGCAGCTGAGGGGCCCTACTGAAAGGAGGAAGGTAGGTTTCATCTTCTGTTTCCTGGGACCAACATCGATTATTATAATAGGAGAGTCTCGTCATTGTTTTCACCTCCTTTTGATTTCTGTTGTCGTTTCATTTATTGTTCTATGGCTTCTGCTTACTTGTCTGCATCAACTTATATAAATCCTCCCATGCTTCTCCAAGTTTCTCACATTTATCTTCCTATTAAAATTTTTACATTGTGAGTTCCTTCAGCGCAGGGACCGTCTTTTGCCTTTTTGTATCCCTAGTGCTTAGCATAGTGCCTGGCACATAGTAGGTGCTTGATGAATGTGTATTGATTGACTGATAATGGTGCAATATTATTCTATTGAATTAATTTACCACAGTTTATTCTGCCATTCTCCAGTTTTTGGGCACCTACTTGACTTCCAGTTTTTGGCTCCTACAAAAATTGCCACTGTGACTATATTCATGTATATGGGACCTTTTTTTGGTTTTTTTTTTTCTCACTGACCCCTTTGGGGATAGAGCCAGTATTGGGATAGTTGGGCCAAAGGGTATGAGCAGTTTAGTTACTTTTCTTGCAAAACTCTAAATCATTTTCCAGAGCAGTTGGATAGATGAATCCACAGCTACACCAACAATGTATCATCCTGCCCGTCTCTCTGAAGTTCCCAGAACATTAACTGTTTTTGCCTTTTGTCATCTTTTGCCAGTTTGTTGGGGGTATGAGGCAAAACCTCAGAATGGTTTTGATTTGTATTTGTCTTAATACTAAAGTGAAGCCTTTAAAAATATGGTTGTTTATAATTTGCAATTCCTTTGAAGTGTTCACATTCTTTGACTACTTATTTGTTGGAGTTGGTTTGAAATAAAGCCTGTAGATTAGATTTAAAGAGTTTTATATAGTTCATTTTAAAGAACAGAGTTTATTGGCTCTTGCAACTAGTGGGAAGGTAGTTGGGTGGTTTGGGGTCATAGAGTCACTTTTTCTTGACTGTGTAAGAAGTCATGTGATGATTTTGAAATGGAAACCTTTATTTTTCCTGGGTAACTTTAATCCTGGTGGCTGAGGTTCAGTAGTCAAAGCAGGAGATTGTTGTGTGTTCTTAGTTATAAGTCACTATAAATTTACATAAAATTATCATTAATATTGTTTCTCCACAGAGTACAGATGACATATTCACCACTGGACAAGTTTCCAAAGAAAGTACAATCCTTTTCTTAATAGGATTATTACTAAAATAAGGAAATTGTATTTAACAGCATTAGAGAGGAGGTTAGAGAGGAGGTTAAGCTTCAGGATATGTGCTTTTAACTATAATAAACATTGCTTTGTAGGAAGTAGGAATTTGTCTGAGGAACACATTTCTTCTGCAGAGACTTCCCCAAGTGTTCAGGGCAAAAATTGATCTGAGCGTCTTATACTGAAATTAGGATACTGTCTTATACTTTACCTCCTTTATTGCTTGTGCTGAATTACCAAGCTTGGCAGCTCTTTTGAAGAGGGATGTTTCACTGTGAAGATAGATGTGAAGTTCCCTTTATTCAAGCTCTTTTTATTTCTACCTTCTCTAATGTGAAGGATTCTTTTACCTCTACCTTTAAGGGATGGACCTTTAGTGCTTAAGATGGACTAGCCGCTCATGAAACCTCAGAGCCTTAAGAATTAGGCACAGCCTGACAGTGTTAGAAGAGCCAGGTCTTAGAACTGCTTTTCTTAGAAGATGTTTCATACCTGCCTATAAAAGGAAGGAACCAAGCATTTATAACACACCTACCATGTACCACGCATGTGCCTTACAAATATTTAATTTGATCCCCACAGCAACCCAGGGAGAGGTAGGGGCTACTATTATCCCCATTTTATAGACGAGGATACTGAGGCAGAGTTTAAATGACTTGCCCAGGGTCACACCGCTGCAGGCTCATAATTTTTCAACTCTGCCACCAGCCTTTGGTATAATCAATTATACTTTTATACTTCAGTAATCCATGATTTCATTGCTGTGGGTGTGCTGTTCGCTGAAACAAATCGCAACCCTCTCTGTACTTTGATGGATGGTTTTGATTAATTACGGCAGTTGAGAAAATTAAATCTGCCAGCAGTCTAGTTAGAAATGTTCTGGCATTACTTTTCAGGCCATGGATGTTTATAGTGTACTAGATTGTGAGCCTCTTGAGGGCAGAGAACATTTCTTCTTCTGTGCATTCTCCATAGGACAAACATAGTGGTTTCCACATAGGAATTCATGCATTTCTTGGATGCTGATGTCTTTTGACACATCATCCGTGGAAGACTGTGAAATTTAGACCAAGCTTGCCGTGGCTTTTTGAGTTGACAAACATGTTGGTAAGTTGCTGGGTTTAAAAACATCCGTCTGCCGAGGTTTTAGAATAATAATATTAATTCTGTGCATTATTTTCGACGACGATTCCATTCCTTGTTTGTTTAATCAGGGCACAGTCGGGTTGGTCTTTGTATCGTTATCGATTCATATTAGCTATGTAAATCACCTCTCCCCACGTTGCCTGTTACAATCATTGCAATGTGTTTCTGATTCTGTAAGGTGGAAATCAGCCTTCAGAGCAGCTTCCAGCCTGGGATGAAGTTAGAAGTAGCTAACAAGAACAATCCGGACACATATTGGGTGGCGACCATCATAACCACATGTGGACAGCTCCTGCTGCTGCGGTACTGTGGCTACGGAGAAGATCGAAAGGCCGATTTCTGGTGTGATGTGATGACGGCTGACCTTCATCCGGTGGGATGGTGTACTCAGAACAACAAGGTGTTGATGCCCCCAGATGGTAAGTTCTACTCATCTGCTCTCCATCTTGAAGACGTTCTTCCTTCTTTATCCTCATGTTCATAGTTGCCACGGGAGTGGAAAGGAAATCATAGATATTGAATTAGAACCCTAAAAAACTGTTAATAGTAAAACACCTCTGTAATATTTTTTTGGAATTAGTCCTTTATTTCATCATCTGAGGAGTAGGGCTTTTTTTTGTCTTTTGTTTTGTTTTGTTTTTTAGCAGGGGCAAGGGGTAGACAAGGAATCCATTTCTAGATGTCAGAGTCTGATCTGACAGTTTTGTCATCCGTGGCCTTTAACAGATGAAGGTGTTTGAGCCCAAAGCTAGAATTGTTGGGTTTTTTTTTTTAAGATGGGGGCAGGGAGGGGAAGCTGAAAAGCGAGATGCCAAAGAGAAAGTCTGGTTTTCTTTTTGGTGATTGAGGACATCATTTTTTTTTTCTTTTACTTTAGGTAACTGACATTTTTAACGCTACCGTTGAGCATCTTAAATAGCCTTCCTCTAATATGCTTTAATTTGCCTCGTCAGGGGATGGTCATAGTGTGAAACATTGAGAAAACCAAACAGATGTGGAAAAATTACATCATTCTCAAGGGAGCTTGTGAAATTTCTGTCCCTAAGGTCACTTTAAAACTGGATTAGGCTGAATGATAGAAGTAGAATTTAGGAAATTTGTCTCTCTTGCTGTTGAGATGAGAAAGCATCAGATTCTATGATTTTGGGGCCACATTCTACATCTGTGCTTTATGCCTTAGCAGATTCAGCTGTATTGAAAATATCGGATTCAGTCTCTTCCCCGTACTTATTTAATGTAGGACTTAACTTTCAAAATGTAAGAGTGTTTTAGATTAACCTGTTGGTGTTAAGAAGTTGCGATGTTTTAAAGTTAAATGATGAATAGCTTTGCATGATGTGTTGTAAATCACTTTAGTTTTCCAAGCCATGAAACTTACTGGCTTTTTAAGATGCCTGATCATTGGAACTAAAGCTTTTCAACTTTGAATTTTTGGTGGGATTGGTTTTTATTGGCATATTTGCACTTTCTTGCCATCATCTTTCATCAGTACACTGATGAAAGAGCAGGCGTAGGTTGGCGTTACAGTATGTTACTGTGCACACAGCTGGTCTGTATGAAGATCAGCTCCACGACCTTGACCTCTGCGACAACGTGTTCTGACCAACTGAGCTACGGATCCCCAGAACATTTCATTTGCTAAAGAAGATTAAAGCAACATTGACATAGCAACAAATAAAAGCTTTTTCAGGAAGATAAACCTTGAACTGAAGTTGGTGACCTATGTCTGCAGCCGCTGCTACTGGGAAGTTGGAGGCTGGTGAATCATTTGAGTTTGGGAGTTCTGAATTACGGTAGGGCTATGGCCAAGTAGGTGCCCTCACTAAGTCTGGCATCACTATAGTTCTTCCTTCGCACCATCAGGAAGGGGGTAAAGAAGGACACACACACACACACACACACAGGGAGGGGGAGAGAAACAGAGACAGGGAGGGGAGGGGTGGAGGGAAGGGGGGAGAAGGAGACAGAAACACAGATGATTGGAGACAGGAAAGGAGGGGGAGAGAGAGACAATAGAGAGACAGAGAAAGACACAGAGAGAGAGAGAATATGAAAGAGAGAACGTACCATTTTATGATCGGTGCTGGGTTAATTGCTTGCATTTTTTCTATCCCTTCTCCCTCTATCTCCCCTATTTGATTGATTTCTGTTAAAAAATTTCATTTTCACATATAAAATACTTGCTTTTATGGTTTTGAGGGAGGTTTGCAGGCAAAAACCTCTGATTAGCTGGTTTTGGGTCAGGTTCCAAGTGTACCTTAGCTTTCATATTCTCTCTAGACTTTAATATTAAACAAGCAATATGAGAGTCAGCCTGAGAAACAGTGCAGGATTTGGAGTCAGTGCCCTGGGTTTGAATCCTGGCTTTTCTACTTACTGTCTCTATGATTTGGGGCAATAAACTAAACCCTTTGGGCCTCATAGCACCTAGTAGAGTGTGTGATATACGGGCACCTAAATAAGTTGAGTAATCTGTTAAAAGAGGAGTTTGGGATAGTTATCTCCAAGGTCCCTTCAGACTCTGAACCTGCGATCCGTGTATGTTGTAGAGGATGGGACGTGATGTTTTAGGCTGAACATTGTAACTATTTGGAAACACTGGTTGTTCTGTAGACCAAGATCTAGGCCAAATTTATAACACTTTTCAGGAACCACTTCAAATGAATAACATTAATGTAGTGTAATAGTCGAAGACAAGAGACAGTGTAGTATCATGAGAAGAAGAAGGTCTGCCTTGAAGTCCAGAAGACCTGGGTTTAAGGTATGGTTCTGATGTATAGTAATATAATCATGAGAAAATCCCTCACCTTCTCAGTGTCTGAGGGGACTCTTTAAGACTGACTGCAAATTAACCATTAGTAACGGTTACTGATTCGGAGATGTGGGGAGCTTTGACACAAAGGGTTCCTCACGTTGATAAAATCACAGATTTGGACACTGGCCCCCCACCCCCAACAGCAGCAGCGGCAACGACTGATGCAATGCTTTAAGGTCTCGGAAACACTTTGCAAGAAGTATCTTATTTGAGCTTAGCAACAAGCCCATGAGGTGGATGGCACAAGTATTTGTCTTCATTTTACAGAGAAGTAAACTGAGGCCCTTTCAGAGAGATGGAGGGGCTTGCCTTTTGGTCACACAGTGAATGGAGGTAGGGTGTGGGTAAGTCTTCCTGACTCCAGGCCCACCAAACCATTCATTGTGTTAGGCTATTTCTTTATGGTGTCTCTCTGGGTTGTTAGAAGAGATGCCAAAATATTTGGAGATGTTTTTCTTATTGGTATGCACTGTAAAGTTTTTCAAAAATTTCTCTTTATTGAATTTTTTTCCATTTAAGAAATTCAGAATTTCACAAATATTGCCAAAATGAACCCTTGCATATATACTGTAGAACAAGAGCTGTTATACATGCAACTTCAAATCTCTTATGGAAGCTTGCTTTTATTTTCAAGTGTATACAGTTTTCATCATGTTATTTTTTTTGCACCGTTGTGTTTGTGATTGCTTCTAGACTTTCTTCTCTTCTATAAATTTCCTCCAACTTCACTGATATGAGCTAGCTTAATGGTAGAATATTAAAAATATTTCCCAGGTAATAATAATATTAATAATAAAGATAGCTAGCATTTATATAATGCTCTAAGGTTTGTAAAGTGTTTTACAAATATCACCTCATTTTATCCTTACAACCACCTTGGGAGGTAGGCACTACTGTTATCCCCATTTTTACAGATGAGAAAACTGAGGCAAGTAACTTGCCCAGAACCATATAGCTATTAAGTGAAGCTGGATTTGAACTCGAGCCTTCCTGACTCCAGGTCACTAGCGTGGATAGGTGACTGCTGTGAGACTGCCTTGTGTGTGAGTCATTTATAATGATGTCCTTTTGCTAGCTGATTACCAAACCCCCTGGGAAGGGATGCAGATTAGCCCTACCTTAGGATGAATTCTCTATTGTGAGTAGTACCAGTACCCCATAAGAGCTAATGGGTTCATCTTGTGAAGACTCCCTAGCATTGCTTGAAAATAGTACCTCATTTATTAATCAATTCTCTTTTCTCACTTGGGTGAAATGTGTGTCAGCAGTCCCAGTTTCAGAAACACTTTCACATTTATAGCCTACTGATTTGTACTGTTAAACAAGACGCAGACACCCTAAACATGACAAATTCAAGATGAAAAACAGAAAAACCTGGTAAAAAGGGAACCTGCAAAAAAACAAAAAAAAACCTAAGGAAAAAATGGTGCCCAGTAACTCAACACTAATAGAGTTGAAAGGTTTATTATCCTAACAATAGTAAATTATGTTTATTTGAGGATGTTTCTCTTGTATTTTCTTTAAAAAAAACTTTAAAAATTTAGCTAATAATCAATATGGCTTAGAAATCTACAGCACAGAGAACAAAGTCAGGAAATACCAAGGTCATGGGGCAAGAGGTTTTATTGATTGCTGTAGTACAGGATAATTATTGCTTTGTAGCCAGAGGCTGCTGTTCTTCAGGGGAACAGTAGAATCTCCTTTTGATCCAGGATTCTTGTTTTTGGATTTTTGAGCCTTAGAGAGGCAACTATAGACCCTTTAAACTGTAGTTGAAGCTTGCAACTGTTTGTTTGAGGTTAGGTATGGCTAAATTTGGAAAGTAACATACTACATATTAACTTGAACAATGAAAATGCATGATGTGATCTGGTTTGAGTTGCTAGAAGGTAGTTTAGACATCCTTTCTTAGTAGTGTATTGTAGTGGAAAGAGCCTTGAACCTCGGAGTCAGGAGAAATAGATTTTGGTTTCATCCCTGGCACTAGCAAGGTCTATGTCCTGGACAAGTCATTTCTTCAATCTTTAGTTTCTATATCTATAAGAAAGGGGGATGGAATGAAAAGTCCCCTTCCCTGTAATTGTCTATGATATGCCTCTTTTGAAATAACTAAAGATTACAAGGTTTTCTCCCAGTTTCACAGGTGTACCCTGAAGCAAGGAGAGATTATGAACCTGTACTACAATTAGTTGGTGATTCCATGATGGAGTTGGGATCAAAATAGTGGTCCATTGAAGCCTAGTCCAAGGATTCCGAATGGAACTCAAAAGTCAAGTGGTGCCACTGAAAACTGTAAATTTTGGTTTGACTGATGCATAAAAACCATTGTATTAAGATGATTTTAGCCACTAAATAGAGAGGATTGTGCAAACAGGAAGCCCGCATGTTTCATATAAACAGAACAAATGGAACTTCTTGGTACTATGATTCCGTAGCAGAGTCAGGTCAATGAGGTGACAATTACTACAAAGTTGAGTTGAGAACGCCTGAGGGGATGAGACTGCTTCCATGTTTGGGTGGTGCCATCACTTTCTTAGGCTAGACTAGGGTGGGGGTGGAGTCTTGGGACGGGGAAGAGAAGAGAATACACATTTATTAAGTGCCTGCTGTGTGCACCAGGCACTGTGTGTGATAAGTGACTTCCTTTCTTTGAAAGTCCAGGGCCTCTACAGTAGAGCCTAATACACTGAGTGGCATTCTGAGATTATCTACAGGGTCATTATATTTTTCTCAAGTCATTTTTGTTGTGAGAGGAATTTTATTATTTTAGATGACAGTTTTACAAAGCACTTTGAGCTCTTCACGTCACCATATTTCCCTGCATTGCTCTTTTAAATTAATTTTATCTGTGAATTAATGGGAGCAGCAGTTATTCCATTAAGTGTTACGAGGAGGCAAACAGCATGGCGGCAGCTCAACTATCTGTCATTAAGATTTGATTTCATCAGCCGTCAGAGAACTCCATTAATAAGGGTCTGTTTTGAGAGGCCCAGGTTTCAGTCACAGATTGCCTATTCAAAGAGCCATGTTCTTGCTTATAAGCTAGGTAGGACTAATCGGTACTAATCTTTCATATTAAAAGTATTAAAAAAATACTACATTACTACAGCAGAAGATTATGGCTCACGTAAGAGGAGTGAAATGTAAAACATTTTGGCTTGACAAATCAGTAATGCCTGATTTATTCATCAGCACATACAGTGCTTGGAAAGGGCAGCTGCCAAATAATTATTGTTTATAGTGATAATGTAAGGAAATCATTTAATCCACTGACTGTTTCATTGTTATTTATTGAGAGATAGTGACATTACCTCATGGTGTAATGTCTGTGGGCAGAGAGCTGTCTTGCTTTGGCAGGTGCATCTTGGCATCCTTTACGAGAGGTCTTATAACTGTTGAGGTGCGTCTGTGCGTGTGCTATAGGACAGTGCCCCTCTAAGTAGAATCCCTTGTTTTCTGTGGTCAAAGTTAAAGAAACGGTCTCCTTGAACATTCAAAATCAGATCACCAGTTTAATTTTCCTCCTTATCCTTTCTATAATTTAAATGACAAGCTTAGCTCTCAGCATAGTGACTTTTTGTTTACTACTCAAAGGAGAAGCAACATTACTGAAGTTAGAAAAATACGCATATAGTCAAGCAACCAACAGGAATTTGTTTGTTATGGCTTGTTATATGCCAGACACTGTGCTGGGTACTCAAGATTCCAACACAAAAATGAAACAGTACCTGCCTTTTAGGAACTTATATATTCCATTGGGGGGAATAACAGTTACACATGTTAAGTACATGGGAAAATATAACTAATTTAAATAAAGAAATGTTTATGAGGAGATAGGAAAAAATATCGAAATCAGCCTTCAGCTGGTTTTGTTACTAAGTTCCTGGGACTGATTTTGCTTGACTATCATTTTATTGCAGTTGTGGAAACAAGGAAGATTCCAGGAGTTGTCTGTGACTATTCTTCAGTTGGACCACTGAGATCAATGAACAGTTATTTCTATTTTTAGAGTAGGCCTGGAGGATATGGATGTTTGTGGAAAGTGGGAGAAATCTAGCTGGCCTGTGAAAACTGAAGTGGGCCGCCTGGACCAGGGAGCAGCGTAGTAGGGAGATAAGTAAAAGGCAGCCTTAAAAGCCAAGTTAGAGATACAAAATAGGGCAGGGCTCATGTCCTGCAAGCCGGGCAGGAGTTATGAGGGGCACTCTGTGGAAGGTGGCAGTGGTATTCTGTTGGCAAAGAAGCTAACGTCAGTAATCATATGTTAGCGGGAATGCAGCACAAAGTAATTATTCTGTTAGTTGCTTCAACATTGATCAGACATTTAAAAATGTGTCAGTAACATCTGCAAGATGTTTGGGATTTGTATAGAGAATCCAGAAGATGTCCGTGAAAATTATGAATGGGTTTGCCCTCAGTCAGCAGCATGACCTTTTGCAAAGGAGAGATGATCTCTGATGTCCTTTTCAACTGAAAAATTCCATACTTTTGTTCTTATTGCAACTGGGCAAGGGGCTGGTCCTTCGACTCTTCATATAAGGATGGAAAGACAGTGAGCCAGGTGGGGGTGACATGATACAGTGGGAATAGTGCTGGATTTAGAGTTGGGGCCTAGGATCAGATTCTGACTCAGCTACTTCCTACTTGGGTAATTTTGGATAAATCATTTCTCTGGGGTGCTGTTTCCTCATCAGTACAAGGAGGGGCTTGGAGTAGGGGACATGGAATGTCTTTTCCAGCCCTACATCTACTCTCCTCTGGTTCTTACAAGTAGGGTAGGGATGGTTCAGTGGGCAGACATGGATCATGGTCTGTCTGTGGTGGGGAGGGGATGGAGAATGTCATAGCGGTGACCTCTGTCTGTAAGTAGGTTGCCTTTAAAACCATATTAAAGCTTGAATGTAAACATTCATTTTGTGCTCCATGAAGCAGGAGCTTGGATGTTGTGATTGACAGCTGGATTTGGTATGGATTTCTGTCTTGCAGCTGAGCCAACAGACCAGAATCTCCTCTGGCATTATCTTAATGCCTTCTCTGGGATGTATTATAGGCACTAAAAGAGGAGAGTACTGTGTACACTTGTAATTGCCGCGGTAGTTTTTGTCTTAACATTATTGACAGAAAATAACTCGAGTAGACGGGTCTTAGAATATTATGATATTAACAGAAAGCTTGGGCGGAAACCTGAGAGGTCTGTTAAGAACTATGTGAACATTGTCATATGTACCTAGTGCTGTTTGATGCCTTAAAAAAGCCACAGACGTTTCCTGATTTTCAAAGTGTCCCCTACTCCCCTGTCACAGAGAAAACCAATTAACCAAACCTTAAATGCAGTAGCAGTTGATAGAATGTACGCAACCCCTCCCCCCAGTCTCTCTCTCTCTCTCTCTCTCTCTCTCTCTCTCTCTCTCTCTCTCTCTTCTTCTTTCCCTCCCCTCTGCCCCCCGCCGCCCTTCTCAGAAAAATCATGGGCCCACAGAGAGCTAGAAAGGACCTTAGAGGTCATTTAGTCCAACCACATTTTAGAGATGCATAGACTGAGGCTGGAAGAGTGCCAGTGACTTACAGGTCATACAGGTAGTAAGAGGCAGAAGTGGTGTTTGAACCCAGGCCCCTCTGGCTCTAAAACTAATTGTTCTGCTACGCTGCTGGAAATACGTTGCATTGCCTTTCCTCTGGAGTCAGTATTGGTCCTTGTCTTTAATCTGCCGTTAGCTGCCTTTGAATGTTTTTCATTTCTGTTATTCTACTTGTTTATTTATGAGGCTGTACCACGTGCAGTGGGTGAAGTGCTGAACCCAGAGTTAGGAAGACCCGAGTTCCCATTTGGCCTCAGACGCTTAATAGCTGTGTGACTCTGGATGGGTCACTGAGCCTTGCTTAGCCAAAGTTTCGCCATGTGTAAGTCGGGGATCATAATAGCACCTACCTCCCTGGGTTATTGTGGGGATCAGAGGTAGTACTTGTAAAGTGCCCTGTAAACCTTAATGTGCTGTGGAAATGTTAGCTTTTATTATATTTTGTTATTATTATCATTGTCATTATCATTTCTTTTTATTCTTGACCTCCTTAATGGGATCTTGAGTCAAAAGATATAATCAGTTTAGTGACTTTGATAGTGGATAGAAAAGTTATTTCTTAGTGGTTTTGATTTTTTATGGGGGCAGGGATGGGGGAGTGGGAGATGAGGATAGCTAGATGGTGGAGTGGATAGAGCAACAGGCCTGGAGTGAGGAAGGCCTGAGTTTGTATCTGGGCAAGTCACTTAACCCTATTTGCCTCAGTTTCCTTATCTGTAAAAAATGAGTTAGAGAGGGAAATGGCAAACCATGCCAGTATCTTTGCCAGGAAAACCCCAAATGGGGTCACGAAGAGTTAGACCTGACTGAAACAGCTGAACGACAGCAAAGTGGGAGATAGATTTGTAGTTGAAAAACAAAGCGTAAACTTAAGGCCACAGTTTCTTTGAATCATAATCACAGAATGATGATTTTTTTCCTGAGCTTTAACATCTGAGTCTCAGTAGGAATATTCTTACTTCTTTTAGAGGTGAGGTACTTAGGCTGGTGTTATTTCCTTAGCTGTTTAATGTTCTCCAAGAGCACAGGTCTATTAGGGGTTACTGACAAATAATTCATCTAGTATATATCCTTCTGGTATACAAATGTTTGTTAAGGATTTAAATAAGATAGTTGCTTATGTGCTTTCGTTATGAAGTGTGTCTGGGGCCTGGGTTTGCTTTTTGGATTTTTTCTCTTAATTCTCCCGTTGGGAAGCCGTTAGATGTTACTTTTTTGTACTGTCTTTGTGCTGGTGCTAGATAACCAAGCCTTTTAAAATGAAAGTATAATTGGGTAAATAGGCTTTGAACTATGGTCCAAGGACAGTCTCTATGGAGTAAAATATGGATCTGTACTCTTTGCAGGTATTTCTGTTGCTCAGATGGCTTTAATAAAAACTGAATGTTCTATTAAAACTTAACAACGAGCATCAATACAACTAACTCCACTTGCCTTGTACCTACTTAAATTTAATTAATTAATTTCAGTGCATAAGATAGAAAGATTTTTTAAATTGCTCCCTTTAAGTCCCCATCAGGATTCCTTGCCCATTCAGTCTCATTCTATTTCCTTGTGTTGGCATGTGTGCTCCGTTCTCCTGGTTTTGCTTCCAAAGGTCCTTTCAGCTTTCTTTGTATTCCTTCTACTTGTTAGTTTTAATAGCATCCAATCAGTCGCCAACATTACCTTCACAGTGTCCCTCCCATCTGTCCTCTTCTTCCCACTCAGCTACCAGCCTAGTTCAGGCACTCATCTCTTCCCTGAGCTACTGCGATAGCTTCCTAATTGGTTGCCTGCCTCCCGTGTCTCCTTTCTCTAATCTATCATCCATCCAGTTGCCAAATTGATGTTCCTAAAGTGCATGTCCGACTATGTCTCTCAGTGCGATTTAGTGGATGCCAGTTGCCTCTAGGTAAAAATGCAAATTCCTCTGTTTGGCATATCAAACCCTGCACAACTTGGCTCCAGACTCCCTATCAAGACTGATTTGATATTCCTCCCCCTTCACAGAAATCTCCAGCCAAATTGGCCTTCTTCACGTTCCCTTGACGTGACGTGACATTCCATCTCTTACCTCTTTGTTTTTACACAGGTTACCACCTCCCCCTCCCCTCCCCTGGAATGCCATTCATTCTCTGTTCCTTGGTATCTGCTTCCACCAATATGTTTCCACTCCTCAACAACTTTTAATATATTTTTATTCACTTATCAGTATGCATGCTATTTTCCATGAGTAGAATATAAGCCCCTTTAGGGCAGGAACAATTTTCATATTTGACTTTGTATCCCTCCTGCCTGGCCTGGTGTAGATAGTTATTTATTGAATACTTTTGAGGCTAGCACTGGACTTTGAAATAATAATTCATTTCAGTAGACTTCAGCTTGGAAAAATCAAATGCTATACATATCTTGTGGGATATAGTGGACTGGACAGAAGGATTCTTGAGAGATCACTTGATCATTCCTATTTCTTTATGGCAGGAGTGTAAATAAACCATTACAACCAGATGAGAATCTCTCCCTTTTAGAGCAGTAAGAAAATGGAGTGGCAAGAGGATACGTTTGGAGTCAGCAAGGCTTAGATTTGAATTCTGTCTGTGACGGGAATGAATTCTGTGACTTTGGGCAAATCACCTGCTTCGAGACTCAGTTTCTTCTTCTGTAAATCAGGCATGAAGATGTAATACACCACTGCCAGATGATATTGTACTACCTCTGCCCAGTCATTAGGAAAGTACCTTATAAGTCTTAAAGCCATATATGGAATTAGGAGTTGTTTACAGCCTTTAGAGGATGCATTTGCACAGGCCCTCTTTGTTAACAGTCTCACATACTTCACTGTCAGGAAATTGTGTCTTGTAGATTTAGATGTTTAGAAGCTTAATCCTAAGAGTCATTGAAGTGGTTCATTATCATTAATGACTTGTGGAGCAAATGCATTTATGCGATTGGGATGACCCAACTGTCTGCCAAGAGATTTGGAAACATTTCAAATATCCACCTCCTTTTAACACCTAAGAAAACTCAAGGGAAGGCAAGAAGGGAGAGTTAAAAACATTCCAGAAACATTTTGAGCAATAGATAGTCCAATAATTAGTATTAATTTGCATTTCTTTTTGTAAATAAATGTATTAATCAAATCATATAGAAGGGAAGCCTTTACTAAGGTGAATTTTTTGTACAGTTGTTTTTTCAGTTGTGTCTGACTCTCTGTGACCCCATTTGGGCTTTTCTTGACAAAGATACTGGAATGGTTTGCTATTTCCTTCTCTAGCTCATTTTACAGCTGAGGAAACTGAGGTAAACAGGGTGAAGTGACTTGCCCAGGGTCACACAGCTAGTAAGTGTCTGAGGCCAGATCTGGACTCAGGAAATTGAGTCTCCCTGACTCCAGGCCTGGAGCTTTATCAAATGCTGTGCCACCTAGCTGCTCCAAGGTGAATTTAAATGTATTTCTAAAAATGCTTGATGAACCAAAGTGTTTGTATTGCAGAAACTGTGAAGAACACTTATTTAAACTTTGTAATAAGAGTATATAATAACATATACATTTTGCAGTAATGTCTGAAAAATTAAAATTCACCTTAATTATTGACTCCCCCGCATTTGTTGACTATGGAGTGTGAGACTTATTGTGTTACTCTGTTATTCTGTGAGGTATATAGAAAAGTGCAAGGTCTGCTTTTTTTCTGCACACATATTAGCAAAATGTGGGTTTGTAATAGAACAAGCGTTTGGACTTTTAAAATGCACCCAGGTGACACCCTCATTTGTGGAACAGATGTTCAGTTGGGTAGGTGCTAATGTCAATTACACAGGCAACAATTCATTTTTATCTTTTTTGGTAGGTAGTTCCTTTTTGTTTTGGCAAACTACATTTTCATTTCATGTTTTTAAAAATGTTTAGTGCACGTATATACTGTTTATGTGCATGGTCTATTTTTGCTCTTTCTTTGAATCCCCAGGGTTTAGCACAGTACCTGGCACATAGTAGTAAGCACTTAATAAATGCTTGTTCATTGATTGATGGTTGATTGATTTCCCCAGATCTCTGTCTCCTGCTCAAAGGCTATGGAAACTGTTTGAAATGCTACTTTTTGGAAACTTGGGCTGTATGTCATTCATTGATTAGGAAGAGATTTCTCCCATACTTTTCAGTTAAAAATGTATGCATGTGTCTGTCTGTCTGTCTATCTATCCATCCATCCATCTATCTATCTATCTATCTGTCTATCTATCTGTCTAAAGCATTTTAAAAGGGCTAGTAGCCTGTAGTGCAAATTTATGGCATTTGAGCTGACCTGATGCAGGCTCAGTGGCCTGTAACCTCTGTAGTGGTGGGTCAACGATTACTAAATTGAAAGGTCTCTCTAGAGTGTAATCCGTCAGTTTTAAATCAAGGAAATTGGAGCCAAAAGAATGGGAATCTCCTTCTTTCCTCCTGATTGACTTAAAGACTTTTTTTGGTTTATTCTATGCTACTGATTCTGGGAAATGGGTGTGCTTGCAGCTGTAATTTCTGAGATTTGGGCAGAAGGTGAGGGCACTTTGGAGTAAACTTGCCCACAGAAAGAGGGGCTTATATCCTAAAATGGGCATAGATCATTGCACAGCAGTAACTTATTTAATTGGAGGTCACTTATTCAATACTTTAAATTGTTCACAACGTTATTGAACCAGTAAAAAAGACAATAGAGTCTAATCCAATGAACTGAAATTGATGTCACGTTGGCTGTGTGCTAAATAGCTCATTTACTTCATTCATACCCTTTACTCTTATTTTTTATATTCAATCCTAACAAGTGTGTTTAAATGGTTTCCAAACCCATGACAAATTAGAAGCATTGGTTGGGAGGGAAGAGGACTTTGAAAGTCAGGTATAGCAAGAGGTGACAGTAAAGGAGGAGAAATAATTTTTTTTTAAAAAAAGAGACTTGAATTCATGTCACAATAGCTTTGGGGTAATTTAGCCTAGAGGCAGACAGCCCTGTACGCAGATCAGTAGCATTTGAGGGTGTCCCTCTATTATACATAGCATAATATAATGATTGATGCTAATAATAAACCTTCCTCCAAGTAATTTAAAAATAAATTAAATTATGTTTATTATAATTTGCTTGTGAAGACAGTTTGGTATAGGGCAGAAATACTCAATTTGGAGCCAAAAAACCTGGGTTTTAATTCCAGCTCTGTGCCTAACCGCTCATATGGCCAAGTCATTTGACCTTTAGGCCTCTGACTCATCCTCATCTGTTAAATGAAGGTGTAGGAGGGCCTTCTAGTTCTAAATCCTGTGGTTCTTTAGAACATTTTTAATAACTTGACAAAATATGGTTAAAGCTGTAAAAAGGCTTAACATTTTAACAAGTGCTGGTATTTGAAAAGGATCAGTTTCCATTATCTGAAGAATTCTGTTTGTGGGTAACAATTCAGTATGAAAAATTCACCTCATTTTCCTACAGTGTAGAATTAATGAGGTCTTAGTATATTTTGGTCAATTAATTAGCTGCAGTGGTAGTCATCTAAATTACTTAGCTTTTAGAAGGTGACTGAGAAAAATGAGATCATAGAAAAATGTTTTGAGCTCTTTGGCAGAAAGGTAATATTTGAGTCGCAGTAAAATTACAAAATTATGGTTAATTATCATTCCATAGATCAGGACACATATACCATGGGTTTAATCCTATTCCTTTAAAACTCATAGCCACACATGGCAAAATTCTGATAAAGCCTGATGTACCCTATTATATGAAGGAGCTATAATTTAAGAGGATTGAAACTCCATCCACTAATTCAAGTCTCAGCCTCATCTCTGACTTAGATGGTGACAAATGATGGATGTAAAGGCCCTTCCAGGTCCCCCACCTTGGCTGCTCAAACTTCTTGGATGAACTGATAGGTCCATCTATAGTCCTTCCTGTAAAAGGGAGAACCTCCAGGAATGCCAGGCCTCTGGGCATTGCCATTTGACCACTGTGGACTTAAGATGCCCAGAACCTTGCCTCCTTCCTTCTGCTGCACTTATAGGATTTAATGGGTCCTTTCTATCTCTTCTGCAGCTGTACTCTGTTATATATGTATTATTTTCTCTAGTTAGAGTAGGAACTTCTTGAGAGCAGGAACCATCTTGCTCTTCTATTCTGTCTCTTGGCATATAGTAGGGTGACTAATTCTCTCATGACATCGTAAGTAGGGACTAGTCCAGTGTCCAGGATAACACGGGTTAGCAGGGGTCAAGGGTCTGTTTAAACTCAAGATTTCCTGAATGCTAGCCCAGTGTGCTATTATTCCATTCTCCCTCTGATATAACAATTAAATTAAAATCTTTTTTTTTTAATACTATTTTCCCCAACAGTAGCATTATTAAAGTTTCTTACTGTCACAATGATGACAAGCCTGCATTATGTTAAAATTCTTATTTTTGCCTTGTCTTAGTCCTTCATTGTTGGAACTGAAGATAGAATGTAGAGTTGGAATCTGAACTCTTTGTCTCTTGACTTTCTGCCTACTCAGAGCTCTATTCACTACACTGCACTATCGGGCAAACTATTATAATACCTTGATTTTTTTAAAATAGGTGAGTGAGGTGTGATAATGTAGTGCCATGTAAAAAAAAGATATTTTAGGAATAGTTAGGTCAAATATGTCTTTGTTTAAAGTATTTATTTAGTGCCTGCTGTGTTTCAGGCACTAGTAAATTAGAGGATGATTATTTGCGTTAAGAAGTATACTTAACTTTAAAAGAGCCTTTGTTATATTTTAAATTGAACAAAAAATAAGTGAATTTCAGAACTTTTACATAAAATGAGGTACTCTTGCTGTTTGGTAGACTTGTTCCAGGCAGCTTCTGAAAGTTGTTACCACAATCAACCTATATTCCTAAAGACAAATAATTTCAGAGAAGCTCCACAGAGTTGAAAAAATGAACGGGTATACTAAGAAATTCCATAATTGTTTATTTTTCTGATCATCTCTTATCAAGGAACAAAGCTTTTACAGATAGTTGAGTAAACAATGCTGATTTTTAAAAAGCTCATAATAACCAGATTTACACAATAGTTACTAATGGTTTCTTAAAGCTCATCATAGATTATAGAGTACATTCTAGCCATTAAAAAATCTGTAATTATTTTTCCCTAATAGACATTTGTTTCGTGCTATTAGCATCTGTTCTGTTCATTTCTCAGGAAATTGCATGATGAATTTCTTTTAAGGCTATTGTAAAGAAAACCAAACTGTGCAGAACACGTCATCAAAACAAACAAACAAAATCTTCAGAAATCCCCAAAGGCAGTTTAAATTAATTTAACGGCTTTTCTGGCTCAAGTTTTTTATTTCTTTTTATTTTTTTATTGCTCTATAGAGATCAAATGATAATATATATGCTTTATTCAAATCTGATTTGGAATATCATTTAGTAACAGATATATTCTGTGAAACTGAAGAAAACAATACTTTTTACTTTAACATTGGGAATACCAGCGAAGGAATTACCCATTTCCTGGCACATTCTTCATCTGTTGGTCTAGTATGTAATTTGTTAGCCCATCAAAATTAATTTTAGATCCTCTAATGTACGTGGATCTTTAGATTTATAAGTACTGTTAATGGTCCTTTCAGTTAAGTGTATGTATTTATGTGCCCTTCTAGAGTGGATTTCCGTGAAGTATTATGCAGGGAGGATGTTAACATAAATAACCAGCCGGCAAATAAATGTCAATTAAATATTCTATTAACATAGCTGGTAGAAGCCCTTTAACATATAAGTACAGAATATTTCAATCAAATTTTATTTTTTGAAATGCTTTCTTATTTAGCTCTCCCATTTCAAGGCATTTTTTTTCTTTTTCCCTTTTTTTCTTTTGGCTAACAAAGGAAACTTTATTTTCAGAGGCGTGTAGCACTGGATGTCAACGTGAGTGCTCTCTGTTTTAGCCATAGAGGAATTTTCAAGTGGTGTTTAAAATGTAAAATCTACAAAATATGCAGATTTGGGTCATTTTTTCTTTTTTAATACCATTTTCTTTGGGGAAAAAAAAGAAACAACTCCTATTCCTCTCCATCCTCCCTCCCACTTCCGAATTGCCAGATTCTAACTATATTGAGACACTTGATTAGATGGCTCATTTAGTTAATTTGAATTTACCATATAAGATGATTGTTTCAGCCACAGAAAACATCTCAAAGACAATGTAAAAAAAAATTCTTAAGATCTACTACCCAGCCATTTTCTCGTGGCTTTTCTGGGACTATAAATGCATGCTTTCCCCAGCCAGTTTAGAATGTTGGATTTTTAAACTTGCAGTTACTGGTGTTGATTTAATGGGATATGTACTTTCCCCTGTATTAACTTTTAAAGAGATTAATGACCCAAGCTGTTATCTTCTTCCCAATACTTAGGATAAATCAGCTGTACTGTTTAGCTGTCCCACAGAGTCTTTGTATTGTGGTCCATCTGTAATAGAGTATGAAATCATCCACACTTTGTGGAGTCTTGTGCTCCTTAAGGAGTTAGGTGTTTTTATGTCTATGCCTGTGTGTACACACCACATATATGTATGTATGCACATTGGTATACATACGTGTGTAGATAGGTGTAACTACTGATTTTCTTTCCTTCATTTGATAAAAATTAATTTCTTTTGTGATTAGATATATATTATATACTCAGACAGGGCAGCTACATGGTGCAGTGGATAGAGGGAAGACCTTCAAATCCAGCCTCAGATACTTATTATCTGTGTGACCCTGGAAAAGTCACTTAACCCTGTTTGCCTCAGTTTCCTTATCTGTCAAATAAGCTGGAGAAGGAAATGGCAAACCACTCCAGCATCTCTGCCAAGAAAACCCCAAACGGGAACATGAAGAGTCAGGCACGACTGAAACAATGAACTACAACCACAGCTACGGTTTACTCAGAGGAATCATATAGCAAAACAGTCGTCAAAGAGTACATTGTAATGAAAGTAAAACTACTGATTAAAACATTTCTCTCTGTCTCTCTATTATAAAGAAAGAGATATTGCAGCTGCTGAGGACCCAAATAATCATGGATTTGTGTGTAGTCACGGAGGGATTGTGGTGGAGGCAACAAATTCAGGTATATTTGGTTATTAGGAATCTAAGAGCATCAGGAAGGTATAGTGTGGTGATGGCTTCTAGCCATACCAACCCAGGCCCCCATCATAGCAATGCCCTTTCTTCCCCTCTACATCCCCAGTCATAGTGATTGTTCAGGTAAGAAGAGAAGCCCTGATATACACACATTCATCTGTATGTGTATATGGACACATATGTATAATCACATGGCTATCTACGCATATGCATATATGTATGTGTATATAGGCACACACATGTGCACAACGTGTTTATGCACAAAGTACACGTATTTATGTGCGTATGCACAACAGCACAACATGTGCACATATAAACACATGTGTGTATATGTATCTATAGACCTATACGTAGATACACGCATCCATGTACATATACATACACTGATCTCTATTGGTTCTTCCTATAACAGAGGCTCAGTATTGTACTGTAGTGGAAAAGACAGCTGACTTCCAGGCTTGGATCTGGTGCTCCGGTAACTGTGATTTTGGGGCAAGTCATTTTTATTTCTCTGAGCTTCAGGTTCCTTATTGGTTAAAAGAGAGGGTTGGGCCGAATGATCTGTGAGGTCCCTTTTTGTTCTCAAATTTTATAATTACATTAGAAGCTTACTAGTTTGCTTTGTGCTGTTGCGCCCTAATCATTATTCTCTCCAAACTTTTATGAGCGCCATTCAGTATTTTCAAACTACATAATTTATACAGAGCTGGAGAGAGAGTAGGCTTCCAGAGTCTTTAGTTCTTGATTTAAGAGCACTAAGCTCTTTTGAACCTTGCTGGGAGTTTGACGGATGTGCCTGCAGGTAGGAATATTGAACAAGGAAGGCTGAATGTCCTTTTAGCAAATGATAGAACCACACATTGAGGCCATAAGCCTGATGGAGAGTGACCATGTCTTATTATAAGTTTACTGCCTGGGACTTTATTTGCACTTAAAATGGGTATATATTAAGAACAGCTTTGAGCAAATAAGTAATTTTGACTGTTATAAATACCCAAACTCTAAAAAAGATAAATGAAATAAGACTCTATCTGCATCCAGAGAAAGAACTGATAAATAGAAGTATGTATAGAATGGTTTTGCATATAGATGTATATATATCTATATATCTGCATGTATATGTATACACACATTTGTGTCTAATGGTAGCCATCTCTAAGGGGAGGGAGAAGGAAAAAAAAGAAATTTGCATTATGACTTTGTTATATATTTAAAAGGAATAGCAAATTGTACATAATAGATTTGCAGCTTCATGTGTAATCATCTTTTTAAAAATTATGTTATGGAAATGCTTGTTTTATTCCATAAATTAAAAATAAAAAGTATATGTTTTAGAGGATGCTGAAAGAACCAAAATGAGGAGGTTGGATTAGATTGCCTGTGACGGCCTCTTTCAGCTCTGGAACTGTCCTATGATCTGTGGCATAAGGGATTTAGTTTAGACATTACACTGTCTAAAAGTTTGGGTGATTATTTCTGTAGATGATGTTTTATGAAATAAGGATGGTTTAGGTAGTTCTATTTGAAAGCAAGAGCAGCAGACTCAATAACTCCTGTAAAGGTTTTTCCAGCCTTGTGGCGCTGCAGTTCTACCTCTGATCTTTCTAATTTCATGTTCTAGAATCTTTTAACTATGATACTTTTTTATAAATAGGGGAAGAGGGAGAGTATATACAGTCTTTTTATTTTTTGAGTCTGAAGTAAAGTATGTTTACAGAAATCAGTGCTGCTGTTTGGGAGAGGTATTAAGTGTTTCCTAGAAGGCCATTAAGGGATTGTTTCGTTTTGGGAGACTTCTGGTTTGAAGTCCTGTGATCAGCCTTCGTAGGGTGCTGACTGTCATTGGTATGAAATTGGGAAACTGCATCCTCGGAGCAGGCAATCGTATGGCTTATATATTGTGGAGCAAGTATGTGGATAAACATGTCGTGGAAAAAAGTGAAGTTGAAAAAAGATTTCAGGAGACTTAGTCACAATGCTTAACTTGGCTTCCACCCTTAGATTCTGTGACCACTAAATTGGTACAACACTTAGGGAAAAAGAAGCATTAAAAATTAGGCTGATGTGGGTGATGGAGTAACATTCAAGATGAGCGTTCTCTCATCTTTCCTTCCTACTTCATTGTCTACCCCCATTCTTTCTCACGTGGCTGTGGATGGAAGTTTATGCTTCAGACCAGTCGTGCTATTTTTTTTGGGGGGGTGGAAATCCAGTGTTAAGAGTAGGTTAGGAAGGATCATGTTTTCTGTCTCCTAAATTCTATAGCTGCCTTTGTGTTTGGCTTTTTTTGGGATTCTAGATACAACACACACATACACATACACACATACACATTAGCTTATTTGATCAAACTTGATGTTAGTTTTTTTTTAATAGAATGGCTTCTGATAACGTATTATTTTCTTGATCCTTTTTTTAAATAGTTCATGAAGTTCTTTGGAAAACATGCTTATCCTAGGAACCATCTCTGTGGTGGTCAGCCATACCAGTCATCAAAATCATATATATTTAGTATCATTTCAGTCATTGTTTTCCTGCCAGTTTTTTTTTGTAAGTAGTATTTTATTTTTTCCAATTACCCATAGTGATAATTTTCCACATTCATTTTTTGTAAGGTTTTGAGTTCCACATTTTTCTCCCTTCCTCCCTCCTGACAGTGTTTTAAGAGACATGTCTCATACCTTATTCCATTACCCCTCCCCGCCCCCAACTCTCGAACAGTAATTGCCTGTTAATGGAAGCAAGCGAGGAGAATACACTAATGAAGAACTGATTCATCCAAAGTACATTGTTTTCTAAGTTATTGTTTCTCTTTATTTTTAAGAATTGGAAATATTTTACTTTTTTGATTTCATTATGAATTACTTTTCAAGTTTGCTTAAGTGTGGTCTGATGCTTCAGGCATCTGTAATTTCATAGTCACAAATCTTCAGAGCTTGAAGGGGCTCCAGTGACCAACCTATATTGGAAAAATAATTCCTTCTCCAACATCCCTGAAAAGTGATTATTTAGATATTGCCAGAATAACTCCAGTGAGAAGGAATCCACTATTCATTCCATTTCTAAACAATTATAAATGCTAGGAAGTTTTTCATTATGTCAGTAGTTCTCAGACTTTGTAATTTTAGGACCCCTTTACAATCTTAAAAATTATCAAGGTCCACCTCTCCCCAGGAGCATTTGTGTCTATTGATATTTACCACATTAGACAATACAGTGTCTTAATATTATTATGAAAATAGTTTTGACTTTGTCAAAACTGAAAGGGGGGGAGGGTCTCAGGTCTTAGGCCACACATTGAGAGCCATTGTATTATATCAAGCTTAAATCTACCACTTTGCAGCTTTTACCCATTGTTGCTAATTCTCCCTTTGGGGTGAAGCAGAGACAGTCTAATTATTGCATTAGATTAAACATCCTTTTGTTAAGGGGATTCATTCTGGGAAGTTTGGATTCAGTCAGAGGGCTGCGCTAGAGGGCCACATGTGGCCTCGAGGCTGCAGGTTCCCCACCCCTGGATGAATAGTTCAAGTTGCAGCCCTTCAAATACTTGAAGATAGCTATCTTATTCTCCCCCTGTCCCCCACTTTTCCACCAATGATCTTCAGATGGTATGAAATAGAAGCCCCTTTTGGCCTTTATTTGAATGCTCTCCAGGGGAATGAAAGTTGGCTAGCATGGACCCCTTCCCCAAGTGGAGAATGAAGTTCCAGAAGGAACACAACAATGGGAGAAAGGGGACCAGTGTGGTATGGCGGAGGGATGTTGTAGGGTTAGACAGCCACAGAGGCGATGAAGTTCCAGGTAATATGGCCACTGAGGCACCTCAGTGGCAAAGCCTGGAAGGTCAGAAGCATAGCTGTAGATGGGGAGGAAAAAACGGTTAAGGAAAACTGATCACCATCTTGACAGTGTGTGTACTTAAAGTTCCCCTACCTCTTTTCCGAGAGTGGGAAATGATTTGTGTATCATCTTCTGTTCTCTGACTTGTTTTTGGTGAAGCCACCATGACTCTTTGGGATTTAGCTTTCCGTTTCTAGATGGTTCACTAACTATTCCTTTAATGCTATGTTCTAGGGAACATATGTTCCAGGAATTGTATTCAAATTCATTGGCCTATAGTGTGTAGGCTCCAGTCTTAGCTGTTTTATTCCTCCCCTCCCCCCCAAGCTGAGATAGCCTCCACCCTTGGTGCTGTTCCCACTTTTGGAGGATCTTTCAGAGGTCAGTGATAGTGCCTCTTCAGTCACATATGGTAGTTCTGTTAGAGTGTGCACTTCCTCCAGTGACACGTAGTACAACCTGTCTATAAGCCAGTGGATTGTCTTTGGGAGCTGGTTTGGTTTCAAAGTTATCACTGCATGGCCAACCTGGTAATGAGCCTCACCAAACTGAGCTAGCTGGTCCTTAGACAACATTTAGTCCATTATTAGGCTTATACTTGAAGCTTTTTATTTTTTTCCATTTGGTCGTATCTGGCAGACTTTGTAATCTTTTGGTATAATTTGAGCCCCCAAAGTCACCTCCATGACATGATGAATTAATTAGTCATAAAACATTTTTAGGCACCTACTAGGTGTCAGGCACTCTGCTAGGGAAACAGAAAGGCTCCCTACTTGCCTTGGAGCAGGTAGGAAGTATCAGCTCTATGGTGCAGTGGATAGAATGCTTGGTCTGGAGTCAAGATCCTTGATCAAATATGACCCCAGCTGTATGACCCTGGATAAGCCACTTAAGCTCTCTTTGCCTCAGTTTCCTCAGCTGTAAAATGGGAATCAATGGCACCTTTATCCCACAGTTTTTCTGAGGATTGAAAGAGAAAATATTTGTAAAATGCACAATACCTGGCCACCATAGTAGGTGCTTAATAAATACTTAACTCTGTTCCTCACCTAAACCAATAAGAAAAAGCTACTGTCACTTGCTTGATGTCATAAATGAGTAATAGGTTAGTTATTTTAGAGCATTTCCTTGACAAGCCTATGACCTTTTAAACTTAAAGAAAAGCAAGATCCTGTGCCCAAAGTCAATGTTGGAGTCTCTGCTGTGTCTCAGCTAGGATTTTGTTTTTAAACAAATCTTCACTTGAATGATATAAAAACATATGAGCACTTTTATCCGCAGTGGAGGGATTGTAGTTGTAGACAGGGTTGTTATTCTTGGTGGCTTTTTGTTTCATTTTTAAAAATTTCACTATATGTATGAATAATATTTACTAGGAGTAAAAGCAAGGCACCCTCAACACCAAAACAAAACACCAAGTTTTATCATGTTGTAGGACAGTTTAAAACATGATTTTTCTTTCCTAGACCCAGGATGAATATCTGGATTTAAAACTGCTTTCTTTGAATGAAAACATTCTGGGGGAAATGACTTTGTCACTAAACAGCTGTGCAGCTTCCATGTTATATATTTATAAATGTCTAATAAATTCAGTAGTAATCATTAGTCCACATAATAGTAAGATGTTGGCTGTGATCCTTGAATAAGCCAGGATATCATTAAATGCCCCAACAGTGGTAATTTTCCAAATGATCCCCTGAAGGCATTCACTTACTGCCTGGGGATGAGCAGCATGCTCTGAGAATGTATTTATTGGACGCTCAGATCAGGCCAATTCATTGAGTGACTTCTTTCTCCCGATTATTTCAGAAAGAAAGCCTCACTATAGGCTCAGTCCTGTGTTGTCAGTACTTATCTGGGCAAATAAGATAAACATTTTCTTTTTTTTTTTTATTCTTTGTTACTGGCTAGGATTCAAGTATTTAAAATACACCCTGGATGTTTTCTTGCATAGCTTTTCCATTGATATATCTAGATCACTAAAGTGTGTTCTGATTTTGGAAGAGGGAGGAATGTTGTTTTCAGTTTTTCTTTTTCCTTCTAGAACATGAAAAGTAGTAAGTATCATTAATCTACTGGGTGATAAATTGAATCATGACCTTCCTCTACACAGGAACAAATGACTTTAGGATTTGTGTACTTTAGGGTGGGATCAAGAAATACCCAGGAATTTTGTCTCAAATGCCTTTTTCTGTTTTTCTCAGAAATATTTTCTGTGTCTGGATTGCTAAACGCCAAAACTATCTCTAGGGTTGTGTTCCTTTATTAAGAGTTTTCTCTACACACCACTTCCCAACATTTAAACCCAGGGCATTATATGTTGTAACTCTATTACATATTGACTTTTTGTACTCTCTCCGTTGCTTTATTTTTTTATCTTTTGTTTTTTGGCATCAAAAGTATTAAGGCTTATCTGCGATCAAAGCTATAGTTATTTTATTATCTCTCTCTGCTCAGCTCCTCCCTTGTTAAATAAACTCCATTGGTCCTCTATTACCTCTCAGATCAGATATAAACTCCACTATTTGGCATTTAAAGATCTTCACAATGTGCACCCGTCCTATCTTTCTAGTCTCTTAGTACATACTCTCCTCCCTGTTTTCTCTGCCTATTTGCTGATCCTTACACATAAGACCCCATGCCCCAGCTGTTTCCATACCTGTCATGTTCTCTCTCTTTAACTTAGATGCTTAGGATCCCCGACTTCCTTCAGGATGCAGCTGAGGTACTACCTTCTTGCAGGAGGCATTTCCTGGTGTCCTCCAATGCTAGTGCCTCTTTCGCTCTAGGTCACCTTCTGTCCGGTCTGTCTGTGTCTCGTATGAACTTATTCATTGTTCATATCTTCTTATTAGAAGGGATGCTCTTTCAGGGTTGGTACTTTTTGCTTTTTCTTTATATTCTCTTTATAGTTCTATTATATTCCTAGCACAGAACAAGCACTTAGTTGATTAATATCTGTCTCAAATCTGTGCCACCACAGTCTTTGTTATCTCACCGGACCTATTTATTTAAAAAAAAGATATTTTTAATATTTTTCCATGATAGTCCTTTCCTGTTCATTCCCCCCTCCTTCCATTGAATTACTTCTGTAATAAAAACCAGTAGACCAAGTAGAACCCTCCAATAACACATGCATCATTTTGTACTGAGAGAATATGTGTATTTTTTTCATCTTTTTTCCAAGAACAAGACTGGCCAATTGAATTAATATGAGCTTGATTGCGTGTTGGTTTTTCTTTTACATTATTGTAGTCATTATGTATATCGTTCTTTTGTCTCTACTCTCTTCACCCTGCATCAGTTCACAGATATTTTTCCATCTTTCTCTGAAATGTTTATATTTATCATTTGTTACATTGCAAAAATATTCCATTATATCCGTGTGCCATAGTTTTGTTTAGCATTTTCCAATTGATAGATACTTATCCTGTTTCCAGTTTTTTTTCTTTCATAAAAAGCGCTGTTATAAATATGTTGTCATTACATGAATCATTAGTGAGAGTACTGGGTCAAAGGGCATGGACAGGGACCTAATTTAATATTTACTCCATAGGCTGAATTTTTTTCTTCATTTATTAAACGTTTTCTTAGAGTTTAGAGGTTTCCTGAGTACACTGTTAGTTGCTACTGTGCTCTGTAACCTTGGGCCTTCCTAAAGCACAGTTCCATATCTATAAATGTGAAATTGGCTTCAGGTTGTGTTGGTAACACACCTAGGAATACCTGTGAGAGTGTGGTGGATGCTTTATAATTGCAGAGGTTCTCCTAGGCTGTTCATTGCTGTTATCTGGCCTGAGGGATAAAAGGGTACTTCCACCAAGTGTATAGGAACACCATGAATTGTTTAGTGCTCACTCTGAATTATCATAAGCAAACTTCTCAATAGTGGGGAAACTTTATATTTGACACTTGAATTCATTACAGATTTAAGTGGAGACCCTGTGAGTTTGAAATGTGAGTAGATTTGTAGCTGATAGATTAATTACTGTTATGATTACTACGAATAATTGACATTTACTTGGCATTGTAAGGTTTGCAAAATATTTTACATGTCTGATCCTTGAGGAATCGCTTCGGGGCACACCGTTCAGTGATGGGGCCCTCTGCTTGACGCGGAGGAATACACTCTGACTAGGTTCAGTGTTGGGGAAGCCTGGCATCTAATGAAAAGTGGGGGCTATGCTTGCTTTTTTCATATTCTTTGGTTCCTTAAACCCCTAAATCAGTACTCCAGTTTCTTTAAAGCTCAGATCTCATCTCAATCTAGGGTTTCCCGAAAAGGTAGTTTGTTTTGTGTGTGTGTACATGTGTGTGTGTGTGTGTGTGTGTGTGTGTGTGTGTGTGTGTGTGTGTGTTAACAAAAAGGTATTCAATGCACAGTATGAATCAGGTATGAAACAAATTTTTATTTACTCTTCACAAAAGGAATGCTAAGCAAAGAACACTTATAAGCACTCACTTGATAAAAATAGTCTTCAGACAGGATTCAGGAACAGCTTACCACTACTTTGATATACTTTTCTGGGGAGTGAATACTTAAATCTCAGAACATAATGTGATTTGTAGGCTTGCTGATTAGGCATTTACACTTCACCTCAGTTCTGCACTGTCTAAACAACTCCCAGTGCATGGCTGGTAGTAAAACAGCGAAGCTTAGGCCACCCACTTTTTTATGATTTAGAAGCTTCCTCTGGTGTCATTTAGTTCTGATTTGATGAGCTCTAGGATTTCTGGACCACTTAATTGACAAACTTAGACATGCTGATCTCTGGATAGATACTTGCTGCCCTAAGATCAGTAAAGAATATACACAAAAAGGTAAAAGGCAGTGAGGGTCCCAGGTGAAAGCCTGTCTAGTTTAGTTTCCCTCCACCAGCTGCCACGTGGGTGTAATAACCAGTAATGTATACTAGGGTGGAGACAGGCTAGACTTTCCCCACCCCAAATGGAACTGTTGGAGTTACATTATGCCCACTGGAGGCAAGAATGAGAAGCTTTCTCTCTCTTTTTTTTTTTTAAACTGACCTAGTGTGTGTACCCTGACGTGTCACAGGGCTGGAGGGAGGACCAAGGAACCACTCAGTGTTTGCTCCATTATATTAAAACTTGTGTAGTTTTCAGTTCTGGGTCACCACATGACCAGAAGCAGCCAAGGAGTTCATCATTGACAACATAACTAAATGCTTAGCCACATGTCCCTAGATACATTTCAGGGGAGCTCAGGGGGCATGTTCCCTAGGATCGCCCCAACTTCTGCTACCCTTGCATCTTATTTGAGCTTCACAATAACCTTGCGAGGTAAGTGGTATTATCTTGATTTATAGATATGGGAGCTGAATCACATACATTGATTAGTAAATGTTGGTGGCAGAATTTGAACATAGATTTTCCCTTATCTCAGGTTCAGCACTCTTTCCAGTACACCTTATTACCTCTATTTAATGGGTACATTCATCTGTTTTTTTTTTTCTTTCAAGTCATTTGTTTCAGAATCAAGTGTATTTCAACCAAATTGAATTCATTCTCCTTTGGCATGATATAAAGGCAAAGTGGAAGATGTATTTTAGAGTTTATTATGTAAAGTACTAAAGGTGAAGATTTTATTACCACTTAGTTGTAGTTTCTCCCTTTTTTACCTCTTGTATCCCCAAACCTCTGAGCTTTTCAATAGAAATTTCTAGGTAACTGAAGTCAAGAGTGAAAGTGCTGTTTTCGTTTTCTCTTCGTGTTTTTATGTTATTTGATGACTTCTGTATCTTTGGAATGCTCTTGTTTTCAGGCCATAGGATTATAGGCTTATAGATTTAGAGCTGGAAAGAGCTCTTTGAGATCATGTAATCTAACCATAGAAGAAGGATCGGAGATTTAGTTATTTTATTATCTCTCTCTGGACTTACTTAAGGTTACAAGGGTAGAAAGCAACTGACTGTTTCTAACCTAGGTCCTGTGACCCTAAGTCTGCTCCTCTTTCTTTCTATATGTTACAAGTTAACTGTGAGAAACAGAATTACTTTTATTCATTCATTCATTTTAATATAACTTATTTTAATTTCTTTTAACTAACAGATATTAATTTTTCCTCCCTCTTACCTTTCTCCAAGCCCATGTGACAATTTAAAAAAAAAGAAAGAAAAATGAAATTTTAATAACTGGTGAATACAGTGAAGCAAAACAAATTCTTGCCTTGGTTGTGTCCAAAAATGTAGGTCTCAGTTTTGCATCTCGGGCCCATCACTTCTTTGGCAGGAGCTGGGTAGCATGCTTCATTGGTTCTTTGGAGTTGCTGGTTGTTACATTGAGGAGAGTTCTTAAGTCTTTTGGGATTGTTTGATTTCTTTCGATGTTATATTTATTATATAAGTTTTTTTTCTCCTCATGACTTCACTTTGCTTCATTTTATACAAATCTTCCTAGCTTTTCCTGAAACTATTCCTTTTGTCTGTTTTTCCCTCAACACAGTGGTATTTAATTACATTTATGTACCATAATTTGTTCAACCATTCCCCAGATGATGGACACTCCTTTGGTTTCCATACCTTTGCCACTTCAAAAGAGCTGCTATAGACATATACATATGTGTCTATACATATACATGTATTATATTTATATCTTTTATAAATTTGAATCCATTCCTTACATATCTTGGAAATGACACCTTTTATCAGAGAAATTTGTGGCACTATTCCTAGGTAATTTTTTTCTTGTAATTTTATCCTCATTGCTTTTGACTTTGCAAAGCCTTTTAAATTTTATGTAAACACAATTATCTGTTTTATCTTCAGTTATTTTCTCTGACCTTTGGTCATAAATTCTTTCCTTTTCCATGGATCCAAAAAGACATTTCTGCCATATTCCTCTAATTTGTTTATGATGTGGCCTTTATGTCTTAAGTTTATCTCTCCTTTGGAGCTTATTTTGGGATATATGACTTGCCTTTTACATGGCTGAACTCTTTTTTTTTTTTTTTGCTTTTTTTTTTGGGCAGGGCAATTGGGGCTAAGTGACTTGCCCAAGGTCACACAGCTAGTACATGTGTGTCAAGTGTCTGAGGCCAGATTTGAACTCAGGTCCTCCTGACTCCAGGGCCGGTGCTCTACTCACTGCGCCACTAGCTGCCCCCGAGCTAACTCATTTTTTCTGGGAAGAAAAAGTCATGTTTCCTAGCTTCATTATATATTGTTTTAGTTTTTAGTGAAATTATGAAAATTTTGAAGGTACTTAGTCAATAACCAGTATTCATGGAGTGCCGCATGGGTGTAGAATATTCAGTGGTAGGAGATTATTATTATGTTAGAGGATATTTCTAAGATGATAAAGAGTTAAAGCTTCCTAGATCGCTGGTAGAGATGGGTGATGAGGGATTGTCAGGATATATAGCTCAGTTAAACCAAGGGATTCTGGCAGGGAGGACGGATTGTTGGTGTAGCACAGATTTTAGGAAACAGTGTGGTCACCTCTAAAATGACCTGGATGAGCTTCTGCCTAAGGAATAAGGAGGAGAGGAGGTGTTTATGGTGATGGACAGGTGAAAATCGTGTAACTGCTTTTCTTCTTCACCGGGGCCTGAAGCAGCCATTTGATTCTTTGGCCAATTCGTAAAAAATGTCATCCACTGATGCCTGGACTTGGAAAGAAATCATTTTATTTGGGCCTAAAAGTAAAGGACGCATACCACTTTAGAAGCATTAATAAAAATGATCCCAAAGCATTAGCTTTAGAGTCAGCACAGTGCTGTCCATAGCAGTTGTAACAATACGGCATTGACATAGGCTGACTCCATTTGAGTAATCCTGAGGATTTACTATTCCAGTGAAAATAATGTCATTTATTTTGGCATCACAGATGGAGACATCCAGGGTTATTTTATCTGCAAACGAAAGCTCTACTTTCCTTGCCAATGCCAAAAGATACCCTAGTTATGTAAGGACTTGAAGTTTTCTTTAAAATTCTATAGATTCTAACAGAAGTCCAAGATTGAAGAGAATATAGCCTGTGGTTAGAACCATGTTTTATCTCCTCTTTTCTTTCTGAGACTTGCGTAATTTTTGGAGGGCAGGTCTGGATGGGGATGTGTCTTTAAACATCCTGAAAATTTTTTTTTTCTTGAAGTCTTCTCTGCTATATTTTCCCTTTAACGACATCATAATTCATCTCTTTTGACTGTATCTTTCTCATTTGGGGATCTCGATGGTGAGGACAGTTATATGCGGATGGGAAGGAAGGAAGGAAACATTTTTTAAGTTCTTATTATGTGTGAGGCACTGAGCTAAATACTTTACAAATACTCCCTTTGCTCCTCTCAGTAACCCGATGAGGTATCCCTATTTAAAGTTAAGGAAACTGAGGCAGATATCAGTTAGGTGACTTGCCCAAAAGCACATAGCTATTAAGTTTCTGAGGCAGGTTTTGAACTCAGGTCTTCTGACTCCAGGCCCAGCTTTCTATCACGTAAGCTGCCTCAGGGACAGGAACTGGACCTGTGACTTCATTGGTCTAAGGAACTCCCAGTGAAGAAACTCCTTTTGTCAGCATAGGTTGGTAACTTCTTTTCAGCTTATAGTCTTGGGGTTGCTTAAAATACTAGAGGTTTAAGTGACTTGCCCAGGGTCAGGCAGTTTGAGTCAGGAATTGAACCCAGGGCTTCTTAGCTCTGATCCTAGCTCTTGATCCGCTACACTATGTTCCCCTTTTAGATTATTTTTTACTTAAAGAGTAAGAGCCAAATTGTGACATGAAGGAAGCCTGAACATAGTTTGCATGGTCTGTGGAGCTGAGTATAAATCACATGCAAATCAACTGCCAGTTACATGTAAATACACTTTTATGCATTGCAATGTGGGCCTTAGGAAAAATCCTGTTTGTGATAATTAGCTTAATCTGTTTTCACATTTTGCTGAAATTTTGGGAGCGCCTGCTTTGTGTGGATGCCTGCTAAGCACTCTGGGAGATCGAACAATTATTAAAGTATGGTTCTAATTTTCAGCAGACTCATACTGAAGAACTAAGACTCAAACAGTTTGTAACTTGATCAGAATCACAGAGCTAGTAAGTGGTAGGAAGAACCAGCTATCCTGAATGAATATGAAGGCTGGCATAGTTTAGATTGTACATCAGAAAGGGCGTTTAAAAGATTAATATCACAGAAACATAGATCAGTGCATTTGTCTTAGGCACTATACACGGATGATGAGATGTTGAGAAGAGATTGAGGTGGGTTACACTTGGGAAAGTGGCTTGGATTGTCTGTCATTCCTAGGTGTTTCCTGCCACCTAAGCCCACTAAAAAAACACACACAACAAAATGCATGCGGATTCTGGAATGCCACATGTTCTTGTTCTTGTTCTTGTTCTTCTTCTTCTTGTTCTTGTTCTTCTTCTTGTTCTTCTTCTTGTTCTTGTTCTTCTTCTTGTTCTTGTTCTTCTTGTTCTTGTTCTTGTTCTTCTTCTTGTTCTTCTTCTTCTTCTTCTTCTCCTCATCCTCCCTCTACCCTTTCTCCTCCTGTCTCCACCTTCCTCCTTCCTTTTTCTTGTTTCCTTTATTATGGGAACTTAGTATAAGAAGTTCAGAGAATAGCTCTGGTCAGGAATCCGGTCTCATGGCGAATTATCTGGACACCATGGTCACTTGGATTTTTCTAATCCACACTTTCCGCCTTCATTCTCTCTCTACCATCCTTCTTTTTAATATGGCAGCCTGGCACCCATTTGTTATTCTACTGAAACTTTTGCCCTTGGAGGTCACCAGTAATCTTCGTGTCACTAAATCCAGTGACCTTTTTCCCTTTCTTTTTGGTTTCATTTTTTCCCAGATCTCTCTGGCCATTTGCTTTGTTTTTTTCTTCACTGATTTTTCCCTCCTGTTAAATTGGCATCTTCAGTCACTTCTTTTTCACTTCAGCCTCAGTCTCAGATCTCCATTTTTCTTTTCTTTTTTATTTTTTTTGGTTTCTCTTTGGCAGGGCAATTGGGGTTAAGTGACTTGCCCAAGGTCACACAGCTAGTACATGTGTCAATTGTCTGAGGCTGGATTTGAACTCAGGTCCTCCTGACTCCAGGGCCAGTGCTCTACTCACTACACCACCTAGCTGCCCCACATCTCCATTTTTCTACTGGATGTTTTCAGCTAAATACTTTTACATCTCATGACACTTGGTGTGCCTGGAACAATTTTTGGTTTTCCTTTAGAAGTCCACCTTCTTCCTCCTGACTTCCCAGGCTCTGTTAGAGATGTCATGACTTTCCAGTCACTGATAAGAGATGAAATTATAGAACCCAAATCTGCAAAGTACTCTTCAATGGCAGACCAACTTGGCAGTGGTTTGCACCAACTGGATATTTAGTTCAGTTGCTGAGATCAGTCAGTCAAGGAGAGGAAGGGAAAGGAAGAAACATTTATGTGGTACCTGTTATATACCAGGCATTGTGCTAAACACTTTTTATGATTTTTTTTTTCATTTATTCCATCAGTAAACATTATAATGACCCTATTTACCAGGTAGTATTTTTGGTGTGGTATATACAAAGACAAAAAAAATTAAATTCTCTCTTCCTATAAAGCGCTTATGTTCTCTTAGGGGAAAGGTGCTTACATTTAAGTAAATACAAAGTAGACATATAGTTTAAAGTAATGGGAGAGGTGGACCAGCAGGTGGGGGAGTTGGGCAGGAAAGGCCTCATATAGGAGGTGAGGTACTTGAGCTGAACTTTGACGGATGCTAGGCATCTAAGAGAAACCGAGGCAAGTTGGGGAGTGAATTCCAAACTTGGAGGATAATTGTGCCAAGGAAAAGAGCCAGGAAATGGAATATGTCAGGTGCATGAAGAGGAGTAAGGTATAAAAAGCCTGGAGAGGGAGGCTAGAAACAGATTGTGAAAGGCTTTAAATGCCAAGTACTAGAGGCAGTAGGAGAAAAAGAATTTTTTTGAACAGGGGAATCACATAGACTCTGTAATGGATGGATGGAAATGGGGAAAGACTTGAGGCAAAGGTGACCAGTTAGCCCTTAATTTCATCCCTTAATTTGCTTCAAAAATATTTTGTTATCTATTTCAACATAATTGGTTTTCTTTGTAATCATGAGTATTTTATTTTATTCATTTAAAAGTATTATTCTGAGAAGGGATCCATAGGCTTTACCACACTGCCAAAGAGGGTTAGGAGCCCTTAAATTAGGCAGATTATTGCTGTTATCTAGGTGGAAGGAGACGAGGACCTGGACTGGGGTGGTAGCCTGTGTGAGTGGAGAGACGGTATGGATGTGGGAGATGTGGAGATGGAATCCACAAGGCATAGCCAATTGGTTGCCATGTATTTTCAGTCTTTGGTACTTTCATATGCTAAATGGGGGTGGTTGTATGGATTAATTAGTTAATGTTTATAAAGCCTTATGTAAGTGCCAAGCAGGATTATTGTTAAGGGTTGAGCTCCAGCTAATTCCAGCGTAAAGAAAGCAGTGAGGAAGAAAACAGGAGACAAGGAAAAGGTAATTACACAGAAAATAGGCTTTTATGACTCAATTTAACATATTAACATACTCTTTTATTATTATAAAGTAGAATTTTATTTTAAAGTGATCCTGTGCCCTCCTCCATTATGCAAATAGAATTATATGGAAGTATGTTGAACTAAACAGTTCAATTTCCATTTAGTATATTTTCCTGAGTTTTGTACTAGAAAACAAAATTCAGAGTAAAGAAGTTATTTCTTTTTATTGAGCTGGTTTTCTGCTGTTCTTTCTCTCTCTCAATTTTGAATAAATAAATGTCCTTGGGTAATCACAACTCAACAGTATAAAAGGTATAACCAATGAAGGTTTAAAATCTGGGTAGAGTTTCAGCACCTCTCAGATAATTTATTAAATTATTAATTTTAAGTGATAATTTAGAAGGTCATAAACTAGAATCCTTTGCCAGACTCAGGCTCAGTCCTTTGTCACTAACAAAAAATAGTCACTTGCCTGTTATTTGCAATGTGGCTTTCAAAAAGCACCTTTGCTTAAGAAACCCCAAATTGATTGGAATGTAGCTTAACATTTGTATTGTCTTACTAATTTGAGTAGAACTGAAGTGATTTCCTTTCTAAAATTAACACAGATTTTATGCCAATTTGTATATAGCCTCAAAAAGCTTTTCAGGATAAATTCCCTTCTCAAGGAAGGGAATACATTTAGTTTGAAATTTTAATCGTGATGATCAGCACATTCTCCATAGCAACCTAGAGGTACATACTGCTTAGATTCTGTACGCCCAGGAGCATAAGATAATTAGGGTCACCATAAAATGTTATGCTGCAAATCATATCATGGAAACAACCACATATTTTAATATATTGCCTTCCCAGAGACAATGTGGATGGATTAAATTATGAGATACTTTTAAAGTTCACTTACAAATAAATTTAACCTGTGTCATTTAGGATAATAAGATCATAGATTTAGAGCCAGAAGGGACCTTTGTGGCCATCAAGGCCAGCCGCTTCATTTTACATGAGGAAACTGAGGCACAGAGGGGTTGAATAATTTGCTCGTGATCACATACTATTTATGGGGGAAATGTTGTCCCCACCCAGGGTGTGTGTGTGTGTGTGTGTGTGTGTGTGTGTGTGTGGTTAAAATAATAAATTAAATGAGATTAATTCAGCCTGGGAAATAAAAAAAAAATCTTGAACTCATTTAGTGAGAACTGAAAATGGCAAGTTAAAATAGACGTAGCTCTTTAGCTGAAGGTGAAACAGAGATATTGTAGTTACTAAGAGCTATTGAAAAACATTTATGCTGGCTATCAATATAATAGCATTTAAGGCTAAAGTCTGTGCAGGTAGAGAGTAATGTTCTTAATTAACAGTGTGACCCAGTGCTCTGGGAGGATGATTGGGAGCCCTCTGGAAGGTTTAATTCACCTCCTAGCTATGGCATCTTAATGATGCTGCCCTATGCCTCTGTGCCAGTGAAATGAAGGAAGCAATTTTGAGATACACCACAGAGATACTTTCAGGAACTCTGAAAATCTGAAGCAACAAATAGTAAGCTTTAGTGCCGTTCTTGATGCTTGGGATTCTCGGTTGGAGTCTTGGTTGGTTTTTGGACAAAAGGGAAATGACAGTGCGAAGTCTGTGTAATGAACGCTTGGTGTTCCCTCGGCCAGGTGGACCTGGCAGTGAGTTGTTGGGCCAGCTGTGAATAGCATTTGATTTTTTCTTTCATGTTGGGCCCATAGTCATCATTTAAGGGTATTGTTTCCTGAATAAACCGTATGTTCCTAGAGTCTAGGAATGACACAGTAAGCAATAATACAGTACATTGATTGAATTTATTCAGGCAAACATGGGGGGAGGGGAAAGGAAGGATTTTGTTGGAGGAGCCATTAAAAAGCCATTTTCTTGAACAGAATAGATTCTGAATCATCTCCAGATAGCATCCAAAAGCAGTAGTTCTCAAAGGACATGCCATGGTACACTTGGGATAGGTGTAACTGAATTATGTGGAGCTCACACTTGTAATTTTATGCTGCCTGAGTCTCTTGGGTGGGTATTTGTAATGAAAAAGAATAATACTGTGCTCTGAGGGGGAAACAGTTTGAGAAATACTGTCCTAGAATCAGTTCTTCGCAGTGTGTTACAGTCAATAGCTCACAGATTTTTTTCATCGCATAATCCTCTTTTCTCCCTCCAAAAGTGTATACCATCACTTCATGGTACTGTTTTTTTGAGGGGTCCCTGAACCTGTCATTTCAAAGGTATAGGAAATTCCCAGAGAGGAAGCACCCTCTAGTAAGGCATATTGGGAAGGGCAGGGAATGAGTATTTTTATAGGACCTATTATGACCAGGCAGTGTTTCTACCAGTGAATACTGGGAAACGGAATAAGCATTTATATGGGAGACTACAGAGGGCTAGTTACTGTGCTAAGTACTTTCTACATGTACCTCATTTGAGCCTTACAACAACCCTGCAAGGTAGGTGCTGTTATATCAGCCCTATTTTACGGTTGAGAAAACCAAGGTAGAAAAAGTTTAAGTGACTTGTCCAGGTTCTCACAGTAAGTGTCTGAGGCTGAATTTGAACTCAGACCTTCCTAACTCAAGGGGCTACTTAAATTCTCTTTTAAAAAATAAGTTTATTTATTTTTAGTTTTTAACATTTACTTCCGTAAGTTTTAAATTTTCTCCCCCTCCTTGCCCTTTCCTTCCCCAAGACGGCATGCAATCCACTATAGCCTCTACATATTCCTTCCTATTATACATATTTTCACATTGGTCGTGTTGTACAGAAGAATTAGAATGAATGGGAGTAACCATGAGAAAGAAAAACATAAAACAAAAAGAGAAAATAATCTCCTTCGATCTGCATTCAGACTCCATATTTCTTTTTCTGGATGTGGATGGCATTTTCCATCGTGAGTCTTGGAATTGTTTTAGGTCCTTGCATTGCCCAGAAGGAACTACTTAAATTCTAGCTACATTGTTGTTGTTGTTGTGGGTAGTGGTGGTAGCGAGGGCATCTGCAGTTGTCCTGATCTGTATCTGGCCACTGGACTCAGATGGCTCCAGAGGAGAGAGTGAGGCTGGTGACTTTGCACAGCCCACCCTCACTTAAATCCAGTTCACTTGCAGGTCATGACATCACTTTCCTTATCTCATGATCCTCTTAAAGAATGAAGTACGAACAATGATCTGTGAGTAATAGAAGCTGCTCCACTAGGGACCCAACTGGGCAGTTCCAGTTAGCACAGCTCCTTCCTTCCTTCTTTCCTTCCTTTCTTCCTTCCTTCCTTCCTTCCTTCCTTCCTTCCTTCCTTCCTTCCTTCCTTCCTTCCTTCCTTCCTTCCTTCCTTCCTTCCTTCTTCCTTCCCTTCCTTCCTTCCCCTCTTTCCACGTAGGGAATCATACCCTTATCTGCGGGTGTTTTGCCCAAAGGAATATAAATTTTGATCGCTGAAACCTTGCAAGATATCTTAGGATTTATGGGCCAGATTTCTTTTTTAAGGACCATGCTTTAAACCTAGATCACTCTAACTCTCTTTGATTGGCCAAAAACAGGGTGCTCTGTCTCACTCCCCCAATCCTCCCTTGGTCGTTGGTTGGACTATGATGGCTCAGAGAGAGTGTAAATAACAACCGTTTCTGTTTTGACCAGAAACTCTCTGAGATTGATTTTTTTTTTGGTGACTAGGTAAAAGAGACCATGCTTTGTCTCATTTCTTACCTAGCCTTAAGCACTGGATGGGTGTTGCCTCAGGCCAACTGAGACCTGGGAAAGACCTTAGCTTGAAAAGGTCTTCCACTGCGTCTGGGGCCTTCTCCAGACATAGTGATCTGTATCTTGCCACTGGACCCAGAGGATAGAGTGAGTCTGGTGACTTTGCACAGCCCTCCCTCACTTAACTGCAATTCAGGAGGACTTATCTTTGTGAGTCCAGACATGGCCTCAGACACAAGCTGTGTGAGCCTGGGCAAGTCACTTTAACCTGTTAGCCTCAGTTTCCTCATCTGTAAAACGAGAGGGAAATGGCAAAGCACTTTCTTTGCCAAGAAAACCCCAAACGGGGTCACGAAGAGTTGTATGTAACTGAACAACTACAAAATGACACACTCTGCTGAATGCGACGAACATAGGAATGACCTCTTGGAAGAATAGTCCTTTCCTCCCAGGGGCTCAACCAACAGTATCAATGTCATTGGCTTTCAGCCTTATAGCATCCTCGTGTAGCCAGAGATGTGATATTAAACAAATGCTTCTCTCTACTTCATAAACATCAGTCAACCAGTTGATCAGCATTTGTTAAGCTCTTACACTGTGGCAGGCACTTTGCTAAGCATCAGAGGTACAAATAAAGGGAAAAACAGCTCCTTGCCTCAAGAAGCTGACCCTCTAATGAAGGAAACAGTTCCTGATCACCATATTCATATAAGATCTACACAGCTTGCACGTATGTAAGGTATTATCTGAGGGAAGGCACTTAGCAGTATGCTCTTGTAGAAGATAGGATTTGAGCTGAGTCTTGAAGGAAGCTTGAAAGTGAGGAGATGAAGGTCAGGAGTGAGAGCATTCAGGACATGGGAGACCTCCACCACATGGAGTGTTGTGTGTGAGCAGCTGCAGGTAGGCCAGGGTCTGGGGGTCACAGAGTGCAGAGATGGTGCTAATTTGTAAGAATACTAGAAAGGCAGGAAGGGGCCAGATTGTGAAGGGCTTTAAATGCTAAACAGAGGGTTTTTATATTTGAACTTGGAGGTAATAGGGAGCTATTGGAGTATACGCTTTTTTGGGGGGAGCAGTCGGGGTTAAGTGACTTGCCCAAAGTCACATAGCACACAGCTGGTAAGTGGCTGAGGTCGGATTTGAACTCAGGTACTCTGGACTCCAGGGATGATGCGCTATCCCCTGTGCTATCTAGCTGCCCATTGTGTGTGAGTTTCTTAATTAAAACTATCCTTTGCAATTTTTAAAGAATATATTCTGTCTAAATATTTGTTTTAACATACCAGATTTTCTTCAGATAGGTATATCTACATCCTTATTTTATAGATAAGAAAAAAGATAATCGTGGAAGATAAACATTAATGGTTGCCACAAAGTTTACATTACATAAGCATTTTTGAAATATTCCAACCCTTTCCCTGTGAATTCTTCACGACCTGTCTCCATGGGCAATATGGTGTGATAGGAATAGTGCAGAACTGAGAGTCAGAAGACATGGGCAGAGCTAGTCTTAGCTTGGTCACTCATTTTCTGTGTTACTTAGGCCAATTAAATTAATTTAAACAAACATATATCAAGTGCCTGTTGTTTAAAAGACACTTGCAAGTTACCTAACTTTTGGGCATATGGGTGTCAGTTTCTTCTTTTGTAGAATAAAGGTGTTGGAGTGGATAAGGGATACCTCATAGATATGTAGTCTGAACTCCTCATTTTACAGAAGAAGAAATTGAGTCCAAGAGAATTACTTTGCAAAGTTATTCCTCGAGACCTACAACACAGTTTCTTCTATGTCCTGAGAGCCTAGGGCATGGCTTGAGGTAGTATTGGAAATGAGAAGACAGTTTTGTGACATTTCAAGCATGAAAAGTGAGAATTAATAAGCACAAATCTAGATTTGTTGGCTAGTGGTTCAGGAACAAAACTCAGAATGTATTAGAATTCTGTCAGCTCCTTTTGAGTAGGGATTACTCCAGATCCACCACCATCAGAGATTCAGCCCCTTAGCTCCTTTTGAGTAGGGATTACTCCAGATCCACCACCATCAGAGATTCAGCTCCTCGTGTCACGACAACTTTGGGTATCATTCCTTCCAGAGACCTCTTGTGTACTAAAATGTAACCTTGTTTTCTTTTATCCCAAACTCTTAGCACAGTGACTGGCACATAGTAGGTGCTTAATATGTTTTGTTGGCTGATGATACATTGTGTTTAATAGTTGCTTTCCTTGATGAGTGTGGTGGACATGCTTTCTTTGAATTCCCCATCCAGCATGTATATGTTATCTTTCTATTATGAAATATAAACTGCAAAAGATTAACAATGTATTTGGAATTCATTTATATGGTCAGTGTACTCCAAAGTGATGGAAGGATAAGATAAAATTTTCATCTTTTGGGGATATATGAGGTGGCATAAAATAGCTAGTAGTGGAGTTGGCTGTACGTACTACTTCTTAATAATAAGATAATGAATAAAGATTTGATGCAGTCCTTTGGTGAGAGCACCAACCCAAAGGAGAGGTCAAAATCCAAACAAGAGTCTGACAGCTGTAATGATTTTAAGGATAACCAAGAGTTAATGAAATATCTGTTCTTGGCTCACATCAAGGTTAAGCAAGGATTGTAATGATGTTATACTTGGATCAAGGTGTGTTATAGCTGAGTTTGACTGTACCAGGGTTTGAAAATGATTTCAAACATGCTGACAGTCACTCATCAACAAAGGCTTTTTACTGTGCTACAAATATCAGAGAGAGAGAGGAAAGGAATCAGAAGTCAAAGATTAGAGAACTTGTTGTTTTTTTCCTGTCTCTTGACAGTAGGAGAGGTATGACAGTATGTGATTGGTTTTGTGACAGCAGCAAAAATTAAATAAGCACTTTTGACAGGGGAAAGGGCATGCTGTATTTCAAATGAGAGAGAGAGAGAGAGAAGAGAAAGAGAGGGAGGGGGGAGAGAGAAAGAGAACAGGAGAACTCCTTTGCTAGGACAAAAGGTGGCTTGATGGAGTTTTTCTTGATTATGTAATTATGGTGATTATAAATTAACACCTTGTATTTAGCATGTAATGTACCTCCTGGGGTTATGCTGTGTTGAGGATGCGTAATTAAAAGTATGAAAGGATATGTGATGTATGTCCATAAGGCCACCAGGGTGCTGATTTACTCGGCTTACATGCTATAGCCTTATGGGACGAAAGGGATTAATTAGTATTTGATCATAAGAAGTCAGGTGATGTAATTCAAATTAATTACGGGATGTGTTCTGAAGGGAAGGGTGGACCTGAAACAGTTGATTTTTATAGGATCTCAAAATAGCAACCACAGACCTTGCCTTGAGTCGTTATTTTTGAAAATAATGAGAAATGTAATAAAGTTGGCTGATGGTATCGATTCATCTTTCAGTATGTACAAAAGGGGAATCTTGAGAAACAGGCTGGATACATGGTGGTAAGAGGGAATAATAGAAAGTTCTCCTTGTTTAAAAAAATATAAGACACAACAACAAATAAAGCTTCACAGCCTTTCTTCTGGTGAGAAAACAGTGGGGGAACAAGATGAGACCTCTAATCCAGGGAGATGATCCCTGGGGCAAGGGTGGCAGGATCTGCCCCTAGTCCTTGAGACATGTTGCTTGGGGGGTTTCTAGGATGAATTCCAGTGGCCAGCTTTGCTTTAGTAGTTTGAGCTAGTTAGCCTGGCTTTTCTCTTTGCTCCCTATACTTTGTATACAGGTGGCCCTCAGGATTTGCTGGGCCATACTGCAGATCTTGATACAGCATGCATACCACTTACGTGCATATATTGCATCTGATGGTCAGTCGCACTCATGCTTATGGTAGCAGCTCACATTGATAGAAAGTCATAAATTTCCACAGCATGTTACATTTATAATTTCAATTTGATCTTCACAGTAACCTTGCGATGTTGTTGTTGTTAAGTTGTTTTACTTGTGTCCAACTCTTTGTGACCCCATCTGGGGTTTTCTTGGCAAAGATACTGGAGCGGTTTGTCATTTCCTTCTCCAGCTCATTTGACAGATGAGGAAACTGAGGCAAACAGGGTTAAGTGACTTGCCCAGGGTCACATAGCTGGTGAGAGTCTGAGGCTGGATTTGAACTCAGATCTTTTTGACTCCAGGCCTGGTGCTCCATCCACCGTGCCACTTAGCTGCCATACCCTGTGATATAAGTTATAATAATAATATTTTCCTAGTGCTTCAGGGTAGGTGCTATTATCCTCATTTACAGATGAGGAATCTGAGTCTGAGAGTAACTAGCAGTATTTGAGCTCAAATGGGTCTTTCTGACTCCAAGTACAGTGCTCTCTCTACTGCCACATACCTGTCTGAGGTGTTGAAGGCAGCTAGATGGCTAGAACACTGGGCCAGGAATCAGGAAGACTCATCTTCATCAATTCAAATCTGGCCTCCCACACTTACTAGCTGTGTAACCCCGGGCAAGTCACTTAGCCCTGTTTGTCTCCATTTCCTCTTGTGTAAAACGAGCTGGAGAAGGCAATGGCAAACCATACTAGTAATCTAGTAAAAAGTAGTAAGTAGTAAGCGCTGAAAACAACATGGCAGGTGTCATTACCCCATTTTCCAGATGGAGAAATTGAAACCGAGGAGAGGTTTTGTCAGGTTAAGGTCACATCGAAGTAAATTCAAAGCTAAGTTGCTTTTTTCCCCTTTGACTTTAAATCCAGTATATTTCTCATATACCATGCTGCCTTATCTACCTCTTCACCAAAGAGTTGGTCACCAGAAGTTGACTATTTCTGCTTTGTTGAATCATTTTGTCTTGGTATCCCTAAATGCTGTGTATGTCATAGGTGTCCAGTCAGTCATTTTTGAATTAAATCACCCATCAGTTAGCTACCAGAAAATGAGTGTTTCTAACCATGATGATTTATGGAACCTTTCTGATAAGACCTTGGGCATGCTGTGATCTGTATTTGGTGGGGGATTCAGCGATCACTGATCCTTGCACTTTTTTAGTGAATGTCCCAGAGCACTTAGGATCTCATTTCATAGACCTCACTTTTCATTACCAGCACCATGGCAAAGGTTCTCAGCTCTTAGGAACACATAGTCGCGGTACTGTGGGCATTCAGGCATGACTTCTGGTAGCAGTTACTGGGAAGGGCAATAAACTTTTTAGACTCTGACACTACCAGTTAGAGGGATGATGATGTCTTAGGAATCTTATTTCCTAATGATGTTTCAGAGGCACAGTAGCTCTGTCTGTCATGACTTTGTATAGTTGAGCTTTGATGTGGTTAGTGCTTACAGACTCATAACCAGATTTTCGATTAGGAATGACAGATTAGTTTAGGACCTTAGTGAAATTTGATGTAAAAAGAACACAAAAAGGCAGAAGTCCCTAAAGATGAGTATAGGGGTTTTAGTGACCTATTTGCTTCAGTGGTATTCCCCAGGCCATGGTTTGATATGAACGTATATATTGAACTTGTAACAATTTACTTGCCATCTTGGGGTGGGGAGTGGGGAAGAGAGGGAGAGAAAATTTAGAACTCAAAATCTTGTGGAAGTGAATGTTGAAAACTAAAAATAAATGTTATTTTTAAAAAAAGAAAATAACGTTCAGTGAGAGTTGGGCGAGAAAATCAGAATCACTGTGCACTGTTTAGAAAATTTAAGGATGAACTTTATCAGTATGTGACTTGAAAGGTCTATTTTAGGCAATGTAAGTGTTATTATGCTATATATAAAGGGCAGCTATGTGATATGGTAGATAGAACACTGGGCCTGGAATCAAGAAGACTCATCTCAGGCCTCATACATTTATTCGATATATGACCTTGGGCGAGTCACTGAACCCTGTTTGCCTCAATTTCCTCATCTCTAAAATGAGCTGCAGAAGGAAATGGCAAACCACTCTAGTATCTTTGCTAAGAAAACCCCAAATGGGATCACAGAGAATTGAACACAACTGAAAAATGGCCCAACAACAACAAAATTGGTAATAATGGTAAAAATAACTGAAATCTTATTTAATTCTGATAACAGACTCTAAGGTAAGTGCTATTGATACTGTCATCCCCTTTTTACAGGTGAGAAAACTGAGAGTGACTTGCCTAGGGTTGCACAGCATGTAAGCCCCTGAACTCAGGCATCACTGTTCTGTCCCCTCTGCCCTGGCCCATTCTACTCAGGTCTTCCCATAGTTCAGAGAAGAAAACCCAGAAGTGCCTCAGAGGATTTCAGGTCTGATTTCGCAGCTCTGGTTTAGCTCACTACTCTCCTTAGGTGATATTACTTAGAGCAATAGCATATTTTTGTAGCATCGCATCCTTTTCTTAGCCCTTGAATGCTCTCCCCTACCTTATCTTTGCTACAGGGTCTCTTCAGCTGGAAAAGACAAGCCTTTTAAATGACAAGCTGTCTTAAAAAGATGTAGGGAGATTTGCCATAAGAAAGAAAAACAAAACAAGAAAAAAACAAATTTAAATCTAAGCATTAACGTGAGGAAAATTGACCAGGAAGAAAATGCTTTTTGCTAGACTCACAGTAGACTCGGAGGGCTTTTTCCTTCCAGATTTGTCATTGCCTGTTTCTCCTGCCCAGTTTGTGTGTTCCTTTTTATCCCATTTTACAACTGCCCCCCTCCACCAATCCCCTCCCTCCAATGCCCTTCTTTCTAAATGTAGGGATTTATCATTGCTCCTTGTTCATCTGCTGTACTTGGTATGTATGAAAGCTTTGTACAAAGAACTTTCAGTCAATAAATGCCTTTGAAGAAACAGTTTCATTCTAAATCTAGTAAGAAAATGTATAAGCCTGCATGGAGATTTGGCAAACATCCTTATTGTGTCTGTCTCAATCGGGCACATCATTCCTGACAGGATCTTAGACTCAGCCACTGCCAAGATGCTTGTACATGCTGTGGCAAAGCTTTAGGGCAGACTCTCCATTTGAAAGGTTGGATGTTTTTACACAAGGGTTTCCTCCTATTTCCCTCCAGAATGATTGTTAGCTTGTATTATACATGAGTAATCCTGTAATAAAACTTGTCACATTATTAATTAAAAACAACACATGGAGGGTCCTGGGGGAATAGGTTATAGAAAAAAGTATCCAGTGTAATTTTGAATAGGAATTCTTTTAAGGTGGTCTGTTTCATTCTTTCTGTTACTTTGACCAGTGATGGAATTGGTGAGTGATAGGACAGAAAGGGACAAAGTCTTGTCATCTCATGGACCTGTTAGGGTGGAAATTGCTGACTATTGTTGTATATAGACAATGAATGAATGATACATTCCCTGAACTTAGATGATTCTGATTCTAGTCATTGAGTTGGATTTAGCTAACTCCGTTAGCAGGATGAATAAAACTCCATCTGAAATCTTTTATTGTATTGTGCTTCTTCCATTGGACTAGTTCTTTTGTTTAGAAAATATCATTTTCTTAGCAATTTCTTAGCAGGGTCAGGGGGAAGAAGTTTTAGTTTCTCTTTATGCTAGAAGTTCAACTAGTTCTGCCTGATTTGGTATGTGTCTTGGAGATGTAGCTACTTTATCTTAGTTTCTCTGTTTGGAAGGTTCCTCGTTCTCTTTCTAATGTTTATTGTAGGAAGGATACCCAAGAATGCATTGTAAGATTCTTTTAAGCCCTTCATGGAAGCTACAACCTAAATATGATTTACTAATTAATTTAAAACAACAATTACACAGAAAAAAAGCATATTTCTAGTTGGATACTAAAAGAAAACATGTCCAGTGAATTAAGGTTCTCTGACAGCATATTAGAGTAAATAGGGGTAATTCATCTTTTTATTTTCAGTTTGTCAAGCCTTTGAGCTCCTTTGTTGTTGGGTTGTATGGTTTCTTGTTCCTTTTCCTAAGGAAAGAGAGAACAGGATTACGTTAATTTTGTTTTATTTACTAGAATCAGGTGGGAAAAAAGTAACCCACGAAAACCAGGCATTATGTCTTATAGTCTTGTTAAATCTAGAACCCAATTTGTTTTAATGGAGGACAAAGTAGATTGTTTCCTAGAATCAGGTATTGTGTAGAATAAACCTGTTTGAAGGATAGAACAAAGTAGTATACTTGGTCACATTTGAGACCTGGCCTGAAGCTTTTGATTTTATACTGGGAGCTGATGTCACTCAATCAAAATGAACAAACCACAAAAGACAAAGCTACAGTGAACTGAAATAAATGCTTGTGAAATGCAGTTTCTTGGACTGAACTGAATCGTGTGCAGCTTTGATGGGGAATGTACAGAGAGCTTATCCTTTCTTGCTTGTAGTAGAACTTATATGAACAGTAATTACTGATAATCTCTTCTAGCTGGTCTGTCTTGTTCACTTATTCATTGCTCAGCTACAAAGAATAGTCTGTATGGTGTATTTTTCTAGTGCTGTGATGGCAGCATCATAAATGGTTTTCATTGTACATATTCATTGTTCTAGACACACAACTGCCCGCTAAATGCTTGTTGATTAATCCTAGCAAAGTCCAAAAAGGATGAAACAGCGGATACCTTCACTTGGGTAGGTGTTCTTGTTTATACTTTTGTCATGAAGGATTAGTTTTTGTAAATGAACAAAGTCCCACCTTGCGTCTTACATTCAGAGGGGGTGGCCCATTGTAGGTTGTGACATAAAACTTAAAAATTCAGGTACATTATGGTTTACTGATAGCAGCCAGTGGCTATAGAAATATTAGTTGTTGTTGTAAGTGTGCTTGTTACCGTTCTCCATCGGCAAAACCAATAAAAGCTCTTTGGTTATGGACATCTCCTCAAATTTGTATGGTTTCCATCTCTTTGACAGTGTCACTTAAGATATAGGGCTACCTTGGTGAAAACAATATTATAGCCTACAATTTGTTGTTCAGTTGTTTCAATCGTGTCTGACTCATTGTGGCCCCGTTGGGGGTTTTCTCGGCAAAGATACTGGAGTGGTTTGCCATTTCCTTCTCCAGCTCGTTTGACAGTTGAATAAACTGAGGCAAACAGGGTCACACAGCTAATTCTTTCAGAACAGTTTCTTTAGGAGTAAAATCCATGGAGGCTTCATCCTTTGTTGACATTTACATTCTTTATTCGTTAGCAGGTGACCCACCTACTTATGCTTCATCACCTTTAAAATGTCTCTGTTTCCAAACAATTCCAGAGTTGTAAGAGATCCTAGAGGACATGGTACAGGGGAAGAGCACTGACTCTGGATTCAGAGGACCTGGGTTCAAATCCTGCCTTTGACAATCTACCTGTGTGACCTTGTGTAAGTTCTTAACCTGCCGGGGCCTCAATTTCCGCATCTGTAGATTGAGGGTAGGGTGGACTGTATGACTTTTGAAGTTGCTTCCAGTTCAAGGTCTGTGATCCTATATAAAATATAATGTAAGTGGTACCCAAATAAGAAATCTTTTCTAGAACTCCCCAAGAAGCAAAGGGGTCATTTAACCTTTACTTGAGAACTTCTGGTTGGGGGATGCCCATTACTACACAGGGTAGTCCATTATGCTTTGGCATTGCAAGCCTAAATCTGTCTGCCCCACTACAGCTTCCATCACCCGTTGTTAACAGCCTGCCTGCATTGCCACCTTCCTCATCATGTAGTGGGTGCTATGATGCATATCGTCCACGCAGCAACAGGGAGATGGTGTAAGGATGCCTGCTTATCCATTCTTGGCAGTACTGAAGTTAACAACTGCCACCAATATGGCAGGATTGCCTTGATCCAAATGTGGCCCCAATGAGTCATGTGGATTGGATTTATGAGGTGATCTTCTATTAACGGGGCAGAAACCCCTTAATTTAAAACTGATTCCTTCCTTGAAACAGGAATACACCCTCCAGTGACCCTTAGAGCTGGGAGGAGTAGGAATGTAGAAGTCTTGAGATATTTTGAATATGTGTAAGCTTTTACTTTTGTCAGTATTAAATTTCTTGTTATTAGATTTGGCCATACATTGTAGCCAGATGAGATCATGTGAGATCCTGATTCTGTCACCTAATATGTTAGGTATCCTTAGATCTTTGTATTATCTGCAAACGTTAGAAAGGCTTCTCTCCTTTTATTCAAGTTGTGTGCACGTTGTCTCTCTGATAGAAAATAAATGCTTGGAGGACAGGCTTTTCCATTTTCCTTTGTATCCTTAAAGGCACCTAGCATACATAGTGCCTGGCAGATAGCAGGTGTTTCATAAGTGCTTTCTGATTGGTTAAAAAAATATTGCAATGGCTTAGAGTCAGGGCCAGATTTTCTTGGCACCTTCCATAAGAGACCTACTCCAAATCTGCATCTACCAATTTTTTCTCCTGTTTTTAAGTCATTATTTGAGTTTATTCCATATTAAACTATTGTTCCCTTTTCCTTTCACTCAAAAAAATTACTTGAATCAGACAATCTTTCAAAGGAAAGATAACTCAATCTCAAATCTGTGACATATAAATAGAGGGAAATTTGTTAACACTCTGCTTAATTACAGTGTTTGGCCCTTTTCTAAGTAGTATGTCAGTTAATTGGGCACCACTGTACTCTTGGTGCCAGAAATTGCAGATAACTGTCCTCAAGCATCAAAACCATCAGTTGGGCTGTTTGGTGTCTAAACCAGTTCTCTATCAAACAGCCTCATTGCCTTTACCTCATTTGTTTAATCCAGTATGAAGCAGTGATAAATCCCAGCCCAAAATGTTATCATGTCTCTTCTCTTTAGATCCACCTGACTTCTTTATCTCTTCCTTCAAAGTATCCATTTCTTTATAGGATATAGCTAATTTCATCATCCAGATGTAAATGTTCTTCATAGACTATCTTCATCCACTTTCTTCCTAATTTGGGAGTTTCCCTTTACCTATTGTTATTATATCCATCCAGCAGTAGTTTCTTTCTTTCTGACTATTTCCTGGTTTGGGGTCATCCTCATGCTTGTCAGCGTCCAAGACCTTAAGTTGCCAGAACTGTTCCTGGTTGACTGTGCTATATTTTGTTGTTACGCATTTGCGATTGACTTTTTGTGACCCTATTTGGAGTTTTTTTGGCAAAGATCCTGGAGTGGTTTGCCATCTCCTTCTCCAGCTCATTTTACAGATGAGGAAACTGAGGCAAGCAGGGTTAAGTGACTTGCCCAGGGCCACATAGCTAGTTAGTGTCTTGAGGCCAGACGTGAACTCAGGAAGGTGAGTCCTCCTGACTCTGCTCCTAGCACTCTATCAACTGCACCAGCTACCTGTCCAATTGATGGCACACCCAGGTTCTCGTCTGTGAGGATTTTCTCAAATTCTCCACAGAATCATCCATATACAAAGCTTCCACCATTTCTGTTTTGTGATGAGCAGCAAACTTTCTGGAGAACTCCTACTTTACGATTCCTAGAGAACATCACCCTAGCCTCCTACTCATTTTTTATTATTTTTAGGGTCTTGCCATTTCAACCAGTTACAAATCCATGCAACAGTTATCTAGCCTACATCCCCATTTTGTTTTGCCCAAAAGGATACTATGAAAGACTGTCAAATGCTTTGCTGAAATATTTTACAGCTGTATTCATAGCTCTCTTGTTATTTTACAGTTTTAACAATCCTTTCAAAGTAAGATGAGGTTAATCTAGCATTACTTGTCCTTATGAAGCCATTCTGGTTATTTGTGCTTACTGTTTGTTTTCTAAATGTTGACCAAGTAAATATTTATTAGTGTTTTCAAATTTTGCTAAAAATTAAAGACAAGCTCACTGGTCTGTACTTTGCTGGTCTCTTCTCCTTTTTCCTTCTCATCTTTGTTTTTCCTTTTTCTTTTTCCTCTTTCATCTTTTCTCATTTCTTCCATTTTCCAGGATCTTTCAGACATCGCTAAGAGTGACTAAATCTACGGATTGTTTCATTCATTACCAGTTCCTTTGGGCCCGATGATGTGGATTCATCATGGGTTCTTAGGTGTGCTTTCTTATGAACTCGTTGCTTTTTGAAAAAATTAAATATACTTAAATTTTTCTGCAATTACATGTTAAAACAATTTTTTAAACATTGTTTTAAGTTTTGAAGCATGAAGTATCACTTGTTATAGTAACTATCCAAAACCATAAGCATTTATGTTATTTCACACGATGCATTTGGTATCCATGGGAATTTAAGAAATCTAGAGAAAGAGAGGATCCTAACCCCACATGCTATATCCCTCGAACAGAAGATTCCCTTTAATAATAATAATAGTGATAATGTTTTTTATCAAACAGTATAGATTATTTTTAACCTCCTGTTGATTATATCTCATACTTCACCTACAATATTTTCAAGGATGTCTGAATGTAATATTCATTTCTAGACTGGGTCACCACATCATCTAGGTATGTAGTTGACCACAGATGGGTGCTTTTGTGGAAATACAATGTCTTAGGGACGTCATTGGTTTCTTTTTGGCAAGCTGAGTTGTTTCTATTTATTATGGTACGGTATTTGAATAGCCAGTTATTGAACAGAATGTCAAATTGATCAACATTGAAATTCTGCTGGGGGAGGAGGGAGGAGTCATGCATTTTTGACTCCTTTGAAATCTGTTATTTCTTTGTGTGTATGTTCGTGCATGTTGGGGGAGGGGAAGCAGATACTGGCATGCACATGTATGCTAGTTTGTTTTTAAATTAGCATAGTTTAGGACCCCAATTTTTCTGACTTTGAGAGATTTTATCATGTCAATTTTAATTTAGTTCTTTGCGCCTGGTCATGTGTATTTTTGTCTTCTCATTCTTGTATATGGACATGCATAAACTTGTTGACATCAACTCCCAAATTTTCTGTGTAGCCACTGACTGTTGTTTGCTGCACGTTTTCAAACACTGGAGCTGCTTATTACTTTCTTGAGATAGTCTTGGCTAACTAATACAGCCCTTTTCATCCCTGTTTATTCAGCTTATGGAACAGTTCACTGGTTTCTTTTCTAGAAGCAGAGGCGATATATTTTTCTGCATGTAAATCCCAGCGATCAAATAATCATTAAGAAATCAGAGTACAGTGGCTGGATTAGCCTTGTGGAAGACTATTCGTTACTGATGGTCAGTTGCCTAAAATTTACTCTTACATTAAGTAGCAATAATGCAACAGTGGCCTTGTTTTGTTAATGTTGTGTGGATTTTTATTTAACTGCTGAAACCAGGTTTGCAGACTGAATTATTTTGAAACCAAGCGAGTGGAAACAGCTAAGCCTGTTGAATGTTGTAAGTTCCATCTGTCTTATTCCATCTGCTGCCCTTTTGAAAAAGAATTTTTTTCACTTCTGACAATAGAATGAAATCCTTTTTTTTTTTAACACTGCTTTTTGTGTATGTAGTTCATTGACTTCCTATGTTATATTAGGCTTCTAATATATTTGTTTGGCGGGCATACCCTGGGCAGATCTGAAGTTATATCGTAATTGGGATCTAGTCTCAAATATATCTATTTTTAACCAGCATAATAATATTGTATACGGAGAGAACTACGTTTATACAAGCTAAAGGAGGTGTAGATAAGTAGCAGTTTGTCTGAAAAAGATCTCAGAGATTTTAGTGTGATAAGAGCTCAAAATAAGTCAGCAGTGTGATGCGGCACCCAAGAAAGCACAGATGATCTTGGGCTGCATGCAGTAAGGAAAGATGATATTTCAGAATAAGGACGAGATCCTCCTGCTGTGTTTTGTCCTGGTTGGACCACACCTGGATATTGTTTTCATTTCTGGGCATCACATTTTAGGAAGGGCAGTGATAATCTGAAGTATAGTCCTGAGTGGAGCAGACAGAGGAGTGAATGGCTTTGACCTCAGAGCGTTTGAGGATCAGCAGAAAGAACTAGTGATTATTAGCTTTGAGAAGAGATGCTTTGGGAGGCAAGGTTGGCTGCCTTCAAATATCTGAAAGGCTGCTAGAGGGAAGGAAGGATTTGCATTGCTCTAATTTGTCTCTGAGGCCTGATTTAGGAGTGTTGTATGGGCTTGATAAAAGCTAGGTGTAAATCATTAGAGCTAATCAGAGGTAGAGTGAGCTGCCTCGGAGGGCAGTAGATTTCACCTGTAGTTTTTTTTTTTTTTGGTGGAAGAGTGAGGCAAAGCAGTTGGGATTAAGGGACTTGCCCAAGGTCACACAGCTAGTAAGTGTCAAGTGAGGCCGGACTTGAGCTCAGGTCCTCCTGACTCCAAGGCTAGTGCTCTGTTCGCTTGGCCACTTAGCTGCCCCTCACGAGAAGTTTTTAAGGAAATTCTTGTTAGGTACACTGCCAAGGGTGTCTTTTTTTTTCAGGTGTGGAATGACCTCTGGGAACTGTTTCAGCTCTCAGCTCTGAAATTCTGTGGTTCTATGAGCTGTGCTTGATAAGATCCTTTAGAGAAGAGATATAGTGGTGTCAGTCATGATGAAGATAATATAGTAAGTTTTACAAGCTGTTTCAACAATCCATCTAGCAGCTGCTGTGGGAGTGTAAAACCAACAACAACCAGCACACAGAACGCTGCAAAAGCCCAGGTCCTTGTGATCTGCTTTACTAAGGAAAGTAACATTAAGGGGTTAACAATCTCACTTTAATCCAACATACAAATATCATTCACTTAGTTCGGGGGAAAAAGCCAGCACCCTGAACTTCAGAGCAAATACAACCAAATTGCAAACAGACCAAATACAATTCATAGTTACCAAGAAAACCCATCAACATCTGAGCTTAGCTGGAAGGCCCTTAGAGCGGCTGCCCAGAGTCCCGCACATCCAGGAGTGAGAGCCTTCAGCAGATAGTTCTGTCTTCCCTTTTTATGCAGTTTCAGAAGTCATCAAATGCCATCTGAGCGACCAGAACTTAGGCTCCTATGATTGCCTCTGGTGTTAGTACCTCGCTTCATTGGCCCCACCTGGAGCCCCATCTTAGTTACCAGTTCACACCCAGGTAGGCTTAGCACCTAATAGGGGTTTGGGCCTGGGGCTTAGCACCTAGTAAGACTCAATCAAAGACAATTAATCATTTTAAAACAGTAAGAAAATCCCAACTTAATTGATATTACACAAGCCCAAGGATTTTAGTTTGTGAATGTGGCAGGAAGTCAAATAAAGGCACGTTTGGATGGATGACTTTTCAAGAGTCCAAAGAAGAACAGAAATTTAGAGCTGAAAGGGATTTTTTAATTTCAGGATAGGACTTTTGCAAATCATCACATTATAGTCTCAATAATTTAATCTCTTCTTTGACCTGAAGGAAACTAATTCTTCAAGTCTATATCCCTACTTCACTGATCTTAGGTGCTACATGATAATCCTCTTGGTATAAAATACTGCTTTGCTCTGTATATACTCGAATATGTTATGTGTCTAGCGCCTGACTTCAGGATTATTCTTTTCCTAAGTTTAAGACTAATGGGGAGTTGAGCCAAGGCATAATTTTCATCTTACCAGAATCAACAAACACCATCTTAATGTACTAGAAGCTCCCTAGAAGAGCAGGAACCAGCTGATGACTGAATAGACCCTTAGGTCAAAAACAGAAATGTTAAATTAGATCAAGTCCACTGTCTTTTTTTTTTTTTTAACCTTTAGATGATCAATGTGATTGGACCACAGTAGGTCTCTGCCCAAGCTCCACTTAATGGCTGTATTTTGTTATAGACCAATGAATAGTTAAAGATAGAGCATCAGTCTATCTGATCACGTTCTCCAGTACAAGTGATCTCATCATTGTGGCTATTGCCTTTTATAACTATCCTACATTGTTCTTAGTTCTCTCTCCTAGAGCCAAGCAGACCGAGCTAAACCCATTTCTCACATCGCAGCCTTTCCCGTACGTTGGGACAATTGTCATGTCTTTCTGAGTCTTCCATTCTTCAGGCTTAAAATCCGTGATTCTTTGACCTGATCCTGCTACGTGGCATCAGTTCACAATTCTTCACCATGCTGGCTTGCCTCCTTCTGGTTACCCTTCAGTTTATCAATATCGCTTCTACAGTGTACCACCCAGCACTAAACATAGCACTTAGATATGGTCCAGCTGGGGAAGTGTATGGCAAAATGATTACTTCCTTATTCCTGGAAGTTCTTAGTCTCTTAATATGCTCATCAGATTTCTGGCTGCCTTCACACATTGTTGACTCATCTTTTTCAAAAAGACTTCTATCCAGCTATGACGTCTTCATTTTGTACTTGTGAAGTTGATTTTTTTTTAAATCCAAGAGTAAGATTTCGCATTTATCCCTACTAAATTTCAATGTATTAGATCCAGCTTAGCCATTTAGCCTGTTGGGGCATTTAGGTGACATAGTAGATAGAGCGCTGGACTTGTATTCAGGAAAATTTAGTTCATATCCAGCATCAGGCACTTACTTTGTGACCTAGTACTTAAGTTCTATATGCTTTTATTTATTTTTTTTTTTTTGGTAAAATAAGGTTTTGGGTTCAGTGGCCTCTAAGATTCCTTACAGCTCTAAATCTATGACCCTATGATATAATTTTCTTTTTTGGGCGGCGGGGGGGACTTTAAATTTGTTACTTTGGCATGTGAATGAACTCTTACATCTTTATGTCAGGTGAAAATTTTCTAAGTATGGAAACTTTCCTTTATGCAAGTTGTTGATAAAAATATCTAAACAGTGTAGGGTGGCATCAGTCACAGAACATTTGGGTGCTTTCCTGTTGATCTCCATCAAGCCAACTTTGGGTCTTGCTATCCAGTCAGTTTCACAGCCGTCTGATCATACTATCATCGAACCCACATCCCTCTTACTTTTCCACAAGAAAAGCATGGTAGGCTTTAGCAAATATTTTGCTAAAGACCTAGGACAACAATTTTTTACAACTCCTATAGCATTTTCCTGGTTTACTTGTTTAGTTCTTCCATCGAAAAAGGAAATCTTTGTCTGGCATGAACCGTTCTTGATCAAGCCACAGTTATCACCACTACGTTTCCAAATGCTCACTGAGCATAGTTTTATGTTTTGTAGGATTTTTGAAGGAATTGAAGTAAAACTGACTGACCTATATTTTGCCTTTCTCTTACCATTTGCTAAAATCTCCACGTTTGCCCTTCTCTGTCCCTGAGTTTCCTTTTCTATTCTTTTCACCATCTTTTTGATATTACTGATGGTGCTTCAGCAGTAATATCTGTTGAGTCTCAAGGCTTTAAGTTCATCCAGATGACTTAACCTCAACAAAGATAGCCAAGTATTCTTTGACTGTTTCCTTAATTATCTGGGGTGTCAGCTTCCTCCCCAGTAGTCCCTTTTGTTCTTTCATTTCCATTTCACAGGTCATTCTTTTCGTTTGATAAAACAAACAAAACGAGAAGTGGACATTTGTGTTTTTCATTTGACATAGGTTAGCATCATCCCATCCTTTCTGAGCATTGATCTTATCCTTTCTTTGATCATTTTCCATTCTCCAACATATGTGGGCAAACCCAAAACCAAACCCTCTCAGTTTTCTTAAACTAATTTAGACCCAGCCAGCCTCAGCTCATGCTGGCTGGTTACTCCTGACGTTGCTTGGGAGTAAGAATGAGTTAGGTGGATGGTGGGAGTGACCCTGGATTAGAGATTGACATGATATGCATAGCAAAAATATATGTGGGGGGGGGAGGGGCAGCAATTTTAGGGTTAAGGACCATGTACTTTCAAACCAGTTAGCTAGTAAAGTTGATTCTGAATGGAGGAAAAGTAAAGCCAGTGATACTTCATGGTAGGAGAGGAATAGTAGAATTTTTGTTGGAATCAAGGGCAAGCTTGATAGCCTATGATTTGCAAGGCCATCTTTCCTTTTCCTTTTCCTTTTCTTTTTCCTTTTCCTTTTCCTCCCCTCTCCTGTCTCCCTCTCCTATCCTCTCCTCTCCTTTCTCCTTCTCTCCCTCCTTTCTTCTCTCCCTTCCTCTTTCCCTCCCTCTCTCCCTTGTCCTTTCTCCCTTTCCCCTTCCCCTTTTCCTTCCTTCTTCTCTTTCCCTTTCTATCCTTTTTTTTTTAAATCAGGGTATATGTCTAAGTTCTATAGCCCACTACTATTTTTGCCCATCATTCAGAAATCACTGAAAGTGGCCTCAGGAACCATATCTGCTTGTTTTAATGCTGTGGGATTCCTTTTGCTTAGTCTTGGTGATATAGTGAGATTAGTGAGGTGCTCTCTTCTCTTGGGTTATAACTTCCTATTAGCGACTTGTGTTTTCTTTCCTGTTATGAAGGTCATTCTTTTTAGCAGAAAAAAAGAAAAAAAAAGAAAATAAGGTAGTTCTGCCTTTTTGCTTCTTACCGTTATTATTCTTATTACTGGTCCATCCTGCCTTAGGCATAACCACACAAGACTTTTTTTGTCAGCAACATTAATAGTGAGCTATAGCTCATTCTTAAGATTTACTGTTTGTGACACAGTTACTACAAAACTGCGACAATCTTCTGAATTCATTCTTAGTTACTTACTCTTGTTTCCATTTTCTCCTACTTATCGTACATATAGGCCTGTACATTGCTCTCTTTGGACACCCTCCTCACTTCTTCCTCAGTAGAATATTTTCTGTTAACATCTTCTGAGTTTTGCTTTTAATTTCTTTCCATTCCCCTTGAGCTGTCTCTCCTCTCTAACATCTTAGGCCAGAACATTAAGTCTTTCCATTTCCTAAACTTAGCTTTCCCCAAATTGGAGATCTGGGTCAGACCATACTCAGATTTCCTTTCCTTCTCTTTGGCACATTTTAAGATGGAGTGTTTGCTCACTGATGTCCCTGTTTCTGCATCAACATCCAGGATTTCCTTGATGTTTAGAATTAGGACGAGAATAGTGAGCAGTTCTTCTTGTTGATTCCTCTACTTTCTGTAAAATGAGATTATCCTTGAGGCAATGGAGGAGCTTATCAGATACTCTCCATATTGTAGGGGTGGAGCACCTGCAGATGTCTAGGTATTATACATCCTTCATCACTGCTAAATGCTGTCTCTAGGCCAAGTTCTTGACCTATTTACAGATTCCTTTTCTATTTTCCCCTTCTTCCTAGGTTGTCTGCAGCACTTACCTAATCTTTCTATTGATCTTTACTTAAATGATTTCTACTGTGCTTCCACCCTTGGGTTTTCACCACGACCACCACCACCATCACCATCTTTTACTACCACCACACCACCAACACTACCATCATTGACTTGTTTTTCATGATTTTCTCACATCATTCTCATTTCTCTTCCCAATTTTTCCTCTACTTCTCTTACTTTCTTTTCCAAATCCCTTTTGAGCTCTTCCATGGCCTGAGACCAGTTCATATTTTTCTTGGAGGCTTTTGATGTAGACTCTTTGACTTTGTTGACTTCTTCTGGCTGTATGTTTTGGTCCTCTTTGCCACCAGAAAAAGATTCCGAAGTCTGAGTCTAAATCTGAGTCTGTTTGTGCCGCCTGTTCATGATCTCAGCCAACTACTTGACCCTTGAGCTTTTTGTAGAGGTATGGCTGCTTGTAGAGTAGAGAGTACTTTGTCCCAAGCTTTAGGGGCTGTGCTGTTGTTTTCAGAGCTACTTCTATTACACAGCAAGCTGTGCCACACCAGCGCTCCTCCTCCCCCAAGAACTGCCGACCTGGATCGCAACTCTGATCCAAGCAGGCTCTGCACTCCTGCTGGAACCACCACTTAATTCTTCCCACCTGGTGGGCCTTGGGCCAGGAAGCAAGTGCAGCTGGAAGCAGCCCCAGAGCTGCACCACTTCTGCTCCCTGGGGCCTGGGGCCGGCCACGCACTTCTTTCACTCTGTTCTAGCAGTTTTACCCACTAACCTTCTCTGTTGTCTTTGGTGTTTGTGGGTTAAGGCTGGTAACTGCCACAGCTCACTGATTCTGGGCCCTGTTCCACCCAGCTCCTGGTCTGGTTGGTCCTGGCGTGGCTCCATTCCGCTCCCAGCTCTGTGGGATAGACCCTTCCCTCTGACCATCCAGGCTTTCCTGGGCTGGAGCCCTGCTTTCCTCTGTTATTTCGTGGGTTCTGCAGCTCTAGAATTTGTTCAGAGCCATTTTTATAGGTGTTTGGAGGGACCTGGGGGAGAGCTCACGCAAGTCCCAGCTTTCTAGCTGCCATCTTGGCTCTGCCCCAAATCTATATCTTCTCTTTTTAATCAAGAAAATGAATGCATCATTATTGCTTTATTCCTCAAAGGAAACTGAGAATTAATGAATGGTATAACTGACTGGATAGTTTTGTAGGGTCCTAGATTTGAGAGCTGGAAGGGACCTTAGAGGTAGGTCGCTGGGTCCAGTCTTCTCATTTTACAGATTAAGAAATTAAGGTAGAGAGAAGGTAAACAAGTTAACCAGGGCCACACAGCTAATTAATATCTATGGTAGGATTTGAACCCAGGCCTTCCTGATTCCACTTCTAGTGACCAATTCATTGCTAAGTAGGTGCTCCTATTATTAGCCCCATTTTACAGGTGAGAAAAATCGAGGCAAACAAGCTTAGTGACTTGCCCAGGGTCACACAGCTAATACATATCTGAGGCTGGATTTAAGCTCCTGCCTTCTGGATTCGAGGTCACTGTGCCACATAGATTTCTCTTATATACAATGCCATTTTAATCTCTTCCTTCCCTATCATCAGCCCTCATTTCTTCGCAAACTTAACGACCCAAGCTGCTCATCAAGGTTGTGTAGCACTTTGCCCAGTGGTCATAGCCTTTTATTTATTTATTTATTTTTTGCCTGCGTGAGTGATGTGGCTATTGTAAAGGGAAAGATACTTGTATGGATTACAAATTTATAGTTTCAGATGTTGTTATTCTCTTATTTATAAAGCTCTCCTCTGACTCTGGCACTAATATGAATCCTTTTAGAGGCATTAAAAGATGGCTGTGACAACTGTAGTCACAGCAGATAAATTTAGCTCTTGTATTTTATCTACATAATCTGATTGTAATTTATATGTCTTCCGTCTAGATAAAGTAAAGCCATTTCTCATTACCAAATTTTTCTTTTTGCCAACATGATGTGAGTGGGATATTGACTCTAACTGAAGGCTGGTGATTAATCATAGCAGTTTGCAGGGAAATCATTTATTGCTCTGGGTAGTTCAGTGACTGCTTGGATAGTTGTACTTGCTGTGAGTCAGTCAAGATAAACTCAGGTGGGTTAGTGCTACCTGGATTCCAGTGAAGGTTGTGAAGGATTTATTAGCCAGATTTTCTTTCTGAATCATTTTACATTCTCCTTAGTTTAATTTACAAATGGAAGAATTATGAGTCTCTCTCAATGGAAGAATTTATCAACGGTTACTCTCCAGCCAAGAGCCGCCTGCATCAGGGGCTGATGGTACAGCCCTGGCCCCTAGAAATGTTTATTCTACACTGTGTGCAAAAGTTCAGTAACTCCCTCCTGGATCTCCATATATTAAAGATTGTTAAAAAAAAATAGCTGATTCTGTGTCTGTTTCTGCACAGAGTTTGTTTGTTTTTTTTTTTTTTTTTTGAAAAATCATTTGGTCATGGGTAACTATGTGTGGATTTTCCAAAGCACATCTTAAATCCAGGCCTGTTTCTTTCTGTCACTCAACATGACAGCAAAAACTCACATTTGTCTAATACATTGATGATTACAAATCACTTCCCTCATGACAGCCTGGTGAGCGAGAGGCAGAATTATTACCACCATTTTACAGATGAAGAAACTGAGGCTCTACATGGTTACAGGACTCTTTTTTTTAGCGTTACCTAGCTAGTGTCAGAGCTTAGACTTCACTTTGGGTGTCCCTTTCTCTAAGACCAGCTTCTTTTTCATTTATCCCATTGTATTTCTCCATGTCCTTAAGCTGCCTTTACCTGCTACCGTTGTGTATTCAGGAAATACACATGAGTTTTAATGTTAACCCAAGTGGAAGATGATTAGAAAGATAATCTGCTTTTAAAATTTGTGCCGTTCATACCAGCTTATAACATAAAGTTATTCGTAGTTTTTATTACTTGTGTCACTTTCCCTCCATTATTGTGGATTATTAATTGAGCATTAGATTACTTATATTAATTTAATATTAAGGCGGAATTTTATTAAGGGCAGCATGGCTTACTGAGTAGACTACTGGTTGGCGTCAGGAAGAATAACTAAGTTCATATCCTGCTTCTCAGATTTAATAGCTATGTGACCATGGACAAAGGCACAGTCTCTCTTGGTCTCAGGCAACTTTCTAAGACTATGAGATACTGATGTTAAAACATCTTTTATGTGGGAGTTCCTGCACTGATGAAGTCACAGGCACTTGAGTAACCTATAGAAACAACTTGCAGTAGTGGACTGGGTACTGGGTGTGGAGTCAGGGCACTGGGTTCATATTCTGCCAACGATATTAATTAGCTGGGTGGCCCTGGTTGAGTTACTTAACCTTAATTTCTTTATCTGTAAAATGAAAAGATTGGACCCAATCACTTCCAGTTCTAAAATTTATTATCCTATGATTTTGTTGTTGTTCAGTTGTTTTCAGTGTCTGACTCTTCATGACCCCATTTGGGATTTTCTTGGCAAAGATACTGGAGTGGTTTGTCATTTCTTCTCCAGCTCATTTACAGATGAGGAAACCGAGGCAACAGGATTAAGTGACTGACTTGTCCAGAAAACATTGCTACTAAGTGCCTGAGACAGGATCTGGACTCATTCTTCTGCCTCCCGGCCTGGTACTCTATCCACGGTACCACCTAGCGGCATGATCCTGTGATGTAAGGGGCTAGTCATGGCACTCATTAATTCTCAGTTTCCTCTGGTGGATAGTGCAACAATTATGCACTCATTTCCTTGATTAGAAAGAGGAGATACATATCAGATTAACATGATTTTTACTGTGGCTATGTTAAGAGGTAGTTGCAGACAGAGCTGGTATTTGACATTAAATTCTGGGCATAACTTTTGTTATTTATAGTCATATTTGGAATTCTCCAAAACTTGAGGTTGTCAGGACCAAAACACACTGCCGTCTCCTTCTAGTAAGGTAGAAGTTTTCTCTGGGTAAATTTAATCGTCTCTTTTAAATTAGAGGGTGGGCCACACAGTCAGCTAAGTGTAGTTAAAAAAAATTATTAACTCTATCCTCTACTAGAATCCTATTTCTCACTAATGTTCTAGCAGAGATGCAGCTAACACTTAGTGATAGCAAAGCCTGGAAGAAAGACTTAACCAATCCCTTCCATAATTTCTAGCACAGGTATTAATTAATTGCTTAAGTACTTTTTAAATAGTGCCTGTCCTTTAGGACCTTTCATTCTATTGGAAGGAATCAACCTGGACAGAGATAGATAAATATAAATATATGAAAAAAGCCGTTTTGGGGAGTGAGGAGTGGGATCGGGAAAAGTCTCACAGAAGAGATGATCCTTGAGCTGAGCTTACCGTGAAGCTAGGAATTCTGAGAGGCAGAGGGGAGCTAGGAGATCCTTTGCAGGCATGGGCGAAAGCTTATGCAAAGGCCCAGAGATAGATGGGAGGTGAAATGTATAGTAATAAGTGTGCGTAGCACATTTCATTAGAGTGTGTATACAGGGATTTAAAAAAATTTTTTAAAGGCAAAAGTTGAATACTCCCTTTTGTTTGTCAAACCAAAAAAAAATGATAATTTAACCAAACTTAATTTAAAAAACCCTAAACTTTACTTTAAAAATGTACCGTATTTCCCCATGTATAAAATGCACCTTAATTTTGGGTCCTGAAATTTGAAAAAAAAATGTATTATGTAGTAAAGTTATTGAACTCAGGTTTTATTCATCTGCTCATAGCTTTCAGGCTATGTCTTTTGGGCCAGTCTGGTGCGTGTACACATGCTTAGTCCATTCCATGTCATGAACTTGAAGCGCACCAATTGTGTCCTCCTTTGAAATCAGTAACTTCTTTTTCATCAGCAATTCTTGCCTCATGCTGAACCATCTTTGTGGGCACAGGAATTCCAATTGCCCTTTGCTCTTCAATCCATATCTTCAGTTCCCTCTCTAAATCAGGCCACTTTGCTGACTTGTCTCTCATGGCCTTCTTCTGCCATGGCATTTTCAGTAGGGTTTCTTCTTCCCGTAGCCAGTCTCGGATTGTTTTCTCAGTTGGAGGAGGACCAAACTTAGGTTCAGCAGCACGATTTCCATTCACTTTTGCAAACTGGATCGTTTTTAACTTGAATTCAGCACTGCACAAAAATCTTTTCTGAGCCATTTCTGGGCAGAACATGGCAAAATGTAACCTAATATACCAGTAACAAATGTGAAACAATTAGCATAGACAACAAGTGCGAAAAAGTGGGAAATGCAAATAAAAAAAAATCTACAACCACTGTATATGACGCACCCAGTTTTTAGACCCCAAAGTTTTCGAAAAGACTGCATCTTATACATGGGGAAATATGGTATATTTAAAAATGAGAGAAAAAATACCATTTTTTTTTGAGACAGGTATGACCAGCTATGTAGAATAGTTAGGCTGTAGTGTAGCCCAAGGAGGAGTAAGGTGAATTAAGTCTGGATAAATAGATTAGAGCCAGACAGTGGAGGGATTGAAATGCTAAATAGAGGAGTTTCAATTTTATCCTGAAGCTAGAATGTGTTCTCCATTCACTGTAGGGAAATGACATGGCTAGACTTTGTGCTTCAGGAATATCACTTTGGCGGCTGTATGGATGATATCTTGGGAAGGGGTGAGAGTAGTGGCAGCCAGATCAATTAGGAAGCTATTGCAATATAGTTCAAGGGATGGAGAATGAGCTCAATGGTAGTAGTTATATGAACACAGAGAAGGGGAAAAATATGTGAGAGATATTTTGGAAGTGGAATCAACAAAACTTGGCAACTGATTGGATATGAGGGAAGGGAGAGATAAGTTTGACTTCCAAGTTGATAACATGGGTAACTGGAAAGGTGATGGTCTCTTATGATAGTGGTAGGGAAATTCTGAAGAAGAGTGGTTTGGGGAGAAACAAATGGAGTTATCTTTTAGATACGTTAAATTTGAGATATCTTTGGGACAGTCAAGTAGATACACACACACATACATGCACACACATCTGTATACTATATCTCAGAGACAGGCAGTTGGAGAGAGAGGCATGTTGGATATATAGAATTGAGAGTCATCTGCAAAGAGATAATTGAATGGATGGGGAGTTGACAAGATCACCAACAAAGAGAGCTTATAGAGATAAGAGAAGAGGGTGTAGGACCCTGGGATACACCCATACATTTGGGTATAGGACATGAATGATGAGAAATATTAGGCTGGTAGATAGGAAACTCACAGTGTCAGAAAAACCCAGGGAAGAGACATTATTTAGGAGGAAGAAGTGGTCAAGCAATCACCAACTATTTATTAAATGCGAATTATATTCTGTGCTGTGGCTACAAAGACAGTAATTAAAGTGAAACTGATCATGTCCTTCAGGAACTTAAATGCTGTCGAGGAGAGATGACATATACATAAATATGTAAGAATCTATACAAGGTAAAAATAAGTATAAGGTAGTTTGTGGGGAGCACGAACAGCTGCAGGTAATAGTATCAGGAAAAAAAGCTAAGAATTCTGGGAGGTAGAGGTGATAAGTGAGAATTGAAAAGGGATGAACCCTGAGAAATAGAAATTACCTTCTAGAGAACGGTTTCAATATAGCTGGTGGTGTTGAAAACTAGATCGCAAAAGGTTGAGAATTAAGGAAATGGAAGTAATGAGGGTAGATGGCTTATTCTAGGAGTTTGATTAAGGGAGGAGAGAGAGCAAGAAATGGAGAGGATGGTAGAATCAGTGAGGGTTTTTTTTTTAAGGATGGGGAGACCTGAGTATATTTATAGGGAATAGGTAAGAAGTCTGTAAATATGGAGAGACTGAACAACAGAGAAGAGTTTGGGGAGGGATAACTGGGGTCATTCTGCTGGAGGAGATGGTATTGCATGGAGTCGAGTAGAAGTAGAGGGGTTGGCTTTGGCAAAGATGAGTCCTACCTCCCTCAGAGACTAGAGCAAAGGAGGAGATCCTCGAGGATGGTCTTGGGTGACTTTGTGAAATAAAATGGAGAGGAATTAGGAGCTCAGCATATGGCCAAGGCCTTTGCTCATACTTGTGATTTTTACTCTGCTTTCCTCCCATATGTGTTTGATCGTTTCTGAAGTGGGGTCAAGTGGAACACTGTTGATCTTCCTGGCTGCTCTTGCTTGGTTGTTTCACTGTTACATAATTGAAGATTTAAAGATTCACAGTCACATATATATTGTAACCATGAGGACAGACTCAGGCTCATATTCTTTGTTCTTTTCTCTTCCTTGCTGTAGACCTCCTGCCTTCGAAAGGGCAGCTGGTTTAGATTTAGATTTAGATAGATACAGATTTAGAGCTTGGAAGGAACTTCAGAGGCCACTTAGTCCACTCCCTTCATTTCATAATTGAGGAAACTGAGTCCCAGAAAAGGTTAAGTGACATCCCCAGAGTTACACAGGGAGTAAGGGATGGAAATAGGATTTAATTCCTGTCTTCTGACTCCCAATCTGTCGTTCTTGCCATAGTACCATGCTCTCTTTCATGGCTGAGGTGGGCTAGGAGAGGGTTAGTGAGAGCCAATGAGTAGATGATCGTACCGTTGAAAAACGTGAGGGTTTTGTGTTCTTTTTTAATCATAAAAGTACTTACCCATTTGACATAAATATCCATTTCTCAAGAGATTGCTTAGTTTCTCGAGTGTAATAGAGCGTGTACTTAGCCATGAAACCCATGTTTTCAGTCCTACATAATAGTTTTGTTTTAATGGGTAAGCCATTGAACTATGGCGAACTATTATTACTATTTATTGAAAATTTAACCTTAATTTTAAAAAATGTTTTATTTTAATGCCTTTTGTTTTTATATTGTCTTTTCTGAACATTCTGAGCTACTGTCATGAATGGGATGCAGTAAATGCTAGGGCCAAGAACTTACTGTTAAGCAAACTATATCTATAGATTCCTTTAAGTACAGAAGTAGTCCAAGTATGTGAGGGGATGAATTGACAAGTATTTCATAGGCTCGTGTATAGGAGGGAGGATCTTCTAGTCCAAATCCCTCATTTTACATATGAGGAAACTAGAGCAGGTTAATTGAGGTCAGTCAGTCAACATTTATTAAGCACTAGAATTAAGAGGGATTGGGAAAGACTTCCTGTAGAAGATGAGAATTAATTGAGACTTGAACCCAGTGAAAGCAGTAAGTGGAGATGAGGAGAAAGAGTATTCCAGTTATGGAGAATAGTCATAGAAAATGCTTAGAACCAAGGGATGGAGTATCCTGTTCCTGGAACAGCTGGGAGGCCAGTGTCGTGATTTGAAAAGTACTTCTTGGGGGGTAAGGTGTAAGAATACTGGAAAGGTAAGAGAGGGGCTTACCTTATGAAGGACTTTGAATGCCAAACAGAAGATTTTGATTTTGATCCTGGAAGCAATAGGGAACCAATGGAGTTTATTGAGTTGGGGGTGATATGGGGGGACATATGCTTTAGGACAGTCACTTTGGTGGATGAATGGAGGATGGATTAAAGTGGGGAGAGCCTTGGCAGGCACACCCACCAGCAGGTTATTGTAGTAATCCAGAAATGAGGGGATGGGGGCCAGCCCTAGAGTGATGGCAGTGTCAAAGAGGAGGGGAGTTATTTGAGAGATGCACAGAGGTAAAATCAGCAGGCCTTGGCAGCAGCTTGGATATGGGGGATGAGAGATACTGGAGGAGTCCAGGATGACTCCTCAGTTGTGAGCCTGAAGGACTGGGAGGATGGGGTTGCCCTCTCTGCAGTGATAAGGAAAGTAAGGGGTGGAAGGGTTTAGGAGAAGAGAGAATGAGTTCCATTTTAGACATGTTGAGTTTAAGATGTCTACTGCATATCCAGTTTGAGATGTCTGAAAGTCAGTTAGAGATGTGAGACTGGAGGTCAGCAGAGAGGTCGCACAGGTAACAAGTGGCCAGGATTTGAACTTAGCTTCTCCCATTTTGAAGCCTTTGTTCTTCCAGTCGCACCACACATCCTCCCTTGTCTGTAAACCAAAACTTATTCACAGAAGTTGATAATAGTGTTATCATGGTTGCAAAGCACTTGGAATGCATTATCTTTTGGTATTTCCCACACAGTACATGGTAAATATTAATAAATGATTAGAGATAGTTTGATTTCCTTTGACATTCATTCCAGTGGAAAACTTTTGGTATTTGTGGTGGTGGTCCTTTTGAGGAGCATCTTTGAATTGATGCTCTTTTATTCTTTACTAATGAAATAAAATTCAATATTAATTGATGGGAAAATATAGCAGTTGTAATTTAGCTGATGATCATTTAGGTGGGGGTGGAGGTTCTACTACTTCCATGTAAGTTGCTGTGATTGACTTTCGTTACTGGAAGAACATAGAGACATCTGTTCTGCTGCGTCACAGAGTTTGGCAACAAATTGTGCGTTCTGTTTTCTTTTCCTCTGAAAACCCCGTGGAAGGTGAGGCTATATCAGGAACCTTGAAGAGTTGACAACTTTTCAGTCCTAGATGTATGAGCCGGTGATTCCCATGATAAAAGCAATCCTGGGGATCATTATAGGATGACAACACTGGTGCCAGCATATCTCATGGCAAATCTTTTCAGATCTTATTGGGGTAACCAGTAGCTACAGGTGGGACAGTGACCCTGGACTCTCTGGGCTATGCCAGTGGAAGGCAAGCTCTAGCAGGATTCTGTAAGCTGAGGGAGCTTTGAGAATGGGCCCGTGGAAAGACTGGATGTCTGTCATTCGAGGACCAGTCTAGGGCAGTTTGGATGAACTTATTACCAGAAGGGGGCGCCACAAGGTGATCAAATTTTTAGCCCTCACATCTCATGAGGGCAGCCTAGTGAGGTATGGGGAGGGGTGTGAGATCTGTGTTAGCCAAGGATTTACCTACCTTGATGCAATCATAGATCTTTGGAATATCGAAGTGTTTCAAAGCAGCAAAGCAAATGAAATTCTAAAATGGCAAAGATGGCTCTGTCTTTCTGGCCGGTTTTCCTTTGCTTGCTGAGGTTCACTATGGGGTTCTAGCCTAGATGGTTCCATAGTATTAACTGGGTTCTTATTAAGGTTCCATGGGATTAGAAAAAAAAAAAGAAACAGGTGGTATAAAGTAGGAGGGTCAGCTCTGGAGTAGTGAGTATGAAATCCCAGGTACAAGGCAAATTAGCCAAGGGCTATATGGGAGGATTGGGATTATGTAGGCAATTAGGTGGCAATGAAATCCAAGGATCGTGGGATTTAGGAGTGGAAGAAACATTAATGATCTATTGCTAGTGCTGGTAAAGGTTTAACAATCAGCTCCCCAAAATAAATAAAAACACACAGGACTTTACATTTAATCTGCATCATTAACATTTACTTTATCACTTCCTCAAGTTTAGGCAATCAACAAAACAGTAAATCAAGTTCTGAATTGTAGTGTTTGCAGATTTTCCAGGTGTAAATGCTCACACCAGAATTTTAACAATCAGACCTCTGGTTTGAACTATCTCCAACAAACCCCCGATCTGTTCATACCCTCCTAACGGGAGAAAAGGAAGGCATTTGATCCAGAGAAGACTCCAAAGACTCATAGTTAAAATGATAATAATGTTAGCTGACTAAATGTCAACCTTTCTGGTACTTGATGCCTTACAGCAGTCACCCTGGGAGATAAGTTCCACAGGTATTGTTGGCCTTTTACAGATGAAGAAATCTACTTGGAGAGGTCAGGTGGCTTGCCTGCCATGACAGTGGTTGTTACATAACTAGTAAGCATCAGAATTGGGGTTTGAGCCCAGGTCCATCCCACCCCCAAGTCCAGTTTTGTATGAAAAAGAAACATAATGAAATAGCCTCATTCAGCTCCCTGGGACTCTTCACTGTCTTTCCCAGTGTTTAGAACAGCACGTATGCAGTCTTTCAACAGAGCTGATGATCTTCTCACACAGCTTTTTAGTGTTGTTCCCTTAAACATAGTATGTGCTCTTGTTTGGGCTGGATGATACAATATGACTTCATAGTCTCACCAGACATTTTACATTCTGTCCTCTAAGAGAAAGATTTCCGAAGGAATTGATTGCCCAATTTGGAATTGGCTCAGGCACCACTTTATACTTAGTATTTGCATAATTAAGAAGCTGGTTACACAAGCTCAATTTTTGCAGCAATTTTTTTTTTGCAAGATGTGTTTTGTGTAAAAAAAAAAAAGTACTTCTAATTTAAAAAAAAAGCAGAAGAGGGACTGGTTGTTTTCGGTGTCTGTTACGACAAAGTCTTTTTATTACAGAGTGTGAAGTGCAGATGTCAGTCTTGATTTGACACACCCATATTCATTTTTAGCAGGTTTACCAGAAGAGAGGTTTCCATTTATTTAGTAGCGGTGAATGGTTTTTCTAGTTGGGAGCCCTGCTACTCAACTAGAGATTTCAGGAAACAGGGAATCCCTAATTTCAGTATCAATTGATTTAAGGGATAAGAGGAACCCTGGCCTCTAGTGCCTTCTCCTGGTACCCTGCTGTCTGAGCCTTCCGGGTTAGCTGCAGCCACCCCTAAGTGCATTTCTTCTCAAGTTCTTCATTTCTCAACACTGGGGAGTGATTGACCTATAGAAGTACTTTTTTTGTCATGCAAATGCCCAGTTATCAAGTTTTGTTGGCCTAGGATCCTCTGTTCCATTTGGGGGAAGAGCTGCACTGGACAAAAACCATTGTTCTCACTTTCTCTGCCCAGCTGTTACTGCTTCAGGGACAGAGGAAACATACATTTTTAAAGTGCCTGCTGAATGCCCAGTGCAGGCTTGGGGGAGGGGAGAGGGATTAAAATGCTGAAATAAAACAAAACCTCAGCCAAACACAGGTACCGATAATGTACAGCGGTTTTTGTACGTGCATAAGAAAGTTCCCAAGTTAGAACTTGGCAGGAACATTTACCCATTGAAACAATGTTGATGGTAAGTTGTAGCAGGAATAAGTTATTCCTGCCATAATGGTACAAATGACTATATATAACATTATTTCTATGTGAAAATACATTCTGAACTTACTTGCGAATTAATATGTGGTATGTAATCTGTATATTAGTGATACCCTTTAACTGACTTTTAAAAAAATGAATCCATGTATTTATGAGTGGTCTATTTGGTTTGAAGTCTTGCCTATATATACACAAGATCACTCACCATTTATCATTTTCCTTTTTGTTGCTTCAGCAGTTTGAGGACCCTTTCCATGTTCCTGGATAATCTCATCACCATTTTCCTTTCTTTGATAAAACCAGTTCAATTGACATTGAGAAAAAGAACATTTTTTAGGGGGGGCAGTCTGATGGAGTGGCTTGACATAAGAGCAAACTATAGAATATTAAATCTGTAAATAACATTAGATGAATAATTTAGCCTTATTATGTGATAGATTTAGGAGGCCAAGGCCGAATGAGAGGAAAATGACTTGACTGAGGTTTACCCAATTTTTTAATGGAAGTGTGATCATTCTGTTTCTTTTGTATGTTTACACCTTTACCTCTTCTGAATGACATCCATCTCTTTACTGGGATTGTAACCAAGGAGGCATCTCCTAAAAAGAAAGTCATTCAGCATCCTAAGAGGATTCACAATAGTAGCATGATTTCTGGTTTTCCCTTCCTGTTGCTGGTTGATTACAAAGGTGGCTTTATCTGTGGAGAAGATTTCAAAGACCCAGTACCTGGCTGGATATGACTCTCTGGAAAGGCAGATTTCCACATTTATTCTCAATACTCACAGAATGTGAGCAATTCCACAGCTTGCAGGGTTCTCTTTTGCAATACAAAAAGCAGTAAAAGTGGCAAAGAGCTTATGGGAATTGTGACTGTGTGCCTAGTTGTCTTAACCTAGCTTTGTCATGAAAACAAACCTTAGCTACCCTGAATGGTTTTTTTTTCTTTTTCCCAGTTAGCCTGCCTTCCCCAGTGGAGGTACTCTATGAATAAAATAAAGAAAAACATTTTTCTTCTCATTTAACATGAATTTCTTGCCCAGCATAAGTAGTTGAATAGCTTTCCAGGATTTACAAAATGGTTTTATTTTGTTAAACTCCCAGATCTTGTTTACTGTGGTTTTAGTGTTAAAATGAATAGGCACATAAATGGATATTAGTTGGAATGTTATCTTATTTTAAAATAATTCTCATTGTAAATGCATATTTCATCAACTATCTTTTGATCTCATTTTATTAATAGAGTGAAGATTTGGGGAATTTGCCCAGGCTCTATTTATAGCTGAGTTCTTGAACTGTGTCATGCAGTGATTCCAGATGAGTTCTATTTGTGTAATAAAGCAGGCAGAATTTATGGTACACTCAGAATGAATTACTGTCACGCAGAACAACTCCATGTTCTTTTACATACAGTGACCCTCTTACACAATGGTTATTGAGATATTTTATGATAGGTTACAGCATAGGCTTTTTTGGTTGTTGTTTGTTTATTTTAAGTATCTAGTGGAAGAGTCCTTAAGGACATTTCATCATTCAAAGCTTTCTCCTCAATGAACATAATGAAGGCAAGAGTAAAGCAGACAGCTCTACTGGTGTGTTATTTTTTGTTAACTAAGTATAGATAATGGTTTAAGTATGTTGACTGAAAGGAAGAGCTTGTTTGTTTCTCAATACCCTTTTTTCTCTTGTAGATAATTTCTTTAAAAAAAACTTGAGCTGTTATATAACACTTCATATATAAAAAATTCTTTCTAATCATTCTATTTTGCCATTATTCCTAATTTCTAATTATATGGACTATCTGTGCCCGACCTGTGGCAGAGCCTTTCAAGCTTGTATTGATCTAATCAGCCACCATTGTACCTTGATCCCAACATAGGGATGCCATTTTGGTCCTCTTCAAGAGCTAGGGACAACAGGCCATTCCAATTACCCTATTTAATAAGTCTCTATCATTGCCTGAGTATCTCTGTATATGGGGTGGCAACAAGGGGAATTTCTGGGAGTTGACTTGGGGTCCCACCAAATCAATATCATAACTGCTGTTGGAGCGCTGATTTCATTCTCAAGTTACCTATCTTTGCAAGTGACACTAGGTTGCTGCAAAGGTGATTAATTAACAGTAATTCCTCATAGCATTATAGTTAAGTAAATATTATGACTGTGACAATATTAATTAAAATTTAGAAGACAGATTACTCCTGTTCAGGTGGATCTGTGATTTCATCTTGAAAGTTATTCCCTCCACTCATGAAGATCACCACCCCTCCATATTTGCCCGTCCTGTGTCACTCTCTTGTCTATGACCTTCCATAAAGGAAGGCATGGGAGTCCCCGCAATGTGCCCTCTCTTGAATTCTCCTGACTTTGAGAGGAATTCGTAGCCTATCTACATCGGTGGCTCTTCCATACTTTCTTTTTTTTTAATCATAGCAGATGATGTAGGACCGTTGAAATTAGACTTTCTATAAGTCCAGTATTTCAGCAATATGCATTAGAGTTGTTAAATTTATGATAAGCAGAATAGTGACCATCTGTCAGGGTTCAGTGAAGTTAGATAAGAGGACATGAGTTGAAACTGCAGCTAGATAAATTTAGGTTAGATATAAGGGACTTTAAAAGAAATTACGTGGGGAAGTTTTGAAAATTTCTTAATTGGATAGAGACGATGATAATAAGTAGCATTTACATAGTGCTTTAAGGTTTGCAAAGTACTGTACCTATATTATCTCATTTAATTCTCACAACAACCGTGTGAAGTAGGCACTATTATTTCCATCTTACAGATAAGGAAACTGAGGCTGAGAGATGGGTCAAGTGACTTACCTAGCCTCACAGAACTAGTAAGTATATGAGGTAGGATTTCACCTTGAGTCAGTCACACGCCAGCACTCTTTACCCCACTGGGAAGTGGGGAAAGGGAAGGGAATAAGCATTTATTAAACACTTTCTGTGTGCCAGTCACTGTGCACCAGGGCTTTAACTCATATATAATTTTTTGAGTCAAGAAAGTGATTTGGATTGAGATAACAAAGACTGTTTTCTGTCAGAGCTACTTGGGGGCAACCAGACATTTTGTTTGACTTAACAGGTTTCTGCTTATTTCTTGGTGGGGGGGAGTGGGGTTGGGGGTAGGAGTGGGGATGGTGGTCCTCTTATCACTGAGGCCTGCTTCTCTTGTGAAAACTTGCTCTGATCTGTTTTTTATGATTCTAAATGGCTAATTATTTATTTCCTTTTAGGAAACAAATTCAATTAGAACTAACTTTCAGTAGACAGACTGATTGGGAAGAGGGAAGAATGGCTTGAATACTTGCTTTGGGGGCTCACATTTGCTGAAATATCATTTCTAAGAGAAATAAACAATTCTTAGATCAAAATTTAGATTTCTTGACTCCTAACCTCCTCAGTGTTGCTTCTTTGATATTTGAGTATACCTTGAGTTTACTGGCGTATGGTACAGCCTCCAGGAATATAGAATGCAAACCCTCTATATACCTCCTGTCCTGTGTGATTCTTGTCCAAGGACTTCTATAAATCATCTATAGAGGATACCCTCCCAATCAGCTGGAGAACTTAAAGTATTTTAACATCCTCTGATGACCATAGCAGCACACTCACCTTTCCCATTTATTCTTACTCATGGTTTCTACATGACTAGCTTGTCTCCTTTTCCCATTGTATATTAACTTAATGTTGTTACTTATGACACTTCTTACCCTTAAATCCTGCTCAATTGTATGTAACATACCTAGTCAATACTAGTGCCTTCTCTCTGTTGATTATCTTGAATTTTTCCTACATCCACCTTGTTTATATGTTATTGTTTGCATTAGACCAAGGTTCTTGAGAACAGGGACTGTCTTTTGCTTTTCTGTCTATCCCCAGTCCTTAGCATAGTACTTGGCCCACAATGGGTACATAATAAATTGATTGGCTGATCTACGTATATCTCTGTCATTTCTCTCCTTTGATCCTTTGGAGGTAAATATTCTGTGATTCGTGACTATGTAGCATCACTGTTTAGCAAGATGGTGTGCGTGTGTGTGTATGTATGCAATTTAAGCCATAATCTTCCAATTTAATGATGAGTTCATCTCATTATCTGTCTATATTGCTTGTTCACGAACTCAAAGAACCTAAGAGTTGGCTAGGACTTCAGAGGCTATCTAGTTCGACTTGTTCCTGCACAAGAATCTTGTGAACAGTATCACTTGACAAGAAGCCATCTGACTTTTGCTTGTAAATCATCGGGAAGGGAGAACTTGCCATCTCTGAGGAAGTATCTTAAACAGATAACTCCCAAAGTTAGGACGTTTTTCTTTACTATTAAGTGTAAATGCTGGTCTGCAACTTCTCCTTCTTCCTTCTAATTCTGTCTTCTTGGGACCAAGCTGAATCAGGACTCTACCAGAGACCTTCAGATGCTTTAATTTATTTAAATAAATATCAAGCAACAATTTTGAGAGTTATGAATATGATAAAGGATTGGATGCCAGGGATGGGAGAAAGCCTGTGCTTTGCACAGGAGGTAGAATGTTGATTTTAGGAAGTAGTGAGCAGCACCAGTTCACAAACATTGAGTTTGTAAAAGGGAGTAATATGAAGTAAATCTGGAAACATTAAGTTGGGCCCAGACTGAGGAGTTAACAACATTTTGCCTAGGAGCCACTGAAGATTTTTGTGTAGGAGAATGAAATGAATGAATGAAAAGCATTTATTAAACACTTACTGTGTGTAAAGCACCATGTTAAGTGCTGGAAATACAGTTGGAGAACCCCTGCTCTCAAGGAGCTCATAGTCTAATGAGGAGGACAGCACATATGGAAAGTTTTGATCAGATGGAAAGGTCCCATGATCCTTAGGGTGCAGCAGCAAAACAGATGCCTCTTCTTTAATATCATCTCTAATGAGAAAAATCTAACCAGTTTCTGATGTTGAACCATTCGAGAGTGCCAAGGATTTTGGTGGCAAAAACTTTCCTTTTCGAGTCTTTATTAGCTGTGACTATCACCTGCAAGAGCAGTTGCCAGGCTGTGTCCCAGGGGCTGCTCCCATGGTTCTTGGGTTTAGAATTCCAGATTGTCTTCATCACAGTCTGAAGGGAGATGATAGTCAAACTGCTGCTGCCACTGCTGGTAGTTTCACTTGCCTGGCACATGCTACCTCTCTATCCCTCAGGGTGCCCAGCTGCTTCAGCTAGGCTGTCTTGCCTTCCTCTTGGGTAGCAATTGGTTGGCAGTTGGTGGGGGTAGCTGGCCCCTTTTTAATAGGAGTTGCTTCCTTGATTATGGCAGTGAAGGCTAGGCAGAACTTAGGGTCTGATGACATGTTTGGATCTCTGCATTAGGAATGTTAATTTGTAGAAAATGGATGGGCGACTGGAGAGACTAGAATCAGGAAGACAAGTTAGGAAGTAGTCCTAATAATCCAGGTGAGGGGTGGGTGAGAGTCTAAACTAGGATATTGGCCATGTACGTAATGACAGTGGAGAGGATGTGAGACCTATTATGGAGGTAACAGGACAGATCATTGAATGTGGGAGTGAAGGGGGAGGGAATAGCTGAGGGTAGCCCCAATTAAGGGAAGAATGGTGGTATCTTCAAAAGACAGGAAAGTTCAAAGAAGTGATGAATATAAGGAAGATGATATTGAGTTTGAGACACTGATGAAACACTCATAAAGCTGTCTGACAGGCTGTTAAAGACTATTATGTTATTATACCATGTGTTGACCTATCTCAGTGGCTGCCTATCTGACTATATGCCCTAATTTGGGCAATATGTGCTCTTCGTCCCCTCGTTCCCCGTCAAGATACTCCATCTCCCAACTCTGCATGTTTTCACTGACTCTCCCTCCTTCCCTGGAATGCACTTCCTCCTCACCTCTGCCTCCTGGTATCCTTGAAGCCCTAGCTGAAATCCTACCTTCTACAAGAACTGTTTCTGGATTCCCTTAATGCTAGGGCTTTCCCTTTCTTGATTGAATCTAATTTATCCTATATATAGGTATATGCATGTGTGTGTGTGTGTGTGTATATACATACATCAGTGTGTATATATATGCACATATGTATATGCATGAGTATGTATATATATAAAAAATCTTGTTCGTATATGTGGGTATATGCATGTATTGTGTGTGTGTGTATATAAACACACATTTACATACATATTGGGGGGAGGGATGCAGGCAGAGGGGTGAAGTAGAAAGAGTTGTTGTTCAGTCATTTGGCCTTGTCCAACTTTTCATGACCCCCTGGACCAACTGCCCTTAGGGTTTTTTTGGCAGAGATACTAGAGTGGTTTGCCATTTCCTTCTCCCGCTCATTTTTTACAGACGAGGAAACTGGGGTAAACAGAATTACATAACTTGCCCAGGGTCACACAGCTAGTGTCTGAGGTCAGATTTGAAATCTGGTCTTTCTAAGTCTAGGTCCAGTGCTCTATCCACTGTACCACCTAGCTTCCCTGTGTGTGTGTCTCCTCTCTCTCTGTGTCTCTCTTTCTCTGTTTCTGTTTGTCTCTGTCTCAGTCTTTCTCAGTCTCTCTCTCAGTCTCTCTCTCTCTCTCAGTCTCTCTCTCTTTTTCTCCCTCCCCCTACCTCCATCCCCTTGTTAACTAAGTATAGATAGTGGTTTAGGTATTTTGACTTTTCACTGAATTTGTAAGAAGAGAGTGTTGACAGGTCTGGATTAGTTCTAATGCCTCTAGGACATACACTGCATTGGGCAAAAAATAAACAATGTAGTAAGAGCCCTAAGTACGCCAGGCAGTTGTGGGAATACAAATGCACAGTGTAGGCAATGGTAGAACCAAAAGCAGGACTTCTTGCTTCTGTTACACCAAACTGAAACCAAAAGTTGTAATGAACAGCATCTTTGGGCACTCTTGGTGTACTGGAATGGCATATTCATGTTTTACAAAATCTGCCACCGTTTGTTTCTCTTTTTTATCCTTAGTAAATTCTAGAATTTTTCCTAACACTGCCTTCTGGGGATGGCAATGAACCGGTTCTTACAGAATTTTGTTTGTTTTTATTTTGAGGTATTCATAGTTGGATAGATTTTTACTTCACCCAATGACTCTGATGCTAGCTTCGTTCAGGTCACTTAATCAATCAACTTCTTCGGGCCTTAGCCAACTCTCCAATACTTTGTTATCTACTGGTTGTGATCTGCCTGGGGGAGGGAGTTCTTGTATCTACCTACTAATGAAATCATAGGTCCTTGATGAATAAGACTAATTTTAATGGAAAGTTTCTGGAAACATGATATTGCTTAAAAAACAAAAAACCGAAGATATTCTTCTTTGATCAAGATCAGATCTTTGGCCATACCACCCAGGATGCATGTAATCTTGTCTAATCTCTAAAGTCAGGAAGGATTGGGTCTGCTTGATACTCAGATGGGAGTCTACCTGGAAATACTGGGTTCTGTAGGCTTTTATTTGGGAGGTAGCATGTACAGGGGGAGAGAACATGGGATTTAGAATTGGATTTGGGTTCAAATCCTAGCTCTGCCACTTACTGCCATTGTGACTTTGGGCAGGCCACCTAACCTCCTGAGGCCTTGGTTTTTTTCATCTATAAAATGAATGTGTTGGACTAGATGGTCTAGAGGAAACTTCAGTTATAAATCTAAAAGACTATGAAGTCTAAATTTCATTTTGACTTCATTTTATGTGTGTGTGTGTGAGAGAGAGAGAGAGAGAGAGAGAGAGAGAGAGAGAGAGAGAGAGAGTGAGTATGAGTGTGTGTGTGTGTGTGTTCCATTCAAACAACTGACTGATTTTGGCAATATTTTGTGCAATCTATTAAGGGAGACCAAGGTATATCTTATTTGATTTGTGATTGCTCACATTTTAAAAAAGGTTGTTTTTTTTTAATGGGACTATTTTCTGAAATTACAAAACATTCCAACGTAATTTCATAGGTTTCAAGCTGGAAGAGACCTTAGCAGCCATTGATTTTAATTCCTACCATGCCCATTTCATAAATCAGGAAACTGAGGCACATAAAGATTAAATGTCTAGGGGCAGCTAGGGGTCGCAGTGAGTAGAGCACCGGCCCTGCAGTCAGGAGGACCTGAGTTCAAATCTGGCCTCAGACACTTGCTTGACACATGTACTAACTGTGTGACCTTGGGCAAGTCACTTAACCCCAATTGCCCTGCCCAAAACCAAAAAAAAAAAAAACAAACAAACAAAAAAAAGATTAAATTTCTAGTCACACAATGAGTAAGTGTCTGAGGAAGGGCATCGGGTTCTCTGGACTCCCAAATCCAGTGTTTTATCTCTTATATACATGCTGCCTCTTATGAATATAGATTATTTTTTACATGAGTGGAAGTGATAGAGATATTCCACTGAGTCAGACTCACAGATTGTACAGCCCCTAGAAAGCACAGGATGATTGATTTATCTTTTTTTCAGCTGTTCAGCATCAATCATTACATTTGTCATTTTTTTTCCTACTGTAAGTTGCTGCTGTGTCAAGGTCTGTCAGTTTACTCATGTGAATATGTCCTTATTTAAGCCTATGTGCTTATAAAGTTATTGCTTCCCTGGGATTAACATTGTTCTTAGTCAATGGAGGCGTCATATGCCTCCCCCTCCCAGAGAACTCTCCTTTATAACAGATAATTAAAAAAAAAAGCAAAAAAAAAACCAAATCATCATTCAGCTCATCAATACCAAAGCCACTGTTATCTGTTGTGATTCATACCCGTGGTCATTGTACTTCATCAGTGAATAGAAGGCTTTTCTTTTTAATCATTCATCTCCTTGGATAGAATATGTCTAGCGAGTGGAATCTCTGCAGATTACGGGCATTTTGGTTACCTTCTTAGCATGATTTGATACTGCTTTCCAGAATTGCCGGCCCAGTACACGAACACGGTTATGTCTGATTCTCTGGGCTCTGTCTGCTTAGATCTTGTAACCGCTTAGCCTTTTATAATGTTTAAATCGGCATCCTGTACCTGCCAACCCTGTCTTATTTAGCTGGACTCTAAGAATAGACCGTCTGTAGAGCTTTATGTTTCTGTATACAGTAGTCAAATATATGCACACAAGTGCCTTTATAATTTCAAGACGTAGATACTGAAGTCTCAAAGGAAAAAATAGCTATTTCCAGAATAAAACTCTAGAGCTGCCAAGAGAAGAGGTAGGAGAAGGAATGAGGTCAGTTTTTGGATCGAAATGGAACCTTTGACATTTCATTGGTGGGAAATATATAATAAACTTATGTTTCTCATTTTTCAGAGCAAACTCATGTGTAACCAGAATGTGTATACATACCCTAATTTTAATTCTTATTAACTGCTCTGTAGTTTTTATCTCTTAAATGTTTATCGCACGTGTGTGTGTGTGCATGCATGTGTGTGTGTGCCCTGGGAATAGTAAAGTATGTCTAGAGAAAAACCAGGAAGAATTTAAATCTGCTATAACTGTATACAAATTTTGTTTAGAGACAGCTGAGTTTGTGAAAACACTTGAAAATTTTCTTTTTATGAAGAATAATTCCTTGAAATTCTAACTGTTCCCAAGGAGCACAAATTGTTTCATAAACAGAATTCTAATTATTTTTTGAAGCATCTTGGAAGGCAGGTAGTGGACAGTTTTCTTTAGCATTACAAAATTTGACTACATTTGGGGGACATGATTTGGTTGCAGACATGCCTGTTAACTACCACCTGTCTAACCATTTCCTTGGTTGCCTTACCAAATGTTTACAGGAATACCATGCTTAAGAAAGCTTCCCTTAATTGTTCGCATACCCGATATTTCTCATGAAATGCAGGCTTCTAATCTTGTTTTATTTTTACCGAAGAGAAAAATTTCATTGTGTACTGTATTCATGCCAGATGTTGGTTTGAACACTTAGAATCATCCTATTGACTCTCTTCATTGTCTTTCACTGAAGTTGTATATAATGATAATTGTATTGACAGTCACTGAAGGTAAAATCAGAGTTGATTTTTATAAAGTTACAAATTAATACTAATCTGATTTGTATCTGTTGAGAGGAACATTCCATGATCTGTCACAACATTTTTATTTTTTATTAATGATGTAATGGACTCTAGCTGAATTAAATTCAGTTCAAGCATTTATTAAGTACCTGCTCTGTGCAAGTCACTGGTTATCTGGCTTAAAGATTTTCAAAAAATCTTTATTTGTAATTAAAAAGTGACATTTTATGTTTTTAGACTTGCCGATCTAGGACAATTGCAAGATAACATAATTGCATATGAAAAGTCAGTGGTTCAGAGAAGTTATAGTTGAATTATAGATATATTCTGATTAGTTGTATGTTTTGGATCAAAGAATACCTATTATATTGCTCTTGGTTTCCCCTGGGTGGTTATGTGCATCTTGAGCCTAGCTAACTAGTTCAACTTTGTGTTATCCTATACCTTTGAATCTCTTCCCCTCCCTTCTCTTGTTGCCACCCATTCTTTTCCAAACCCCAACTCTTAAAATATTTCACATGTGCACTGATTGCTGGGTTCAGTACTATATCATCTCAACTGTTTACTCTTTGGGTTTTATGCCAATCCGTTTTTTTCTTCCCAGATTGACTCTTTGTCCCATATCCTTGGTCATCTGTTCTATACCTTTTCTTTTCCTCATACCACCTACATTACCTCGTCTTCTCTTGTCTCTGTCTCTCTATCTCTCTTTGTCTCTCTGTTTCTCTCCCTCCTCTGTCTATCCTCTCTTTCTCTCTTCTTCCTTCCTTCCCTCTCCCTCTTCCTCAAAAAAAGCTGTCTACACTGTAAATTGCCATCCCCTGCCTCACCTACCACCAAAATTTAGCTCCTCACAATCTGACTTCTGACCTCATTTACTCAACTGAAACTGCTCTCTTCCAAGGGTACCAATAATGTATTAATTGCTAAATCTGATGGCCTTTTCTCAGTTCTTTCTCTTCTTGACCCCTTTTTGTGGCAGCTTTTTGAGAACTTTAGCACTTGAGACTGTTACCCAACTTACTGTCATAGATCTGGGGTTCTTAACCTGGGATCCACAGACAGATTTCAGAGTGTCTGTGAATTTGGATAGGGGGAGATGATATTTTTATTTTCATTAACTAAAATTTGGCATTTTTTCAGTTATACATTTTTAAAAAAACATTATTTTGAGAGGAGGTCCCTTGGCTTCACCAGACTGTAATGCAAAAATGGTTCAGAATTTTTGTCCTGGGTACTCTCTCCTATCTAATCTTTCATGGTTCTGCTGTCTCCTGGTTCTTTTTTCTTCCTCAGTCTCTCTTGCTAGAACATCACCCTTATCTCACCCCCTAAAGTTGTGAGTGCTCCACTTCCTCAGAAATGACTATTTTTTATATTAAAATTTCAGTATATACATTGTTTCCTTGTATAACATAATATAAAAATTCTTTGACGTAGGTAATATATTGTTTTTATCTTTGTCTCTTCAGTGGCTAACATGGCACCTGCACATAGCAGGTGCCTAACAAATGCTTATTGAGCAACTGAGTATTAATTTGTATACTTTAAAAATGTTTGAGTATATACCTTGCAAAAGTCACTGTTTGCTAATTTACTATTGGTGTGTCTAATGCCTATTGTAGTTTAATTGCTCATGTATAAGAAAAGTGTATTCACTTTTACAATAGATGGTCTCTTGAAAAAACTGCGGAAACAAAAAGTAGAATTTTTCTAAATCAGATGACATTTCAGATCCATTAGAAGAAATCAGAATATAAAATAATCCTGTGATATGAACCCACCCTGTAAAAATACCCCAAACTTCTAAAAATATAACCCCCCCTCTATTTTATCCATTTTGAAATTCAGATTTTTGCATGTTGAGAAAAGATGTAACAATTCAAGTATTGTTCAGTAGTTTAAATAAAGTTCATACAAACTAATTGTCACATTTAAAGTCATTGAAGTATTTTTGACTATTTTTTACACATACGCATAGCAGTAATATTTTGTTGACTTTCTGTTGTCACTTCTAAATACTGATTCCCCATTAAAACCTTCCTTCGTCACAGAGAAGTGTAATTCTCACCCCCACCCCCAACCACCAAATTTGTTGACGTATGCTTCATTCCACACTTGCTGTCATGACTCACCTCTCTATGAGAGGAGAGGGAGGCGTGCTTTATTATGAGTGCGCTTGTATCAAAAATGATCATTGCATTGTACAGGATTCTGTCTTGTCTTTCTTAATGTTATGGTCACTGTGTGTATTGTGCTATCTGTTTCAGTTCAAAGAAGGCCCAAGTTTCTCTGAATTATTCATGTTTATTTTCTTATGGAATTTGCCATCTGTTATATTAAAAATAATTCATTATATTAATTTATGTCAATTTGTTCATCCATTTCCAAATGGTCAGGCATCTAGTCTATTTCATTTCATGAACAGAAAGTTCTGTTATGAATATTTCCGTTTATATAAGACCTTTCTGGATGTCTTTGACCTCCTTGGGACATATACTTTTGTCAAAATATATGAACATTTTATTTGCACTTCTGGCATAGTTCAAAATTCATTGCGGTATTTATGCAAAGAAATACCGGAAGGCATTGTGTAGTAAAAAGAACGCTGCGGTTAGTCAGAATACCTGGGGCTTTCATCTCAGTCGTAGCCCTTTTCAGACATAGAACCCGGAACAAATTATATGACTTCTTTGGGCCACCCTTTTCTTATCTCTCAAATGGAGATAATGTATGCGTTGTTTATCTTACAGGCTTGTTGTGAGGATCCAATGAGGTCTCATGAAAGCACTTTATTAGCTGTAAAGCTCCATGATAACTTAAGAAATTTTAAGTTGTTAGATATTAGTGTCAGAGATTTAATGTGGTGTAACCTCTGACACTTACTAGCTACATGTTCACTTTTTGAGCCTCAACTTCATCTTTTTTTTAAAATTGAATTAAATTTATTGAATTGAATTATTATTATTATTGGAAGGGGGAGGCAAGGCAATTGGGGTTAAATGACGTGCCCAAGGTAACACAGCTAGTAAGTATCAAGTGTCTGAGACTAGATTTGAACTTAGGTCCTCCTGACTCCAGGGCTGGTGCTCTACCCACTGCACCACCTAGTCCCGCCCCTAGTTTCCTCATCTCTTAAAAAGAAGAATAATACCCATACAGCCTCCTAGAGTCATTGTAAGAATTGGGTATGCAGTAAGTAAGCATTTTCTACACTTTTCAGTTATTATTATATGTATGCATACACACACACAAGCGCGTGTGTGCGCGCGCACACACACACACAAAATATAATGCTGATTATAAATCAGCAAGGTTGGAAAATGTTTTCTCTTAGAACATTTCTCCAGAATGGGTAAAATGGTGATCTCTCCCACTCTTCACCAAGAGACTATTTAAACTTCCTAAAACTCATTCTAATCTGTGAAATAGTGTTCCTGAAGATGTGGCCTGGGGAAAATTCTTTTTTGGTCCTCATTAATCCTGCTTCACCCATTACTCGTTGGTTGGTCTTTTCAGCTGTTTTTATGTTTTCATTGCATGAAATGTACTTTGGAGAAAGAGGGAAGGAAGCACATCAAGAAATAGTAACTTTCATTATAACAGAATGATAATAAATAAAAAAATAATTAATAACAATGTTAACTTGAAAATTGCCCGAAAACAGACTGAATCATTTATTTGGACACATGCGATTCTCATGCTAATGTGCAGATTTTATGCACGTGTGCTCATTATTCCCCTATTTCCTGTACCTAAATGTGGCATTTTGAAAAATCACAATGAAGGCAATTTTATTCTGACACAAAAATGATTTTATGAGAGTAAACAGGAGGTAGCCCTAAGGGGATAAAATCTTTGGCAAGCAGGTGTCTAATTCCACAGAACTTAGAACTGTGAACTTTAGGTGACTTGTCAATTCGGAATTGATGGCTTTTGTATAGGAAATAGGTACTCAGGAAAATTATGCCGGTAGAAGGGAAATAGAAGTATCTAATGCCTTAAGAGGAAATTATAGCAAATGCAAGAGTGCTGAGAGCAAACGATTTGAAATGAATATTTTGGTTTTTATTTCCAACATAAACATAGATCCAACTGGACTTAAAACTTAGAGAATTTGGAACAGATTTCTCTGACTTCATAGGCTACATCTGTAGCCATGATAGTAGGCGATCGGCTCCTGGAAAAGACTGGAAGGAAATGAGTAACAAAAGCAATTCAGTTTCCTAGTAGATGAATCTCTCTAAACAACGGACAATGCCAAGATTTTAAAATTTCCTTTAATAGTCTTAAAGGCCACTTAGCTTCTTGGCCCCTTAAAGAAATTATGCCAGATGGCAGGAGGCGTACCTTGATTCTGTTGGAAGCAGGTGTTATCATTAATTCATCCAAGTTGGTGTAATTACTTTTGCTTAGTCGACCTCTGATTGCTCTAATGAGTGTGAGCAGGACTTCAGTGTCTTCACAGGGAACAGTAGGTCCCTTTGGTGGCCGGGAAGGGGGTGAGGGGGGATGATTCAATTGGAATTACTTCACTGTAGCCCCCTCAGCCCGTGTGTACTGCCTGCCCTCATCTGAAAAGGACTGGCTTGAAAATGCCCAGAAGACCACAGTGGAGTAAAACTCCAGGGGCCACTTAGAGGGCCTTGACCCTAGATGTGCCCACCTGATATGTGTTTGAGAACATATATTATGACAGAAAAAAAAGAAATTACAGTGTGCCTGAGTAACGTAAACATGTTGATTTACAGAGATACAAATAGTTTTTTGGAAATCAGGCAGAAAAAATACATATTTGAGCATTACAATATACTGCTAGATAGATAGGATGTTATTTATTGTAGGTTAGACTAGCGAAACTATGCATGAGCTCTGGCAGATGATAACAGTAATTGCAATTTGACACAACTTCGGTGAGTTCTGTTGAGCACCAAAATTTGTAAAATCAGAGGTGTTTGCAAGTTTGTGAATGTTGTTGTTCTCTATTTAAACCTTCTTTTGTAACTATTTGTATCCCCTAATTTCAGAGGAGCAAAGGTTGGAGCAGCAGGGCCAGGAGGTGATGAGAGAAATGTGGAGGAAGGGAGACCACATAGGGGTGAGGGTCTCTGGAGAGGGCAGGATGAAGGCGGCAATGATGTAGGCCTCTGCACGACTGGACTTTGTGTAATATGAAGCATGGTGGCAGTGGTGGGGGGAGGCAGGGAGTGAGTTAGGAAGAAAGAGAGACAGACAGAGAGAAAATGGAGGTGAGGATTGGTGTAGAGAAAGTATAGAGGCCAGGATCCCTCGTACAATCAAACCTAAAACCTATAAACATAAAGGCAGTAATCCTTGTAGGAACCACTTTGTTCAGCTCTGATTCTTCCACCAAAGCCCTACATTAAAGAAGTGCTGCCCCCCGCCCCGCCAAAGAATATATCACACACAGATGTGCGCATGAAACCATTACTACTGACGTGTTTTCCACTGGAACAGTTGTTTAAAAAATAAACACAAGAGGTTTACATTGAATTGGGATCACCTATGGTAAGGGGAGAGGTATATTGGATTGTTAGAATAAGTGAATAATAGAGCTATGAGAAAAGCACTAAACACAGATGCACAGTTTGAATTGAAGTAAATCTGTTCCAGATTTGATGGATTTTATGATTATAGTTGTGTTTATGTGTTAGAAATTAGAAAAACATCTGATTATAATTTTTTTCTTTTGAGACAATGCTTTACTACACAACATGAAAGGCAGCAAAAACACATACATCTGATTTAAATGTAGGAAAAATATACAACTCATGGGAAATACAGTATGAACTCTGTGTGTGTGTGTGTGTGTGTGCGCATCCATTTTGATGTCTATGGTGTATACCATGGTCACTATATTGATTCCATGGTCACTATATTGGTTCTGTTCTCATAAAAATCAGAGATTGGTTGGCTATCTATATAATGGTCTTTTAAAATTGTAGATCTTTTTGTTCGAAGATTAGTCATTGCTAGGGTAAACTAGAGACTACACTTGGTGGAAAGAGACCTCGAGTTGAAAGATATTTTTGACTGCTTAGGGAAAAAAAAAATCAAGTTGAATTTAACATGAAGATACATTGAAATCAGTTTTATTTTTATTTTCCAGTATGCTTTCCTTCACTTGCAAATGATTCTAAATAGAATCATCATAGCCAAATTAGTACTGACTTATAATCCTAGGTCAGAAAGGCTAGACTTAGAAGAATTAGAAAATTAGAAAAATTTTAAAAAATAGTTCTTATAAAAATCATGTGTTGTATAATTTTGATGCTTAGAAATTTTAGGTTTGTCACAAATAGAGTATTTCGAATAGCTGGTACTGTTTTAACCTATGTTATAAATAAACTGTGTATCAGTATAAAAATAAATAGTTTTAAAGTTAAAAAAAACTGCTGAATTTCCAGAAAAGGAAATTATTACTCGGATTATAAAAAGATTCTTCCCTTCAAAAGGGGACTCATATAGGCTGCCTTTAAATAATGCTTCTCTCATGCATTTCAACTGCTGTTTATTTAGGCTATTAAAATAAAGATTTAAATGAAATTTCTCAGAACTGTTTCTCTTGTATAGGCACACTAACATTTTCAATTTGGCTTTGATGATATCTGTCAGAAGAATAATGATTCCGTTTTGCTTTGGAGATCAGGGTTGAATAGACTTTTAAGAATTTATCGAATGAATGAAACAATCTTCTCATAATTATAGAATTGGGATTACAGTTCTAAAATGTGGTTTTTCCCCTAGGTGAAACTACGGAAGTGAAAATTGAGAAATCAGTATTCAACCACATGCCAAATGCATGTTATAGAATAACGTTATTGCTATCTAAACCATTTCTTTGAAAGCTAAAGTGCAGGCCTTTGTCAGGGGCGTTTAGCAGACTAGGTAGGACTTTCCTTCAAAGTGCAAATTAGAAACAGGAGATTTTTTTTTTAATTTTAGAATTTTTAATTGGAAAGGGGTTAGTGTGGGGCACAATTCCTTACTGATTGTGTCACATGTTTTAGCCAATTCTAGTTTATATTCTATTAGTACATTTGTAGGCATAGTTTTAATTTTACTTTTTTTGTCATTTTATGGTAATAGGTAGTAATTCAAAGTTTGCAAAGCACTTTACATGTATTTCCTTGTTTGATTCGCACAATGAGACTGTGTGGGGCATTTCTTTCATACTTTGAGGGACCTGTGATGTCATTAATAGATGTACTTTCTCTTAGTGGGGCTGGTTGTACTCCTTCGGTGCCTTCCTTCCCTTTGAGATGTCCATGTTTTCTTATCATTCCTTTTTAAGAGTTAACCCCACCTGCTGGCAGGCCTTCCTGAGGGACTTTTGACGTGGTATGGATACCAGGAAAATACATAAGCTATCCATTGGTTGTTACTTGCTCACAGCACATGAAGAGTCAGTCAAATATCTCTCTAATGATGACCTTTACATCTGTTCTCCTTCACATGTTTCTGCTGGTAATATGTCACTGTCCACTCACATCCACCATTGTCTGACATAAACTGTATAAGTGGGGAGGTCCCTCCACACTTTCATGCTTTGGTCACCATGATGTTTTGTGGCTTGGAGCCATTAAGCATCACTGAGAGAATATTTATTTTAAAAAGACGGGCCCTCATTTGGAGCAGAAGCCTGAGGTCGTTGAAACCACAGCATCATTTCCTAAGGTCAGTCCAGCCTTTTTTCTTCTCATTCAACGCTGGACCCAATTCATTGCCACTTTCTGTTCTGGATATGTATACTCTTATATTTGTCCTATGAGTTGTCCACTTCAAGTGCATAGCATAGTTTATGTGGTGAGGTAGCTAATGCAGGTGATATTATCTTAATTTTACAGATGAAGAAACTGAGGCTCAGAGCTTAGGGGTCTTGTCCAAGTTTGCATACTACTGAATGTCAGAGTTTAAACCCAGATTCTCCCAACCGATGAGTCTGTTTTTTTTTCTAATTTACATCATAATTTCTCTCTCATTATGTTGTCTCCTTAACTAGATCGTAAGTTCCTTGCAGGCAGAAAGTGTCATCTGTTTTTTTTGTGACCTTCATACTCCCTAGTATAGTATACTTCACACACTAGGAACTTACCAGTTGATTTAATTGACCAAATCATTGGATTGAGGGCTCCAGTGGACCTTAGGAGATAATCTGGTCTGCCACCCTGTTCTCAGTGAACCAGTTATGAAAGATTTTGTTCCTATTTTCCTTAAGAACCTCTGGCAAAGATAAGTCTAATAGTCCTCTGCTTCTTTTTTTAATTTTTTTTTATTTTTTAATTTTTTTAAATTTATTTATTTAACATATTTAGTTTTCAGCATTGATTTTCACAAGAGTTTGAATTACAAATTTTCTCCCCATTTCTACACTCCCCCCCACTCCAAGATGATGTATATTCTGGTTGCCCTGTTCCTCATTCAGCCCTCCCTTCTGTCACCCCACTCCCCTCCCATCCCCTTTTCCCTTCCTTTCTTGTAGGGCAAGATAAATTTCTATGCCCCATTGCCTGTGTATCTTATTTTCTAGTTGCATGCAAAAACTTTTTGTTTTTGAACATCTGTTTTTAAAACTTTGAGTTCCAAATTCTCTCCCCTCTTCCCTTCCCACCCACCCTCCCTAAGAAGTCAAGCAATTTAACATAGGCCACATATGTATCATTATGTATAACCCTTCCACAATACTCATGTTGTGAAAGGCTAACTATATTTTGCTCCTTCCCAACCCATCCCCCTTTATTGAATTTTCTCCCTTGACCCTGTCCCCTTTCCAAAGTGTTTGTTTTTGATTACCTCCACCCCCATCTGCCCTCCCCTCCATCATCCCCCCCTTTTTTATCTTCTTCCTTCTTCTTTCCTGTGGGGTAAGATACCCAATTGAGTATGTATGGTATTCCCTCCTCAGGCCAAATCTGATGAGAGCAAGATTCACTCATTCCCCCCTCACCTGCCCTCTCCTCTCCTCCCACAGAACTGCTTCCTCTTGCCACCTTTATGCGAGATAATCCACCCCCTTCTATCTCTCCCTTTCTCCCTCTCTCAATATATTCCTCTCTCATCCCTTAATTTGATTTTATTTTTTTTAGATATCTTCCCTTCATCTTCAACTTATCCTGTGTCCTCCCTTTCTCTCTCTCTCTCTCTCTCTCTCTCTATATATATATATATATATATATACACACACACATATATATATATGTATATACACACATACATATATACATACATGCACATTCACTTATATATATATATACATAAACATATATATATATGCATATTCCATTCAGCTACTATGATATTGAGGTCTCATGAATCATACACATCATCTTTCTATGTAGGAATGTAAACAAAACAGTTCAACTTTAGTAAGTACCTTGTGATTTCTCTTTCTTGTTTACCTTTTCATGCTTCTCTTGATTCTTGTGTTTGAAAGTCAAATTTTCTATTCAGCTCTGGTCTTTTCACTGAGAAAGCTTGAAAGTCCTCTATTTTATTGAAAGTCCATATTTTGCCTTGGAAGTCCTCTGCTTCTTAATGATACTTTAGAGGTCTGTGGTTTTATCAAATTGATCTCATTTCTCCCCCACCCGCCCCGCCCCAATAACTGAAGAACAATTTTTCTCTCACTTACTGACTTGCCATATGAGAAAAGTTCAGCACCTTACATCTCACCTCGTGTCAAGCCCCTTTCAATTGAGCGCTGCTCAATTTTGGCAGCGGACATATAATCTGGCACTGGATGCTCAAAGGGCTTCCTGCCTTGGTATGGTGTCTTTCAAAGCTATCGGCATGGCCTTGGAACATTTGGAATTATCTTTCCTCGTCCTATGAAGAGTCATCTGTACAGGACTTGAGTGAAGGACTAGTAGTGACAACTCACCCTTGTGTAGTGCTTTATGTTACTCTGCTCACACAATGACCCTGTGGGGCGTGTGTTACAAGAAATATCACCATTATTCATTAGTCAGTCAGTACACATTTTTAAAGCACCTGTTGTATATCAGACACAGGCAAAGGACAGTTCTTGTCTTCAAGGAGCTCACAATCTAACGGATTAGGAGACAGATTCACAGACATGACGTCTTGAAGAAGTCTGAATCAGGACTAGGACATCTGAGTCTTCGTCTGGTGTCTGGCACGTAATAGGCACTTAATAAATGTTTGTTGACTGATTCTACTATGCTGTTTTCCCTCTTATGTACCCTAAATTTGTCCAGCAACAATTCAAGGCTGCCCCTCTTTGTTCTGTGTTAAGTTTCCAGGTACATCAAGACATGCTCTGTAAGTTTCCTCTTTAGCCTTTTATACTTTATTGGGGCATCTTGTTTTATGGGCCCATTCCTGTTGTGAACAAGGGTGAGTTTGAATGGATTAATTAAGTCACAGACAGATACCTTTTAGGAATAGATGACTTTTTCTAAGTGGGAACAATCCAATCGTGGAACGTGAGTTGCCTGGAAATCACCCACTGCCACTGTTGCTATTGATACATGAGCCTGTCTTTCCCCGTCAGCCCTTCCTGTTCTGTCTTGGTCATTGGTTTTATTTTTGAGAGAGAGAGAGAGAGAGAGAGAGAGAGAGAGAGAGAGAGTGAGTGTGTGTGTGTGTGTGTGTGGTGTTCTTTAAACAGCCAGACCCTACCGTGGCGTGTTGTGTACCAATGAATGCATTTTTGCTACAGATTTCTTGCAACTGCAGGGACCATGGCACATTCTTAAGATTGTTACAGTCCATTAGAGATGCTGAATTAGGTTTTTGCTTACATAATGCCAGATAGAGTGTGTGTGTGTGTGTGTGTGTGTGTGTGTGTGTGTGTATGTGTGTAAGACCAGCTAATAGAGTTGTTTGATAGTGTGTGGAAACCTGTTTTGAAAACTGTTCTATTTAAATGTATTTTACAAGGTAATTAGGCCCTTCAGGAGAGAAATAGTTTATTCCAGAAGCTAGGAACAACCAGTTGTTTAAAATCTGTTTTTAAAAGAGAAGAAAATTGCTGGAAAAGAAAACCCCTTAGACAGTAATAAGGAACAAGGACGAGTTAGGTTGAGAGATGAAATAATTTGAATTTTTCCATTTTTCAACCAGATAGTATCACTTAGACTTTTAAATATCTTTTCAGGAATATAGTACTCACTAAGCTAATGAAGAAACCTAGCTATTTAGCAAAGCTTCTTTTAGCATCCTTTATATGCGTGGGCATTTACGCTTCACAGGGTGTGCCTATCACCCTAGCTCGTCATGGAGCTTACTAACTTGTCTATAAAAGTAACATGTGATAGACAATTTTTTCCAAGTTATCATTTCTGTTGCATCGTTTGTTATTGTTATTCAGTGGTGTCCACCTCTTGGTGCCCCCCTGGACTATTGCGTGCCAGGCCCTTCTTTCCTTTACTATCTCTCTGAGGTCTGTCCAAGTTCATGTTTGTTGTTTTCATGACACCATCTATCCCTCTTGACCTCTGTCATCCCCTTTTACTTTTGCCTCGAATCTGTCCCAACATCAGGGTCTTTTCCAGCAAGTCCTGTCATCTCATTATGTGGCCAAAGTATTTAAGCTTCAGCTTCAGTATTTGACCTTCCAGTGAATAGCCTGAATTAATTTCTTTAAGTATTGACTGATTTGATCTCCTTGCCGTTCAGGGGGATCTCAAAAGTCTTATGTTGCATTAGCCCAGAGGTAAATTATGGGAAATTTGACTTTTCAGAGAGTAAACAACTGGCTGCAAAAAAGTAACTCTTGAGTATTTGAAAGAAAATTAAGAGAAATTCCAGTTTTGTTGTTTTGTCATTCCAAGGATTTCCTGACTACATGTCCCTGGGAAGGAATATACTACCTCAGAATGAGACTTGATCTGTGTTTCAGCAGAGGTCACCTATCCACCTCCCTGAACTCACAAAAATGAGTGAAGAGCTGTTACATTTAGGATATGATGTTTGGCTGGCTGGCTGCTACATCAGCCAGAGAGATAAGGACAGTAGGTTGGCACCCTTAATGCACTTGACCCCGAGCACAAGAGTCAGATTGTTCAAGGAGCGGGCCTGACTGTGCTATGCTGATTGGGGGCTACTACGTATAGGTGGGCCAGTTTGCAACCTGACAAGTTGTTGGACTGTTTACACCATTTTAGCTTGGGTTCAAAGTCTAGAATTGTCCTATTTTTCCAAGTTCTGAAAGCTTGAATCAAAATAATTCCCTCTGCTGTCTCCTACTCTGTACTCGTTTTCTTTCAGAGGACATTTCCAGCTCTGATTAGGATATATAATATTTTCCTGTCATCCTGAAGTACACTCACAAAAAATGATGGTGGTTTGGAATGTAGGGTTACTTATGTACTTATTCCTATTGCGAGATACGACTTCTTCACTAAAGCACTATTGTGTAAAAATAAGTTATTCTAAAGTGCTACTGGATTTACAAATTCCTAAAGTCTTGAAATAACACTTAATGATCTGCCTGGTTTTAATCAAAGTAAGAATGACTTGAATGGATGCTGAGTTGATAGAGCTATCTGCTGTAGATTAAAATCTATCCCTTTATCTATCCCTTTTAAAATCTATCCCTTTTAAAAACATGGCTATTTGATGATCCAGGGAATGGCTCAATTTCCCTATTTCCAGAAAGCTTAATAAATATTCAGAAGTTTATTAAAAGGAATTGCTTTATAACACATGAAGCATATCTGGTCTCAGTTTGAAACTAAAAGTCACAATGTATAGATAGGGGAGTTTAACATTTATTAAGGATTAAGCACTTATTAACTTTAAGGGTAATAAAGTGTTAGATCTTTTTATTTGTTTTAAATATATTTATTATTGCAAAGTTCTCTTATTTGATCCTCACAACAATCCTTGGAGGTAGGTGTTATTATTATCTTTGTTTTACGGAGGAGAAAATGAGGCAGAGGTTAAGTCACAATATCTGAGACAGGACTTCAAGGTCAGTTCTCTCTCCCTTGGGCCACCTAGTTAATGGTTGTAAAGTGTTGAACACGCCGTAGAAAGGTTTAGAACTTGTTCATGAGTCTTGAGGAGCACCAAGATAGATAATTTCTTCCTTGACATTTGTTGTTGGCATCGTTTGTTCTTCATTCTCAGTGATGACCATGACCTCAGGGAGGTGATGCCATGACGTACAAGTGAATTGGATTCCAGAGCCATCTGGGTCCAGTGGCCAGATAGAGATCACGACTGGAGATGTGCACCACCTCCCCTTGCCCCGTTGACATTTATTCTCCATGGACAAGCAGTCTATTTGTTTTCCCTTTCCTAGCAACTAGAGTTGTTTGGCTATGCTTTTTTCATGTGCCCTTCTAAAGGGAATGCCCTTTGTTTTTCACATAGCTGGTGGCAATGAACAGTAATATTTTTGAAAAGTCTTTGTGTTCATCTGTGCATTAATAAATAAATTTTGCCTATAATTTCACAAAATTGTAAGAAGTGTTCCTTCATGTAGAATTTAGTTAAACAACTTTACAAAGCATATGTGTGTGTGTGTGTTCAAGTGTTTATTTTATGTACAGACTGTACTTTGTTGTATATGAACTATAACCCAATCTGGAGTTGGATCCTAAGACACTCCTAAACCTTGGGGATAGTCTTTGATTTCCTCCCTGTCTTTGTCTTTTGGTTAACAACCAGACTGTTTTTATCCTTCCTTTTGTCTCTTCCACATTCATAGTATCACCCCCTCCTAGAGGGTTCAAGTGCTGCCTGACCATATTAACCACTTCTGTACTGGCTTTTCTAACATTGCACATTTTACCCCCACCCTCTCCCCACCCCTCCAACCCATCCTTTCCCTTCTCAATCTAACCTGCCACCTTCTGCCTATTCAGTGGCTTGCTGTTGGCTGTGACATCAAACTTGCCTGGCTTTTGAAGCCTTTGGTAATCTGTCACTACACTTTCTTTGTACTAGAGAACACCCCTTTTAGTTCTTATCCCTCTGATCTGTGTTTTCTACAGTCTGGTCTGTCCTCACCACTCTTTTCCTTCTCTGACTTTCTGTAGCATGTGTTGTCTGTGCCTTCTAGTTCAGCAATATCTAATGTACTGGTTTGCATTGAGATTGAATTCATATGAATCTCAGATCTTCCTTAAGATGGTAAAGTTCTCAGAAGCAAAGTCTGCATTTCTGCTCCTTTTTAATACCTGTGTGTAATAGTTTGTTTCCAGAATAGATGAGTCCATAAGTATTTGTTGGTGGATTCATTGGCCCCATTAGAGTCATTGAAGTAGCGGTTGGGCTTTCGACTGGTTGACTTCTTTGTGTTTACATGTTCTTTCCTCACCTTTTCGCAGCCATCAAAGAGAAGTACACAGACTGGACGGATTTTCTTATACATGATTTGACTGGCTCTCGAACAGCACCCGCCAATTTACTGGAAGGTGTATGTATTATGTATTATGTTGTTTTATCGTTTATTTTTTGATTGGTCACATTTTACCTGTGCAGACACTCTAGCTTAGGACCAAAAAATAGCAAATGTATTATATTTGACATAAGCAGTTTAGATCTTGTGTCTTTGTGCACTTGATTTGGAATACACAGATAGATCTGCATGAATTTTGGCCATTTATGCTTATGGCAATGCAGAGTCGTCTTCTGTGGTAACACGTACATCAATCACTGCATCAGTGTAGTAAAGATGTGGCATACTGTCATATCATTCTGTGGGACCTCATGTTGCAACTGAAGTTAGACACATTCTAGTGCAAACTCTTGGATTAGTTTAATAAATGGTTCCACACTAAATATTTTATTTCAGAAGGATTACTCTGCGGTAAGATAGCTCAAGTGAAAATTAATAACCTAGTAAGCTTTCCATATGCAAACCAAACTGGAAATAGCTTAGTCTGTTTTTTTTAAAGGATTAACATTAATATTAGACTTTTGGTATTAAACTATAGGTTGTGCTGAAGAAAATAATATTATAGCTGACAATCATGAGAGTAGATTTGGAAACATTATTTTGCTTTGACAGACTGTTGTGACAAGATATATTTGTATATTTACTACGTAAAATGAAAATAACAAAATTATTGTACTGAGGTATAAACCATTATTGAACTGAAAAATGAACTGCCAAATGTGTTTCATCTGGTTTTGCAAAATCTACCATTTAATAATCCCCTAAAAAAAGGCAGAGCTTTTTGGTTTGATGCCTTTTGTACAAGAATGCTAAAAATTGAAGATGCAATCCCTTTAGGTTTAAAAAAGGTGATATTGTGTGTGGAGTTTTGTCCTTAAGATCTTTGTCACACTCACACACACACACACACGCGTGTGCACGCGCAAGTGTATAAATAAAATACATGCATGTATCTGTCCTCTACTAGCAAATGGCCATCAGTAAGTAACTTAATCATTTTGACATTTCTTTAAAAAAAACCCTGGAAAACTGCAATTTTCTATTTAATTGATGGCTGCTGTCTTTATTTGGTATGATTAGAAAATTAAAATGTGTTAGAGATAGATAGTTTGCACCAGTCTTTTCCCAGCAAGGGTAATTATTTAAATACCTTTTAATATGGTAACAGTTCTTAATGAGGATTTCAACTGTTGTAGGTTAAATAAACCAACTATTGGGTCATTTCAGAAAAGAAATAACTACACAGTCATGGTCTACAAATTGGTTAATTACTGACAGGCTTTAACCGTGACAGAGACATATTTATGATATGAGAGAGTATTAGGTATCTAAAATGGTGCTGATCCTTAAAGGAGTATTTTTTGAAGAGTGGTACCATGTCATTTTAACAACCCCTATTATAACCATCTCTTGAGAGAGTAGTAGCCTTTTCTCTGTTAATGAATACATGTTTTTTTGCTCCAGCATTACTCTACCTCTTAAAATTAAAATTATCCTAAAGACATCTTTACCCATACGGGGAAGGGAGGTGGGGTGGCGATGGTGGTGGTTTGTTTGGTAGGAAATAAGTGCAAACTGTTATTTTCTGTTTACATGTGATTTTGTTGCTAGAATATAGAAATTGGCAAAATTGTGTGTGTGTGTGTGTGTGTGTGTGTGTGTGTGTGTGTGTGTGTAAGAAGGGAAGTGTGGGGGTTTGCTATGGAGAGGATGAGGTGGGGGGAAGGGAAACACCAGACTGTTTGATGATAGCTTGGATGGTAGTGTGAAAAAATATAATCTTCTGCTGTCATCTGTTTCCATGAGAAGTCTCAAAATAAAGTTTAAAATAAGGAGTTTTGCTTCTGTTTAAACAGCCTCTGCGAGGGAAAAACCCTGTAGACCTCATTACAGTTGATTCCTTAATAGAACTTCAGGATTCTCAGAACCCCTTTCAGTACTGGATAGTTAGTGTGATTGAAAATGTTGGAGGAAGATTACGCCTTCGCTATGTGGGATTGGAGGAGGCTGAATCCTATGACCAGTGGTTGTTTTACTTGGATTACAGACTTCGACCAGTCGGTTGGTGTCAAGAGAATAAATACAGAATGGACCCACCTTCAGGTAAAGGTTAATGCATGTAATAACGTTTTAATGTGGACAATGTCTTCCAAAAGAATTTTCCTTCCTTAGAGCAAAATGAGTGAGTGTCCAGGTTCATTTTTTGGATCCCGGGAAATAAATTGATAAATAAAGCGAAGCTTGAGACCTGGCAAGGCCTTTGCTATCTATAAACACAAAACTTTATTTCACATTCTCTCAAATCTGGCTGATTAAGCGAGGAAAATCTGAGACTCAACAATGAGCCATTTTGAAAACTGGGTCTGTAGCATCTACTGGTTGATGTGCACATGGGACAAACTTCCTAGCTTCTTTGTATTCCGAACACAGATTGTTAAAGGTTAAATATGCATTTTTGAATAGCTTTTAAAGACTATAATAATCTTAGAATTCAGTAAATAATGGGTGATAAAGAAGTGGCAAGAAACCCCTCCTAAACCATTTATTAAACATACACTGTTGCACATTTCCTTTCTAGCCACCCAGACATTGGAATTTACAGTCTAACGGGATAAGAGATGGCAGCTCAGCTCCGTACAGTCAAAAGATCTGTAGCCAAATCCTGACTGATACTACTTGTGTGACTTGGCAAATGACTTAATCTCTTTGGGCATATGTTTCCTCATTTGCAACTAGATGATGCTCTCTGAGAAGCCTTCCAGCTCAAGATTCAGGATTCTCTCAGACGCTGCAACATCATAGGAAAAGAGAGTGGCGATCTATTTTGATGAGAGTCACAATGAGCCATTGAACAGTGTAGGAACATTGTGCTGGGAGTTGTTCTTTTGACACCATGTTTTTTATCAGTCATTACGCAACCTGTATTCAAACAGGTGCATAGCATGTGTATGAGAAACACATTTATTATTGGCTGAAAGTATTATTATTGGCTGTGAGACATTCTGCAGGGTCCTGTTAAATGTCTCATAGCTTATGGACCTTATCAACGTTTGGATGTGAAACTTTCAGTTAGAAAGAAATGGAGTTATTGAGGAATTAGTGATACAAGGGAAAATGTTCTTTCCTTTGGAAAAGCCATCTTTGGGAAGAAACTCAACTTCTTGGGTTATTAAAGACACGAGAGCATTTTCCTTAGGTATCAGTTTCTCAAGAGAGGCAGCCTAGCAGTGGATAGAGTTGGCTTCAGAGTCAGAAAGATCTGATTTCAATTCCTAACTGATATGTATTGTTTATGTGACCATGGGTAAATCATTTAACTTCTCAGTTCTGGAGGTAGCTCTCTAGGACTATAAGTACCAGAACAGTTGGTGATCTGCATTGGTGGAGAATTTTTTTTTTTTTTACTGAGAGATTCCATTAAATCATGGTCAGACCTCTCCACCAAGAGCTCCCCCCCACATTCCCTCCCCCAGTTAAAACTATAAAAAAATTAGCTGTTTAATCCAGCTCTGATCATATAATCCAAATCCAATTTTTTTTTTCTGTAGCCGTTCCCAAGGGCTTTTAATTGCAAAATATTTTCTTCCTAGTTCTCTTCCCCTAAGTATTTGTATTCCTTTTAAAATTCGTGAGAGATTATAGAAACGTTAGATGGTATTTCATTATTATCGTCGTTGGCAACATTTTGAAAGGCAGCCAGGAAATCTATTTATAATCTGGGTAATTTTGGAGTATAATAACAATTCATTTCCATAGGCAAAGAGACAAAGGGCACGTCAGTATTATGAGGAAGTATCTAAGATTGGACCCCACGGAAAAGCCATAGCTTAGCAGAGAAAATTGTACTTTGTGGCTGTGTAAATATCAATTCAGGATATAATTACCTTATAAAATTTTGGAGGAAATTCTTTTGCCATTCATTTCAAAAACTGATAACCAAACAAAGAATTATGAGTAACTTGTTAAAATGTTTTGGGATATTCCTAAAACTCTGAATCATGAAATCACCTTCAGGTAGAAGGGATGGAAAATGTTTTCATGAGATATTTATCTATGGAATCTGTTCCCTTTAGCAGTGAATGCCTTCTTTAATCTTAAACAAAATCTCATTCATTTTCTAAGACAAGTAAATGTAGTCCTTTTCTTTCTCTGGAGAGCTCATGGCAGTACTTAAAGACATGAGAAGAGCTGGTCATCATCTCCAAGTTTTCTTTCAACATTTTAATAGTAAGAGAGGGTGGGATGGGAGGAAGAAAAGAGAGGAAATGGAAACACAGGCTCAGTGCCTTTCAGTTCTTCTCCAAATACAGTAATTACAAGATGAAAACTTGGCTGTAAATCTTATTAAGGCTATCAGCACCCATATGAGTTAGGAGGAAAGGTATTATCTTTGTATTAAAAATGGGGATATCAAGGAATCAGGTTGTTCCAAGTATTTAAACAATTATTTTAAAGACAAGAACAAATGCAGCGTTTACATTATAATCTCATTTCCCTAATGCTGGAAAGGGTGAATTACAGTTACAGACCCCCTTCAGGTAGCAAGGATATTTTATCTGACCCCATTTACTGTTGCATAGATGATTGTTGTCTAATCTGGGCTCTGCAGTGGCAGATTGCAGACTGGTAGGGGGATGTGATGATGCTAGCCTGTAGCTGGCTGGTATTCTGCCGCCTTCTCTCCACAGAACTATCTTTTCCTCTCTTTGTAATTTAGTCATTTTTTCAGTCATGCCCAACTCTTTGTGACCCCATTTGGAGTATTCTTGGCAAAGATACTGGAGTGGCTTGCCTTTTCCTTCTCTAGCTCATTTTACAAATGAGAAAACTGAGGCACACAGGGTTAAGTGACTTGCGCAGGGTCACCCAGTTAGTAATTGTCTGAAGCCACACTTGAATTCAGGAAGATGAGTCTTCTAGACTCCAGGCCGGTGCTCTGTCCACTGCATCACATTTTGTACCCCTAGGGCCTAGTGTAGTATCTGGTGCACAGTAGGTGCTTAATAAATGCTCATGATTGATTGTAGCTTTGCGATGAGCTTCATTCATTCAGATGTCTTTATTTTGTTCCTATTGAATAGAGTTAGAGTTCTTTTCTGGTGGCTTTACTCTCGCTAAGTTTTTGATTGGGAGGGTGGTTGGGGCTGAGCATTCTGTTGTCTTTTTATCTTCCATTCTTCAGTTTTGTGGCTGACCTCAGCATTTCTGGTCCTGGTCTGCACAGTAAGGACATGAGGTTGCTTGGTGGAATGTTATTTGAATTAGGCCCTTTCTGTTCCTAAATAATCTGATGGAAGACAATAAGGCACGGGGATGGAGTCATTAAGATAGACTCTAGAGGGACGATCATCTTGAGGTTTTGAGGTCTTTTTCTGATCTAGTATTCTGATGGTTTTTAAATGTGTATCCTTTCTTCTGATTTCTCTATCATGAGAGTTCCACCAAAACAATATGGTGTCAAACGCCGTCATCTACCAGCCTTCAAGTTAAAATCCCGTTCTAATAAAGGAATTTGGTACCTACCATGCGTTCTTCCTCATCACTCCTGCCCTCATCCTTGGGGACGTGGTATACCTGTTGGTGTCCCTTTAAACCTCTTTGTCACGTGTGGCTTATTAACCTCTTTTAATCCTCTTACCTTTATTTTCATTCCTTGTAAGCAGGTGGATCATGCTTCAGATCTTACGTAGATCGCCTGTGACTGTGTTGCTTGTTCTTGTTCGTATCATGACTTCCTATCCCTCTGCGTTTCCCCTACTTCACTCCTAAATCTATTGTTCATTCTCTGCTCGACGCTGGCCGGTTAATTGTGCGTTGAGACGTCTCTCCTAAATCCCCTGACTTCTTGCGTGGCGCCAGTTAATCCCTGCCCATCCTCAAACCCACCATCTTTCTTTCTGCTCCTGGTACTGCTGAATACCATGAGAAGAAATCAGATAATCTTGCCAAGTGAGTCTACTGCAGCCTGGTGCAATCTAATCTCATTTGGACCCTTACTACTACATAATAATCCTTTTTTTTTTCAATTTGGTCATCTTCCTCTTCTCTCAAGCCATCTAGGTGATGTGTATCTTACCTTTTTTCTCCCTTCTTCCCTCAGTTCCCAGCAGACGAATCTACATTCCTGACTTGGCCGGACAATCAGGGCCATTGGTCATGATCTTCACTCAAAACCTCCTTACATCGCCTGTCTTCACCTCCCTAGCTTCAATCTGTGAGGACACAGTTGCTTCTTTTCTCTTTAAAGGCCAGTCACTCCATCAGTAGTTCCTTCTCACCCTTTCCTCTTCCTTCTAGGAGCTTGCTTCATCAACCCCTCCTCTCTTCTCTTTGGTCACTCCCTTTCTTTTGACTCCTTCCCCGAAGCGTACACATGTTCTCAGGTTTTTCCCAACCTTTAAAAACAAAGAAACGAAACTCTTAAATCGATCTTACCACCCATACGTCTTCTGTTTCTCATCCCTTTTGTTGGCAGACTTCTGAAAAGAATAGTCTGCGTTTGCTCTCCTTTCTTTCTTTCTTTCTGTCCACTCTCATTTCAACCTTTTAAGTCGGGATTCTGACCCTGCCACTCTACTGGAACTGGAACTTCCTTTGATCTCTTAATTCCTAAGTGCAATGACTTCTCATTCTTTATTCTCCTTGACTCTTCAGCTTTTGACACGGTTGTTTTGTATCTTCTTCTCTCCCTTGGCTTGTGTGCCTTAGAGGCAGCGAGGTGGTGCAGTGGAGAGGGCAGTGGACCTGGAGCCAGGAAGAACCAAGTTCAAATGGGAACTTTGTGACCCTGGGCAAGTCACTTAACCACTGCCTGACTCAGTTTCCCCATATGTAAAAATGGAGATGATTATAGCACCTGCCTCCCAGGGTTCTGAGGATAATGAGATAATCTTTGTAAAGTACTTTTTAAAAAGTGCTATATAAATAAATACTAGCTATTTTAAAAAGTTATTTCTATGATTCTTTTCTAAACTGGTTCTTTTACATGTGTAGCCATTCCAATCTCTTCTTCTTCTTCTTCCAATCTCTTCTTCCTGCTGTTTCATTATACATCTCCCTTTGGCTGAGCATGAATTTTTCCTCTGACCTTGGTCCTCTCCTCTTTCTATATTCTCTCCTGCTATGTTTTTGTCATCTACTGTGGTTTCAATGATCATTTCTATGCAGATCCCTCCAAATTGAAATAGTTAACCCTGTATGTCTTCCACGCTCCAGTTCCCGCCCCCCCCCCCCAGTTGCCTAATGGACACCTCCACCTGGATATTTCCCTGGCATCTCAAAGTTGACATGCCCTAACTGTAACACATGGTCTCTTCCCCCTCCTTTCCTTCACCACTGCTCTCTTTTAAACTTCCCTGTTTCTGTTAAGGGTACTTCTACATATTCGGGTTGGTAACCTTGGAGTCATCCTTGATTCTTTTCCCTCCCTAGTTCCTCACCCTCTGCCCCCTCCACATATAATTATCCTCTTGATTCTCCTTACACCTTTTTTAGATTTTTTTTGCTCTTTTCTTCACTCTCCTGGCTACCTACCCCCCATAGTGGAGGTGCTAATCACCACCTAACCTGGAGTATTACAGTAGCCTGCTTATTATTATTCCTACCTCCAGCCTCTCGCTTTTCTAACTCACCTTCATAGAGCTTCTAAAAGTATATTTTTCAGGTATAGGTCGGACCATATCAATCTTCTGCTCAAAAACCTTTAGCAGCTCACTGTTGCCTCTGGGATAAAGCACAAGCCCCTCTGTTTGACATTTAAAAATCCTCCACAGTCTGGCTACATCTTGTTCATCTAGCCTTATTTCACATGCCTTTTTCTGCTTTCTGTATTCTAGCCAAATTGTATTGCCAGGTGTTCCTACATTCTACATTACATCCATTTCCTGCCATACATCTGCAAAACCAACTCCCATGTTGGTCAACAAACATTAAGCACCTACTATGTGTCAGGCGCTGAGCTAAGCACTGGGGATGGAAATATGAATGTATCATTTACCTCCTTTGTCTCTCAGTATCAAGGCTTAGCTCAGGTGCTCTGAGGCCCACCCTTCCCCCTTCCTGTCAATTATTACTATACTCTCCCTCCTCAAATTTTTCTTTATTTACTTAACCTAGGAGAGACAAGGGGGAGGAGAATAAGCATTTACATGCGCCAGCCATGGTGCTAGTATGGGGGTTCTTAGCCTTTTCTGGGTCATGGACCCCTTGGGCAGTCTGATGAAACCAGTGGACACCTTCTCAGAATAATGCCTTTAAATGCATGAAAGAAAAAATTTAGCGTCTGCAAAGGACACCAATTACATTAGAATGCAATTATCAGAATACACTTTTTAAAAAGCCCTTGAGCTTCCGGATAACAACTTTTGTGCCTAGTAAAATATAATCTCCATGCGGGCAGTGACCGTTTCTTTTGATTTTGACTTTTTAATCCCCAGTGCCTAAATAGGTGGTATTATGTACTAGATGGGCAACTGGATGGCGTAACATGCTCTGTAACCCTAGTAGTCAATATTTAAAAAAAACCAAAAAACCAGAACCAAATAAAAAATTCAGTGCCTAGCATGGAGCCTCGCGTACCCTTGATAATTGTTCATTGAATAGGATTGTTTGGTCTTGGGATTTTCCAAGTTATTTTTTTACACTCCTGCTTCCTGTAACATTTATTATAAAGCAGCCTGCCAAATCCTACAAAGGAAGATTGCCTCATTTTCATGTAGGCTTCTAGTTAAAGATGAATCAGGACACATTTTAATTGCTTATTACTTCCCCTAAACACACATTGACATGGTGCACTTTGTTAAATTACCTGCAACACTAGCATTTTAAGAAAATGCTTTATGCTCTTTTAACAGTACTGTTTATTGTCCATAAACTTGCCAGTGTAATCGAAATGCCTCTGTCTAATGAATTGCACACATGTGCAGTTCTGCTTATTGAAACTATTAGGTGTTTAGCTTCTGCAGGTGGTTGAGTATAACTGACAACACTGCAGTTAATTTTCACCTTTTAAAAAAAGAGAAATAAGCCCCAGGGTCAAATTCTGTTTTCATATGCAATATTCCTAGAAGGATGGATATTTTCTGTGCACTGGCTAAAGCCCCTTTTTGGGTGTGGTTTGGCTTTATGATTTTTTTCCCTTCCTCTTATGCCCTTGGCCTTGAAGCTTTGGTCTGAGAAGAACTTCAGTAATCCCTGGTTTGGTGGTACTTTGAAGACTGATCAGTGTCAGAAATCCAGGATGAGCCCTATTCATGTGTTGCCTCAAGGGCTGGAGAAATAGAAATTGCCAACTGGTAAACTTGAGTAGCTCTTGGCCTTGCATTCAATCCCACGGGCAGTGCCCCTCCCACTCCCCTAAAAGGAAGCTCCCACATCTGAGTTACCACTTCTGCCCAGACTGAAGAGAAGGTCCTTTGTTTTCCAAAGTCCATGGGCCATGCCTGAGGTGGGTTGGAGGGGGGATTGATAGCTTTCCTTTCTCTTTCTCGGTTCTCCTGCACTACCCCCAAAATGCATCCTGACTGTTGTAATTCATCATAGCCAGAATCCATTTAAGTGTACAACTCAACTTTATTATAGTATGAGGGAATCTCAGGGCATGCTATAACTAATTAATATAATAATCGTTAATATAATTTTATTGTCATTTGTGTATTTTATTAATATCAATAACAATTATTAATTAAATTATTTTTTTTTTAAATGCAATTTATTTCTTTAACATATTTGGTTTTCAGCATTGATTTTCACAACAGTTTGAATTACAAATTTTCTCCCCATTTCTGCCCTCCCCTCCCACTCCAAGATGGCGTATATTCTGGTTGCCCTGTTCCCCAGTCAGCCCTCCCCTCTATCACCCCCCTCCCCTCTCATCCCCTTTTCCCTTCCTTTCTTGCAGGGCAAGATAAATTTCTACGCCCCATTGCCTGTGTATCTTATTTTTTAGTTGCATACAAAAACTTTTTTTGTTTTTGAACATCTGATTTTAAAACTTTGAGTTCCAAATTCCCTTCCCTCTTCCCTTCCCACCCACCCTCCCTAAGAAGTTGAGCAATTCAACCTAGGCCACACATGTATTATTATGTATAACCCTTCCACAATACTCATGTTGTGAAAGGCTAACTACATTTTGCTCCTTCCCGACCCATCCCGCTTTATTGAATTTTCTCCCTTGACCCTGTCCCCTTTCCAAAGTGTTTGTTTTGATTACCTCCACCCCCATCTGTCCTCCACTCCATCATCCCCCCACCTTTTATTTTTTTTTTTAATCTTCCTCCCTCTTCTTTCCTGTGGGGTAAGATACCCAACTGAGTATGTATGGTATTCCCCCTCAGGCCAAATCTGATGAGAGCAAGGTTCACTCATTCCCCCCTCACCTGCCCTCTCCCCTCCTCCCATAGAACTGCTTCCTCTTGCCACCTTTATGGGAGATAATCCACCCCATTCTATCTCTCCCTATCTCCCTCTCTCAGTATGTTACTCTCTCATCCCTTAATTTCATTTTATTTCTTTTAGATATCTTCCCTTCATCCTCAACTCACCCTGTGTCTGCTCTCTCTCTTTTACATATATATATATACACATACATACACATACATACATATACACATAGATACATACATACATACACATTCACTTATATATATACTTAAACATATATATATATGCATATATATATATATGCATATTCCCTTCAACTACCCTAATACTGAGGTCTCATGAATCATACTCATCATCTTTCCATGTAGGAATGTAAACAAAACAGTTCAACTTTAGTAAGTCCCTTGCAATTTCCGTTTCTTGATTACCTTTTCATGCTTCTCTTGATTCTTGTGTTTGAAAGTCAAATTTTCTATTCAGTTCTGGTCTTTTCACTGAGAAAGCTTGAAAGTCCTCTATTTTATTGAAAATCCATATTTTGCCTTGGAACATGATACTCAGTTTTGCTGGGTAGGTGATTCTAGGTTTTAATCCTAGCTCCATTGACCTCCGGAATATCGCATTCCAAGCCCTTCGATCTCTTAATGTAGAAGCTGCCAGATCTTGGGTTATTCTGATTGGGTTTCCACAATACTCAAATTGTTTCTTTCTGGCTGCTTGCAGTATTTTCTCCTTGATCTGGGAGCTCTGGAATTTGGCAACAATATTCCTAGGAGATTTCTTTTTGGGATCTATTTGCAGAGGCGATCGATGGATTCTTTCAATTTCTATTTTGCCCTGTGGCTCTAGAATATCAGGGCAGTTCTCCTTGATAATTTCCTGTAAGATGGTATCTAGGCTCTTTTTTTGATCATGGCTTTCAGGTAGTCCAATAATTTTTAAATTATCTCTCCTGGATCTATTTTCCAGGTCAGTGGTTTTTCCAAGGAGATATTTCACATTGTCTTCCATTTTTTCATTCCTCTGGTTCTGTTTTATAATATCCTGATTTCTCATAAATTCACTAGCTTCCACTTGCTCCAATCTAATTTTTAAAGTAGTATTTTCTTCAGTGGTCTTTTGGACCTCCTTTTCCATTTGGCTAATTCTGCCTTTCAAGGAATTCTTCTCCTCATTGGCTTTTTGGAGCTCTTTTGCCATTTGAGTTAGTCTATTTTTTAAGGTGTTGTTTTCTTCAGTGTATTTTTCAGTATTTTTTTGGATCTCCTTTAGCAAGTCATTGACTTGTTTTTCATGGTTTTCTCGCATCCTTCTTATTTCTCTTCCCAATTTTTCCTCTACTTCTCTAACTTGCTTTTCCAAATCCTTTTTGAGTTCTTCTATGGTCTGGGGCCAGTTCATGTTTTTCTTGGAGGCTTTGGTTGTAGGCTCTATGACTTTGTTGTCTTCTTTAGGCTGTATGTTTTGGTCTTCTTTGTCACCAAAGAAAGAATCCAAAGTCTGAGACTGAATCTGGGCGCGTTTTCGCGTCCTGGCCATATTCCCAACTAACTAACTTGACCCTTGAGTTTTTCAGTGGGGTATGACTGCTTGTAGATTACAGAGTTCTATGTTCTACGTTTGGGGGGGAGGTGCCAGCTCTGTCAGAGCCGCACTCCTCCTTCCCCAAGGACCCCCAGTCCAGACTGGGCTCAGATCTTCGGCAGGCTGTGCACCCCTGCTGCGATCCGCCACTTAATTCCTCCCACCAGGTGGGCCTGGAGCCGGAAGTAACAACAGCTGTAGCTGCCCCACCTCCGCTGCCCCTGGGGCTGGAAGCCGAACCGCGAACTCCTTCCACTCCCGCAGCTTTTCCCACTAACCTTCTCCGCAGTCTTTGGTGTTTGTGGGTCGAGGGGTCTGGTAACTGCCGCAGCTCACATATTCAGGGCGCTAGGGCCCCCTCCGCCCGGCTTCCGGGGCTTCCGGTCTGGATCGTCCACGCCGCTCAGGCTGGGCTCTGCTCCACTCCGTTCCCAGCTCCCAGCTCCCAGCTCCCAGCTCCGTGTGGAATAGAGCTCACCCAGAGACCATCCGGGCTGTCCTGGGCTGGAGCCCTGTTTCCCTCTGCTGTTCTGTGGGTTCTGCCGTTCTAGAATTGGTTCAGAGCCATTTTTATAGGTTTTTGGAGGGACTTGGGTACGGAGCTCACTCTAGTCCGTGCTTACCAGCCGCCATCTTGGCTCCGCCCCCTATTAATTAAATTATATGTATAACTAAATTACTGTAAGTACATAACTTTTCATTAAGTACTTAGCTAGGCATAAAATTATAGCATTAAAGAGTCTCTTGGGTGTTGCTCACTTTTATTTCCTTTCTGGCCAAGGGATGGTATTCCTTTAGCCATAATCCTTGGGGTCACTGCTGTTTCTTGCATGTCTGTCTTGTTTCGAAGCAGGTCTAGACAGAGTGGTCTTGCGAGAAATCTATAGGCCCTTGGAATAGTAGAGTTCTTTTGTAGTTGGATCTTGGGCCTCCCCTTTGTTGATTCCAGTTGGAGTTGTTCTCTGGAGGGTCCTTGATGATGACTTAATCTCTTTTAGGCTCCATTAGCAGGAATCCTCTGTTTTTTTTTTTTTCTGACTCCAAAGGAGCCTTTTACTCTGTTTCTCTCAGCTGAGTGATGCATCTAATTTAATGCTTTTCTAGTAACCTGATTATTACCTTTACTTCTCCATTCTCATTCATTTCATCCTGTGTTCTCATTTTATTTCTCTCTCTGAACCTAGTTTCTTTAAAAGGTTTCATATAACCTGGTCCTTTGCAGTAACTAGCATCCCTGGTCTACCATGCCAGTCCCATACTACTGTCAGTATCACTCCATATCTGGCGTGCTTACATTTATAAGGTACCATATGCAATTTACTCTAACTGCCCTTTGGCTTTAGTCTGGTTACCCACTAAGTAAGATGCTAGCTTTCCTGACTTGATATCGTTAGAGAGCTGGCACTTCCCAGTTTGATCCACAAATGGTTGTCGTCATTCTTACTGTCACTGAAGATCTTGCTCCCTGAGAAGCAAAAGACTCATAGGTGGTAAAAGAGTGCTTGTGAAGTTGTCACCATGTGTATAAATTTGCGTCCTGCACTCAGTGCCAATTCTTTTTCATACTGTATCAGTCCACTTATGGTCCCTCTCTCCCCAAGCCAATGTGGAGGCCAGGCCTGATTCTTTAGAGCAGTTGTGGGTCTCTTCTAGGAGCTTCCACCATGTTTCAAGGCTTCTCAACAACCACAATGTCAACCACCAATAGGAACATCGAGCGTTCTCACCACTGATAAGGGAATTCCTCTTCAGCTTGGACTCTACTCTGGGTCTCTTCCATGATGATAGAGGCAAGATTTGCTTACGTCTCCCTATTTTATTTTACTGAATGATATTTCGGATTGGACTCCATCAGGGAGTCCAGGCATGAAAAACTGCTAACATTAATATCCTTACACAGACTCCAGTGAGGAGACATGATAGGAGCAGTAACATAGTTGATCACCATTTAGATGAGCTAGAAGTCATTAACTATAATCCTTCTGAAAAGATAAAGTTCTGCCAGGCCTTTCCATCTGCCCAGCCCCTGAATCTGCAGGTCCTCCAAGCTTTACTATTTGCCCTTCTAATCTACCCTCACGATCCTTGGACACTACCATCTAATCTATTATTGTCCTCTGTCCTCCTACCTTGCGACTTTAACTATATTCTTAGAAGTTTTGAACCTTTATCTCTGAAGCAGACCTGAAGCTGAATAAGACTCCTACTTAGAGTATAATCTTTTTGTGAACAGGGACTGCCTTACCGTTTGAGTTTTTATCCCCAGAATTTAATTGCAGTGTTTGAGACATACTATCAGTAAATGGTTTATAATTTTTCCTTCTATTCATTCAACCACCAAGGATATCTGTTGTTAGATGTTTCAGCAACTTTTCGATAGCTTTGATATATGGATAGGAGACACCTTGTTAGAAGAAAGTGTTCAAGGCAGTGCTTTGATCTAATGAATCAAATGCTTTTTATAATCAATTAAAACACAATGGAACCCTAGATTTGTTGTATCTTTCTGTCAGTTGTATGATAATAAAGATATGGTTTCCTATGTAATACCTCTTGTGAAAGCCTGCCTTACTCCCTTCTTATACCCTCATCAAAAGGTACTTTTGATATATGTGTGTAGATTATCTTCATAAAAAGTTGATGCACATATGAGAGAAGTCAGATAAGACAGAGCTTTTCTATACCTTTGGTATTTCCTGCTTCGTTACTTGATGGCTCTGTCCTTCAATACCTTCACAATTTTGTCACTACCAGCAAAGATCTCCTCTATGTACACTTAGTTAAAGCTAGCTTCTTTTTCTTTGTTTTATTGAATATCGTTTCAACCTCCTCTATAAGGACATCTAAGACAGGAATATTAGAGTCTAAATGCGTTGACCCTACTCCACTTGATAGTGAAAAAAATTTTTTTATAAAAGTATAGATCTGTTTCATTTTTCTTTTGTTTGTTTTTCATCTATAAACGCTCTTGGAATTATTTCCTTACTTGGATCACCTGCAAAGTTTTATTTAAACTTTGATATTTTACCCTTGACTGTTATTTGTCTGATGAGGTCATACTGCTCATAATCTTCATCATCCTTCTCCATAAGATTTTGCAAACAGTTGTTTTTTTTCCTAAACCAGTGTTGTCTTTTACTCTCTTCACTTGGCAATAAGTCAAGTGTGTGCTGACTCAGAAATCTTTTAGGCTGTTCTGTGGTTCCTTTATTATGGTAATTGATTCTTATTGGAAAAAATTCTGAATAAAATTATTGTAGTTTGTGGTCTGTGTTCTCTCTTCCATCCATATCCTCTTGTTTTTTGGTCATCAATAATATATTTAAGCCTGCCCAGATGGAGTTGTTTTAATTGTACACCATATCTTTTTTCTCATTTTTATTCTAGCTTTGTACTAATTTTGTACTTGGCTCTTACAAGTCAGTGGTCTGACTGTACCCTGACAGATGATTCAGGAATGACTCCTATTATCAGTAGTGCATCATTTCCTGTCTGTTAAAATGTAAACAGTTTCATTTGTTGCAGTATTATTTAGCTCATAATTTTCAGTGCCTACTAATTTTGTTATTTCTGGAAGAAGTTATTCATGTTTTATAGACAAGGGGCATCTGTATAGTCTTTCCAGTTTTGGTCCCTCTCATTTCTTTTCCTTGATTCATATTTTCCAATACATCTTATCATCTTAACCAATTTCCACCTTGCTTTGAAGTCCTCTAGTATCAAATGCAGATATGTATAATTTGGAGGGTCTTACTGTGTTCTTCATAGAATTTTTAAAACCTTTTCAGCCTCTTGAATAGATAGATGTTGGTATGTAAGTTGCCTTTGTTTTCATGGTGGTCTTATCATGACCTCTGCAATATAAGATGACCAAATATCCAGTGGAGTGATGTTTCTTGTCTTTGAGTGGGCATAGGATAAAACCAGCTCTACCAAATCCCTCCTTTGCCTTTCTCACTAGAACCCTTCAGTCATCCTCTGTTTCATTACTCCATCTTTCTGGTTCCATTTAGAGTGAGAATGTTAACATTGATAGGATTCAGTTCTTCTAGTAGTATGTTTACTCAGTGGTCATTGGACAAGACTCTTATTTTTTGATTACCAAGCTAGAGTACCACTTTAGCATAACCAACAAATGAAAGTTTTAGACAGTCAGAAAGGGGTTCTTAAACTTTTTTGTATCATTGACCACTTTGGCATTCAAGAAATATCTGTACATATCTTCTTAGAATGATATTTTTAAATTCATAAAATATATGAGAGAAACCAATTATAGTAAAGTAGTCATCAATATATTAAAAAAGAATATAATTCACAGAATTCCTAGTTAATAACCTCATGTCCAAAATCTTTGATTCATAACACTTTATGCCTCCTTTTCAGCCATGTTGCCACTGTCACCAGAGAAGCTATGTAAGACAGAACCATTTCATATTTTTGTTTAGTGGGTTGCCTTGGACAAATGGCTAACTTTCTGGTGGTAATCTTCATCCCCAATTAGGTTGGTGCTTGGGAAGTAGATTCAGACTCTTGCTTGTATCATACTCAAAGCCTTTCCAGCATCGTATATCTTCCACAGCTGGTACTCCAGTGGCAAAGCCTTCAAGACCCCAGGTTCACCTCCATGCTACTCTGAAGCATCAGAATAGGGCTTTGTTGAGCACATTTTTCTATACTGAGAATAAATTACTTAATACTAATCTAAATACCCTAGTGTAAAAAAAATAAAGATGATTATTTAATAACGAATAAAGCCATCACTCCAGTCTGGCTGCTTAAAAGCAGTGCAAAATCCAGTGTTTGAAGAACTAAGTTTAATTACCTTAAACCATATTTTCAGCGCTTTATCATCTTGGTTATTTTTTGTCTCAGGTTTAGTAAATTCTATAGAAATTGTTTCTCCTGTGCAGTTTGTTGTGATGGAAAAGCCATTTAATAAATTAGCAAATCAGAGGATATTCATTGAATGTACACTATCTCCTGAGAGGTAGGCTAGCCATCAGAAGTTAAGTGTCCACCACGAAGACACTTCAGGGCTTGACTGACTTTGTAGAAATATGCCAAGTTCTGTGATCTATTTCTTTTACCTTAATTGGTTGTAAATGTTAATTACTCTATTAAAAAAATGCCTCAACACAAGGCTTTCCTCCCCAATACTGAAGTATTATTTGTATTCAAATATAATCTGCTATTATTTACTAGTTAATCTTGGGTATTTTTAGCTAGTTAACCATCAGTGCACCTGAGTGAGACATTGATGGTTCACTGAGTTTGGGCAGCATTTCTTTCCTACCATAAAAAAGGTACTGAAAATAATAAAGAGACAGAAAAAAATAAAGAGACGTATACATCCTACAAGGGCTCAAAGTACAAGGTGAATTCAGAAGCATTGAGGATCAAAATATATGACCACATGTTAAAAAGCAGACAGGCAGGGAATTAAAAATATAGCCCCAAATGGTTAATGTTGCCTTTTAACTGTACTTAAATTCATATTCATATCCTGTCTGTCTGTCTAAAGTAGCCTGGGTTGATATAGTGATGGTATAAACATATCCACTTGCAGTGAGTGTTTCTGCAAATCCTATTTTGATAAGGTCTTAAATCTGTTGAGATCAGATCATAAAATTCCCTTGAAGTTCAGCCACAGGTAAAAACATTACTTGACAATTTCCTTTTAAAAAAATTAAAAAAAAATTTTTTACACTCCGAGTGAATAACCCACATGGGTAATTTCTCCCCCAGAAACAAATATGGGTAGGATGTGGTGTGTTACCAGCAACATTTCAAGTAAATATTAAACTCGGTTAGTAAATTTTAATTTACCTTTCAGTAATTTTATGATTTACATGGATCTTTTTTTCAGTATGCAGAAAGCTTAGAGATTTGGTGACAAATGTGCTGTAATAATGGTGACTGATAGGCAACTGAACGCTTTTTTAGTATGGAAATACATCAGATATTAAGTTCTTCATCAGTGGATATTGTTTCCTAGGTGATTTGTGGGTAGTGCATCACTGAAGGTCTTGCTAATGTGATTAATACCATTAAATCCCTTTTAGAATGCTTGTAGAGCGTATGCAAATGCTCCCTTTAGTGGAGCCTTGTTTGGCCCATTTTGCACATTGTATAATGGAATCCCAAGTTGCCATTAATCTTACAAATTTGGGAGTGGGTCTTTGTGGTAGTTACAGTGCGACTGCTGTGGTTATTAGGTTTTTACAGAGGGTTTGCAAAGTTAACATTTATGAATGAACACGCAGAACTGTAGCACTCTCTAGCCCATACACTGTTATGTGATTTGTTGTTGTTTATCCAGAAATCTATTCTTTGAAGACAACATCTGAATGGAAATGTGCTCTGGAAAAATCTCTTAATGATGCTGCAAAATTTCCTCTTCCAATGGAAGTGTTCAAGGTAAGCTGTTCATTCTTCTCTAGAATACAGGTTTGGACAGGAGACCAGAAACTAATGAATATGTGAATGTTTTCAAAGTCACACTGATCAAAATACGTGTTGGTGTTCCAGCCAATCATTTCCCTCAGTTTTCCACGTTAGAAAGCTTCCTTTTTGTGATGTTTCCATTTCAGGTATTTAAATATAAACTGTTTAGGTGCATTTATATAATCTGAATCAGGAAGCCAGGGTTCTAATCCCAGCTTAACATCCCTAAGCCTCAATTACTCATTTGTATAAATGTAAAGGTTGTACTCAGTGTTGATGTTCCCTTCTTACTGTAAATGTATGGCCCTATAAGAAGGAAAAAGGAAAAGGAAAAAGAATCAGTTTTGATATTTGAATTCTGGTGTTGAATCACTGCCCTTTCCAGGTTCCGTTTTGACTCAGCAGACAATATATTAAGTGTATACTATTTATGTATAAGGTAGCTTTAATCTAACTTTTTCAGTTTTTCCCTGTGATTACCCATGAGGTTAAAGGTATTGATTATTTAACACATGCAGAAGCAGGAGTTACATATCTATTTGTTATAATGAAAGGAAATTTGCAAAATTTCGACCAATCTGAAATGGATAGAATAATGCCCCTGATATTCTTTTAAGTTTTATAAGAACTTGTGGGAATATTTTCTTTTATCCTGGGGAAAAAGACTATATGTATAGAATCATGGCGTTTTAGAACCAAAAAGAGACCACCTAGTCCAGCCTTTTTATTGTGTAGACAGGGTAATTGAATTCCAGAGGAAAGCAAGTTCACATAGCAGAGCAGAGACTAGAACGCTTTGTTTCTAGACTCCCAGGCCAGTGTTCTTTCCCATATATACATATATATATGTATGTATGTATATATGGCAAAGGGAAGAAACACTGTTATTAATAGTAATAGCTAGCACTTATTTAGTACTTTTAAGGTTTTCCAAGCACTTTACAGATATTGTCACAACCAATCTGGGAGGTAGGTGCTATTATTAATCCCCATTTTACAGATAAAGAAACTGAGGCTAGGGGAGGTTAAATGAATTGCCCAGGGTCACATAGTAAATGTCTGAAGGTGGATTTGGACTCAGATCTTCCTGACATCAGGTAGAGTCCTTTATGTACTGTATCACCCAGTGTAGGTGGCAAAGTCCACAGTACAGTGGAAAGATCATTGAATATATAGTCTTAGGTCCTGAATTCGAATCCCACCTATGACGCTTGCTATCTCTGTGGCCTTGATCAAGTCCTGTAACCTGCCTGGGACTCAGTTTTCTTACCTGTAAAATGGGAGGGTTGTACCAAATGTCCTTACTAGTCCCTTCCAGATCTAGATTTATGGTCCTATGAATCCTAGAAGTTTTTCCAGTTAGTTCCAAGTCAGCCTAATGTTAAGTTCATTTTCTAGACTAGAACAGCATAATTGTGTTTGATGGTGGCTTTAAAAATAATAAAAATAAAAATATTATTAATTTTTTAAGCTCCGTGGAGGTAGGGACCGTATTCAGAGAGCCTTGTGCATAGTAGTTATGTAATAAATGTTTTTTGTTGAAAAAAGAGGATAAGTAGCGGTCTGGATGTTTGTTTTCTGAGTCTTATTTCCATTCCTGATTCAGTTTTTTTGGCAGATTAGAAAAATGACTCATCTTTCTGTTTTATAATTTCCCTGTCTATAAAAATGGGGCTAAAAAGACTCGTCTCTTAATTTACGATATAGATCTATGTCTTGAGGATGAACTGTTTGACGGGTTTACAATGTTTTAAGCTGCTTGACTGAAGACATTGCTGTACCAGTAGCAGTAATTGCTGACAAATCAGGGTTGCCTAAACATTTTTCCTGACTGATCCTGTTAATGAAATAATGTATAATCGCTTCAGATAATGTAACACACAATCCCTGGTGCTTTCCTGTGGAAATACTAAAAAATGAAGCCATATATAAACCTCTATAACTTTCTTATTCCGTTTTTAATGAATTTTGTATCTTGAGTTAATATAATAAGGGCGTAATTAGAGGCACAGGTTGATTATTTAGGAGTACATTCGAAGAAGCTCATACATATAAAAATGAATAAACTTACTAGTAGGTATTTTGTTATTGTTTTTGCTTGTTTTAATTAAAAAGAAAAATCAGTTGTGATTCATATTTTGGTAGCTTATTTTCTAAAATATAGTCTTTGTTTTCTTTTGACTTCTGCTTAGACTTAGGAAGTCATTTTCATGATGTGCCTCAGAATTTGTCACTGATAAGTTTTCCTCTACCTAGACTTCCTTCCCTTGATCAAAATCTCTTTTGAGGGCAAAGACCACATAATATGCCACTTCTGTACCTCTCAAAATGTCCATCTGGTGTCAGGTACCACCAATTACATATTTTCATACATTCTCATTGTGGATAGGTTCGTTGCTCCACTGAATAAAATGGAAAAGAAATATTGACACAAACTCTCTTTATCTTACATTTTAATGAATGCTATAATTTCACATCTTAAAACCTAATTTGGCCCATAATTACAACCTTTCTTTCTTTTTTTTAATATCAACCTCTATTTGCCCTACTTCATGAAATTACTACCTCATAATGTGGAATCATTTCAAATTAGTGAGTAGGAGAAATCCTAAAGATCTTCAATGTCTCATACATTGGATTAACAATCTCAGGATATTTGTGGATTCATTGCTGGTCATTGCTTAAAAATTGCATGCCCATCAGGGACAGCTAGGTGGCACAGTGGATAAAGCACCAGCCCTTGAGTCATGAGGACCTGAGTTCAAATCCGGCCTCAGACACTTGACACACTAGCTGTGTGACCTTGGGCAAATCACTTAACCCCAAATGCCCTGCCTTCCCCCTCTAAAAAAAAGGATTAATAAAAAAATTGCATGCCCATCAGGGACAGCTAGGTGGTACAATGGATAAAGCACCAGCCCTGGAATCATGAGGACCTGAGTTCAAATCCAGCCTTAGACACTTAGCTGTGTGATCCTGGACAAGTAACTTAACCCTGACTGTCCTTCCCCCCACCAAAAAATATTACATGTCCATCATTTAAACTTATACAGATGGAGTGTAAGCTCTTTGAAAGTAGGGTCTGCTGCATTTTTATCTTTGTATCTCCAGTGCAGTCCTTAGAACATGAAAGGCAGTTAATAAATTCATGTTGACTGATGGAATTTTAAAACCTTAAGACACTGAAAATTGTCATATTTTATAGGAGAATATGAAAAATTTAAAACATGTTGCTGAATTTTATTGTAAGTAGTTACATGTATGTGAAGGTAATTAAGCCTAAAGAAATTATATGGGTGTGGTATCACACTGATGGTCACAATTTAAAAAAAAATAGAAGGAATGAAAAAAAAATCTATTTTGTTTTTCTTAAGTTTTAGAAGTTTCAGCATGCAAATATGTTCCTGCAGAGTCCAAAAATAGACTCTGTATTTTCCCTGTTATCACTGTTTGATCATCACTCTTTCCCAGCAGGCAAACTTATTTCTAGTTATTTTCATTGTGGCGCAAGGAATATATGTTTGGATTCAGCAATGAATCATCCTAGATGCATGTTGTAGTGGGAAATTGTCATAATGTTCAGCTGTTATGAGACACAAGTCAAAGCTAAGCACATTTAATGGGCTGAGATGAACAATACTTCAAGGCCATTCTTTTTACACTTCAGATAAATGGGTGTTTTGATGGGATGAATCACATTAGCCAACAAAAGTTTTCAGCATATAGCATGTGTATGTACTTACATATAGTGCTGCCAGGCTCCGGCTCACCTTTAACTGGTGTGTGTTACCAGTGGGGTTATAAAGTCAATTAGGAAAGGTAGAGCCCACCCCTCATTACTGCCAACACTACTATTACCTCTTTTAATGGAAGACCCTTCCTTCCTTCCTTCCTTCCTTCCTTCCTTCCTTCCTTCCTTCCTTCCTTCCTTCCTTCCTTCCTTCCTTCCTTCCTTCCTCCCTTCCTCCCTCCCTCCCTCCCTCCCTCCCTCCCTTCCTCCTTTCCTTCCCTCCCTCCTAAAAGGACTAAATACCATAACTAAAATTGGCATTTTCACTAGCAGCTAAACAGTAGCACAGATTTGCTTAACTATGTCATGGCCACCTGTTGTGGTAAAAAGAAAAAGGCTAACCATCCAGTTACATTATTCCCCACCTCCTGGATACAGGTATCCAGGTATGTGGGAATGAGAAGGCTGTCTCTATCTGTATCTAAAACTATTGAAGCAGCTACTGATTTTGTAGGGAAAATGTGTTGCCTTTTTTTCACTGAAACTTTTGGTAAAGTATGTCTTTAATGAACAATCCATACATTAATTAGCTCTAAACTTCTCACCGATAGGCCTTAGTTTCCTGATCTGCAAAATGAGGGAATTGGATTAGATTATTCCTAAGGTCCCTTCTAGCTCAAACAGTCTATGGATATGTTAATACTGGTCTACTAGCAGGTGGCTGCTTTAAAAGTCAGGTTGGCATTTCATTGAATCTTGAATAAATTGTCTAGAGTAGGGTAGGTTTATCTGAGACTGAGCCAGCTTTGTAATCATCAGAGCTCAGAAAAGGCATACCATTGATTGAGAATGATATGAAAATATCTGGCAGCCAAGATGACCAAATTAATTTCACACTGTGCCCCTCTGTGGAGCCACCAGAGCCATCATTTGATTAACTGTCACATAAGAATTCCTTAAATATCCAGTCTTTATGAGTGAAACCTGGGTTCTCATTAGTAAAGTATGCTCTACCATCAACCATTGTGAAGTACCTCAATGTCAGTGTAAGCTTAGACATGTTTAGACATACGTGCAGAACCTGACATACACGGAGACTAGCTAGGTTTCTATTTATTATGTCATTGCCTTTGTAAAATAAGGCTCATAGCTGGCTAGTCATCGGGCGGGGGGGGGAGTAGAATTATCTGTATGATTACTTCAGTTCTCTTAATCTACTTGGGGTGTACAGATACAACTTAAATGTGTTCGAAAATTTGCATCTTTCTAGAAAGAGGGAGCAGTATGTGCATGGGGGGAAGAAAAATTCATGTATTGATAATTAATGGAATATCTTTTCTGGGATCTTCACAGATCCGTGCTGTTTATTATAATTTATATTACTTTTTATTCTTCGTAATTTTTTGTAACTTGTAATCTACACTCTACCCTACTTGCTTGTAAATTTTAAATTATAGCAGCTTCACTGGCAGCTAATGTATCTATCAAACAGATGTTCTGCAAATGAAGAAAAGTATTCCCAATTTGCCATTTATTGGCAAACTATTTCTGTCTTCCAAGGAAATGCAAATTTCTGAAGTTGGTAGGGGGTGGGTGGGGTGGGGAGAGGGAGGATTTGTCAAACCACTCTCATTAATGTGTAAGTGTAAGGAAAGAAAAACACTGTTTGAAATGCCACCAACTATCCATTATCCCTTTTTATGTCTTTAAGAAATGACATTGCTTGATCCTTGGCTTTTTTTTAATTGTCTCTGAAAATGTTTGAAATGAACAGTAAGTGATGGAACATTGAATGTGCTTGTGATTCATTTTGAGTTAGAAAGAAAGGTGTTGGTAGCGCAACCTAGGAAAATGAATTTCAAGAACAGAAATCCTCTCTGTTGAAGAGGATTCAAGGAAATCTGTTAACTCTTATATCTGTGTGGGTGTACATGTGTAGGTGTACATGTATGGAGAAAGAGAATGTATAGTGGGAAGAAGAGGGAGTGTGGCAGGGTGAGCAGAAAGCTGGCCTTAAAGTCAGAAAGACTGCAGACACAGTGGCACCACCCTGGGCAGGCTATTTAATCTCCCTGTGCCCCCAAACAGTCCTATGAGAGACTGTAAGTTGTAAAGAAGGTTGTGACCTGCATGGTTAGAGGGAATTTCCTTATTAAAGAATTCATTATGTATGTATGTGTGTATGTATCTATATCTATATCTATATATCTTTATCTGTGCCTGCCTGTGTGCCTGCCTTCCTTCCTTTCTTCCTTCCTTCCTTCCTTCCTTCCAGGACTAAATGCCATAACTAAAGTTGGCATTTTCCCTACCAACTAAACAGTTGCACATAACTACTATGTTATGACTACTGCTGTGCTAAAAATAAAAAAGGGGGAAATCCAGTTACAGAAAACCCAAGGGGGGAAAAATCCCTCCCACACTCACTGTTGTTATCAAAGTCATGTCCCAATTTATACTTATTTAGGTGGTTATGTAAATCAGTCACTCAACAAGCATTTATTAAGTATCCATCATGTGTTAGGCCCTGTGCTAGGATTCGAGTGTCCAAGTACTTAGGGTGAAACAATCCCTATTCAGAAGGAGTGTAGGTTCTGATGGGAAAGGCAATAAATACATATATGACTATATAAAAATAAATCTAAAAAGAATAATATAACCAAATACAAAGTAGTTAAATGCAAAATAGTTTGGAAAAGAGTAGCATTTGAAGGTATCAGGACAGGCATCCATCACGCAGAAGATGCTGCTTGAGCTATGTCTTGGAAGGAAGAGAGGGATTTTATGCGGCAGACATCAGGAGAGTCCATTTACTGGCATGGGAGTTGACCAGTCAAAGGTGCAGAGATGGGAGATGGAATTTCATGTGTGAGGAATAGAAAGTCCACTGTATCTGGATCGTAGAACATTGGAGTAGGAGTAATGTCCATTGAGGCTCAGAAGATAGATTGAGGCTAGCTTGTAAATGGCTTCAAAAATTAAACAAAGGAGAACATATTTTACCTACAGGCAATAGGAAATCATTAGGAGTTGATTAAGTAGAGTAGTCACATAATCAGATCAGTGTTGAAGGAAAATCATTTTGGCAGCATTGTGTAGGACAGACTGGAATGGGGAGAGATTTGAGGTAAGAAGACCTATTGGGAGGCTATTGTAGTAATCTAGGCGAGAGGTGATGAAGGCCTGCCTGTCCTAAGGTTGTGGAAGGGGGGAGCAGAGAGAAAGAATTGGATGTTGGAGACATTGTAGAGGTCGATGTCGGTAAGATGTGGTACCTGAATTTGGACGTTGAAGGGGAGTGGATAGTTGAGGAAAAGCCAAAGCAATGAACCTGGAAAACTGGAAAGATGGTGATGCCTTTGGTAGAGGGGAGGGTCTTAAGGGAAAGATAATGATGATAGGTTTAGGAAGGGTGAGGCACAGGGAAAGATGGAATGAGAGGAAGTTTTTGTCAGATAGAAGACCACCAAGAAGGAATGAACTGAGGTTTGCACACATTCTCAAGGCTGAAGACTCCACAGCCCTAGCATAGGTCATTCCCAAGATAAGCTCAAGTTATATATGGAATGCCTGTTTTGAGTTAGTCAAAACACCCCAGAAATCTATTTAAGAAGGGCATTTATGAGGGTATGATATAGTGTGAAAGCAATTAGTTAAAGCTAATTTTTGAGACCTGTATTGTTAATCCTGTCTTTAGTGCATTTTTCCTTTCCTGTAGATTTCCATTTAATAATAAATGATGAAAAAATATTGTGTGGAATATTGATTTTTGAGAGACATTGAAAAATGCTTTCCATGTATATATTCCCATCTGATTAAGAATATTCAGACAGTTTGATCACAGGACATGCTGAGAATTCTTAACCCTTTTATTCAATTCTTAGATATAAATGTATATATCTGTAGGCATGCATGTAGACTTAACCTTTAGCAAAAAACATCTCTCTTCCATTTTCCCATATGAGGCCAGGGTTTGGGTCTGTGGAGGGAAGATTAAGTTCCACAAAGAGAGAAAAGACTTTCTTTCTCACTCCATCTGGTATAGCCAAAGGGGTAAGAAAGGATGTACACCATTAGAATTTTAGCATGGATGGATTGTGATTTTGCGGTTTCTATGGTGATTAATATTTTGTTGTTCAGCAGCTTAATATGTTAGCTAGGAAAAAACCTGTGGCCATGTCTAAGGACAGAATTTCCCTTCCCTGATAATTTCTCTTATCAAGAAAAAATGCAAATGGTATTTGGGAATTGGATATGTTTGAAGGTTGGCTTTTCTGCATGTCTCTGGCAGCTTGCTGCTCTCTGCATTTGCCATTGTTATAAATTTAAATTCTGGGCCCTCAAACAAAATTTTGCAAAGGGTCCTTCCATTGTCTCCCAAACCAACCCTCGCCCCCATTCCTACCCCCCCCCCCAACCCTGAACATTTGGTAGAGAGGAAGGGTTCTTGTTAATGATTTCACAAATAGTACAAGTGCTGTTTGGGTGGTAGTTATGACTGTTGTGTATTTTCCTTCTGTGGTGTAGGTAATAGTCTGCTTTGGTAGAGTTCCCAGGTTGGTGAATTGCAAACAAATGAATCTCATGCAGAAATCACTTTCAGCAAGACATCAAGAAAAATTTCTGTTTCTAGTAGTTAATTCTTTTAGAAACTTGAGGGATGTGGTTTTGGCGGGGTGGGATGGAGGAAGGAGTGTTTTGGTTTTGCTTTTATAGGGCCATAGATTTAGAGCTGGAAGGGGCCTTAGAGTCCAAGCCCTCGATTTTACAGATAAGGAGACTGAGTTTTTAAGAGGTTAAGGGACTTGTTCGTCCAAGGTCCTGCAGGTGGGAGGTGGTTTTGTTGTTCAGTTGTTTCTGACTCTTCATGACCATGGGGACCAGTCTGCCAGTGGGTTTTCTTGGTAAAGATACTGGAGTGGTTTGCCATTTCCTTCTCCAGGGGATTAAGGCAAGCAGGGTTAAGTGACTTGCCCAGGGTCACATAGCTTGTAAGTGTCTTAGGCCAAATTTGAACTTAGGTCTTTCCTGACTCCGGTAGGTGGTAGAACACACTAGAGATAGATTTTACTTATATTTTAGCAACGTACTTGACAGAGTCTCATGCTTTTTTTAATTAGGACCACTTGTGGCATCCGTTTGAATGAGATTCCTGTCTGTCAGCTTGAGGAATTTTAAAATGAGAATACTTCATCTCATACTCTTCTCCACTTCAATTCCCACATTTGGTAGCAAAGGCCTCTCTAAATGGGTGATTGATTATGTGGTAATTCAGGTCATATCGCATTAATGAAGGGAAAAAGAGAAAACTGGGACATAAGACTTTCATGTTCAGATGAGCTATATTAAAGGAGATTCTCTATAAGGCTTCAGGGGAGGGGTGGCCGTGAGAAGAAAGTGGTATAATTTTCCTAATCTGTGTCCCCTTTGAGGTAGTGGTGTTTCAGTTCCCTCAGTGATGGTTTCCTAGTTTCCGTTTTTGGTTAGGAAAAGTTCCATCTCTGATGTGTGTTAGAGTAGTCACTCCCTTCTTTTCAAGAGTTCCAGAATGGCAGTTGGGTGGGGGGAACAAAGAGCTATTTATTTCATCTGCTTTCAGCTCAATGTTTTCAGTATAATAATTGGCTGAAGAGATATGAAAATACAGGATTGCAGTGTCTCCAATCCATGGCTGGCTACTAGGGTGATATGGAGGATTGTATCTCTCCAGGTGCTTTGGGATTGTCTGGGACCAAGTAGACACTTAGGAACTAAAAGTTGGGGAAATTTGATTTTACGGGTAAAAGCAAAAGAAATTGAGAAGCCATACAACACACAGTTACAAAATTCTAAGAAGAAAACATTTCTTATTATCAGAAAAGTCTAGGCACTGTAATGTGACTTATAGTTTAATAGACCTCACAACCTTTTCTTGTATACAAGATGGAGAGATGTGGGCCAGAGAATATATAATAAGGTTCATGTTGAACTATTTGAATAGCTGGACCTGAGGATTAATGTTTCATGTCAGCTTAGAAGGTCATCTGTGCTTGGCCTTATATTGTTCAACTTTTTTATCAATGGCTTGAATAAAAAAAGAGGGCATGCTTATCGAAGCTAGAACAGTGAACAAGCATTTATTAAGTACCTACTGTTTGTCAGATACTATGCTAGGCACCAGAGATAGAAGTACAAAGAATGAAACAATCCCTACTCAGAAGGAGCTTACATTTTAATGGGAAACAAATGCATATGTAAATATATACAGTATAAATATAAAGCTTATATATATGTGTGTGTGTGTGTGTTTATGTACATTTGCATAAAGTAGTTAAGTTCAAAGTAGTTTGAGAGGGAAAGCAGTAGAAGTTAAGGAGTTTAGGAAAGGCTTCATGTGGGAGAAGGTGATAACTAAGATGATGGATGTCAATCAGGAGTCAAAAAGATCTTGCCAGGGTAAAAACATTGGACCAAATCTAGTAAGATTAAATTTAGTGATAAATGTAAAGTCTTACTCTTGAGATTTTTTTCCCTCCTAAATCAGTTTCATCAAATATAAGATGAGGAAGGTATAACCATCTAACATTTTATTTGAAAAGGATCGGGGGAAATATCAATAAAAATGAATAAAAACGTATTTAAAAAAGAGAAAGGATAGGAGAGATTTCGGTTGACTATAAGCTCAGTTACAAGTCTACAGTGTGATGTAGTAGTGAACTAAAGCTAATATAATCTTAGGTTGCTGTGAGAAGCAGTGTCCAAGACTAGGGAGAGGACAATTCTGTTAGAGCTTGCCCTGGTCAGACCACATTAGGCATTCAGTTCTGGGGAATCACATTTTAGGGAGAATATTGATAAACTGGGGAGCTTTCAGAGTAGGGTAACAAGAATAGTGAAGGACCTTAGGAACATGGCATGAGGATTGGTGGAAGTTATCTCACCTCAAGAAGAGAACACTTAGGCAAAAAACCTCTGTCTTCATGAAGTTTGCCATTTGGGTGAGGGCTCAGAACTGCTTGGATGGGTCCAAGGACAGAATTAATTAGTGGGTATAGGCTGCTGCAGCTCATTTAGGCATAGGGTAGGAAAAACATTGTAACCTAAGAGAGCTACTCAAACTAAAATGGGCAGTGTAGGCTAATAGTGTGTTCATCCTTACTGAATGCCTTCAAGCAAAAGGCTGGCAGTCAAAACTTGCGGGGCAAGATGTAGAGGAGGCTCTTATTCAGGCATGGATTGAACCAGATGTTTCTTCCAGTTCTGAGCTGTGATTCTGTCAATCTCTGGGTGAGAGGATTAGGACACACCCTGACAGAAATAATTAATATGATGGCCAGCAGTGATGATTTGGGCACAAGAAATGCCATCAAAGATAGCAAGTAGCAAGAATAAGAGAAAACAGCTGGATGACCTAAGTGCCGCATTGGCTGAAGCTCCAGTGCCCTGAGTCTCACTGACCCTTTGGATGATGCCTCTGAGGACGCGGGTCAGAGTTAGGATGAGAAAGTATGGCTGAGTTGTGATCTGTGGAGGGACTGTGCACATTAGGGAGATCATGGATCTGTTACATTATTGATAGGAAATATTTTATCATCCCCAGTTTCTTTATATGAACTTTGTCTTTATTTGTGTCTATTCCCCAAGGATGATGTAAATTCCATGAGGACAGAGGCTCTTTTCATTTTCCTCTTCTGTAAAAATGGGGATAACAGTAACTCCTACCTCCCATGGTTGCTGTGAGGATCATATTTGTAAAACTCTAAACAAATCTGGAAACAAGATCATATAGTCACATATATAATACACACATGTATATGTATCATTTATGTATATATACATATGTGTATGCATATGTGTACATATACACGCATATTTGTAACTAAATATACTAGCTATAATAAAAATTATATGATGTAAGCTGTCCTAATAATATTTAAAAATCACTTGTCTTTTATCAAATGTATAATTCATTGAATTAATTATATATAATTCAGTGGATTATAGATTCAACAAAAGAAGACAGGTGATTTTAAGAAATGTCCATTGTGACCCTGGACAAGTTGTTTAATCTTTCTGGGCTTCAGCGTCCTCACGTATAAAATGAAAGAACTAGAACTGGGTGATACCTGAAATCTAAAATTCCGCGATTTCTGTGATTCATCAGAAATTTCATCAGAATTTTCCATTGACTGCAGGTGGTTAATCTTATTTCCATAAGGAAGCAATGATTGCCAGTTAAGGTTCATCTGAACATGGAGAATGTGGTTCTGGTGTGTTAGGCTTTTACATACCATGTGTGGACTCTTTGAGACCGCTGGGTACTACAGCATAGCCCACTAAGGTATAGATAGGTATAATAAAGAGAATGAACAATCTAACCCCCCTCCCCCCAAAACAAACAAACAAATCAAAGAGTTGACCAAACTGGGTGAGAATTATACGTTCTGTGCATTCGAATTGGAACACCGGCAATTAATATGCCCAAGAAGCAGAAAATGATGAATAATCGACAGAATTTTGAGAAGGAAAGTTGTCCATATGTAAAGGACCTGCGGTTTAACTTTTCATTACTTTGTTGTTATTTGTTTTTTAAGTTAATATTGCATTCATTGTTACTATGTAAGTTCCTTGAGTGCTGGTTCCTGGATGTAGTGAGCACTTATTAAATGCTTGTTAATTGATCAATTTGTACCTCATCTTGCTCTGGTTTGTCAGCTCTGTTAGGGCAGGGAATGTGTCTCACCTAAATTTGTATTTGCTCCAGCCTTCAGAATAGTGTTTTGCATGCAGTAGGTACTATATATTTATAAATGTTTACTGACTTAAATCGCATTTTCAGTGGGTCTGAGTAATGACCTCTATAATCCTGTGCCTGAGGTCAGAATGAGCACCCCTTTTCCTAAACAGAGACTCAATTATTTACAGGATGTTGGTCTATCATGGGATAAAGAAAACTTCTGTTATTAAACAGCCTCTCTATTTCTATAAACATAGATTAAATGGTACGAGATACCCTGGGGGGTTGCCAGTATTATTATTAATTTTTCTTTCTTTAGCTCTTTACAACATGTTTTAGTTTCACACGGGTAGCCGTGCTTATGGCATTAAGGAAAGATGACCGCAGCACAGAGTGGCCATTGCATAAGTCACGGTCCCCCATACCAGGGTTTGTCCCCGTAGGATAAAAACTAGTCCTAACTCAGAGGTTCAGTTCATGGTGATTCATCCCAGAAGGGCTGAAGGTGGCCCAGGGTGGCTCACCTATGGAGATGCGAAAACAAAGGAATGATGGGACAGTCCTTTCAGGAATCCTCTGACAGAGGCTTGGAAATAACAAAAGTCTACTTTGTCCCCTCTGCTGGAAGTAGAGGGGTAACAAGTTGAAGCCGAGGGCAGCAGGACTGCCAAAAGGAGATGAATGGGATGTGGGCAGTATGGATTCCCTGTGCCTTCCCATTGAGGGGATGTTATGGAGGGTCGCATTTCATTTTATTCACAAGATTATTACTCTGGAGGGTCATTTTTCAATAGCTATTGTATCAACATCTAGAGACGAGAACGAGAAGCAACATTGTGTATTTTGTGGGCATTTCCCCCATGCTTTCCCCCCTTAGAAATGTTATTCATTACATACTTCCTTCTTTGAAGGGAACGGGCTGAATAAGGACTTGGTGGTGGGGGCAGTTAAGAGCATTCAGTGATGTTACCATGGTAACATTTAGTTGTCTCAATGCCCTAAGCAGAAGGGGCACACATCAGTAATTCCACCAGCTATTTTCTCATGGTTGGGGTATGAAGCTAGGGGGGAAGTTGTCCAGCAGTGATAGGGCCATGCTCTCTTGCAGCCCAGAGTACTCAGACTATGTAGGGTGTTGCTGCGGTAACATGAGAGCCCTTGGTTTATTGGGAGAGAATTAAGTAGATAGGAAGAAGGCAGAGTGATTCTTGCTTATAGTTGTGTCTGCTTTTCTCATGATGTTAATACAAGTAAAAATGGATAATTTGCCCCTTTAAAAACACACACAAGGTGCAAAATATTATTATTGAATAAAAGCCGTTAATACTGACCCATATTTATTTTATCCGTTTTTTTACAAGCTTTGGAGAGCTACTTGTTCAGAATATTGTTAAGATAGTAATTTCCAGTTAGAAACATTTTGATTCCAGTTGCAGAGCGTGGTTCTCATTACAAACACCTTTTTTTAAAAGCATTTTTCTTTAGTGTTTGACTTTTTTTTTAAAAACCCTCTATCTTGCCACTGTAAGCAGAAAATGAAAGTGCTTTTTACAAGTTTGGCTTATGGAGTTGTATGTTTTTGTTATAAATAGTTCATGAGTTAAATTTAATTTGTTGCAAAAAAATGGAAATCCAGGCATCTTATTGATTTAATAAATGCTGGCATCCTAATGGCTGTTTTGGGGTAAGACCAGTATTTAAAGGAGTAATTTTTTATTGTGTAAGGTTTTGTTTCAGTTACCAAACATGAACACCAGTTCGCTGACAGGGAAGAAAACAGCAACGATACAATAATTGCGTTGGAGATTTTTAAGTGCAGCATACTACCATGCCTATTTGAATAAATAATGGAAGGAGCAGTTCATTATGTATCCATTTGAGTATAATACTAATTTAACAGCCTTCCTTTCACTTCACTGAAGCCTATTCTTGGAAATTATGTAAATTAATTGGGGTCTTGAAGAGAAGCCTATGCAATGTTCTAATTCCCTATAGACTATAAAGCAATCAGAGCATCAGAACTGAAAAAAAATTCTCCTGTGGTATCTCTTTTGATGAAAATATGATACACCAAAAATATTTTGTTACTCTTTTCAAGATTTTTTTGCATTAATATTATTTCTCTTCATACCACACCATGAACAATAGAGAAGCAGGTAATTATGGAAGGAGAAATGCACAGTTGGCTCAGCTAAAGCATCAATCTTATAACAGTCAGTAGTAGAGTCCTGCATTCAAGTGTTGATTTCGGCCTAGTATATATTTGTTTTCTTTAAATTAAAATCCTCCACAAGTACTTTAAAAATGTTTGTGGTGTCTTTTTGGAAGCTATTCTGTTATATATCGCATTCTGCCTTTGTGTGTGTGCATGCATATACACACAACATATACAAATGTGTATATATGCACATATATGTGAGTTGGTGTGTATACACACATCTACGTGTACATACGTAGATAGATACATAGATATGATGTCCCCAAAGTCTTAGTGCAGATTTAATCTTTAATAGCTCTATTTGTAGGTCTTTTTTGTCAGATGGGCTTTAATCCTCTAAGGGAGAAAAAGACAGAAAGAAGTGTTAGCTGATAGTTATACCCCAAATTAAAAAGAGCATAACTTCGAATTCTTTAGTCATCAGGTGAAAATAAGCGCATTCGATTCCAAAATAACCTAAGTGAGGGAAGAGTTGAATTTAAAATGACCCCATGTTGTGTTCTGTTCCTTTACCTCTTTGTAAATGAAATAAATAAAATACTCTGCTCCCTACCACACAAGCTTGGACTGGAGTTCAAAGTAATGTCTATAATTTATCAAAAGCTTCAGTTTACAGTAACATAGCTTGTTGTCATACTCAAAAACCCCCAAAACTTTGTTTATGCCCTGTCACTTTTGACTGATATCAAGCCATCTCCTTTGGCAGTGGTATTTTATTAATAACTGTATTTATATATCTTGCCTTTCGTCAAAATAAAGAGCAGGCACTACGAAAATCAAGGTTTCATTTTATTTTTCCAGAAGGAAAAAAAACGCACAAACTACAGCTAACTAATTTAACCAACATGATTCATCATTTAGGATTTGAATGATTTCAAGGAATCAGTTACTGCTTAGCATTTCTCCCAGGAGTTAAGTGAGCTTAGTCATCTGCCTTTTTCTTATTTTATAGATTGGAAAACAGAGGTGCATAGGTCGGGTCCCTGACGCCCAGACAGTGAAATGCATCCTGGTTAGTCTGATCCTTTTGTCAAGCTTTATCAGAGATGCCTCACTTCCTTCAATTGATCTTGATTTATCATGATTTGAAGTTTTTTTTTCACCATCTTGGTCACCTTTCCCTGAATATGTTCCATCTTAGCGATGCCCTTCCTAAAGTTTGATCTATAGAACTGGCCATAATCTAAATGTCCTTTGCCAGGACAGAGGACTGCGGAACTGTCACCTCCATTCTGGGCACAATGTGTCAATAGATCTTTGACCTCATGAATGTGGATAATTCCCTCTGTTGCTACATATTGCAGCCCATTTAGGCTTCCTTACCCTGGGTAAACCTTATCCACGTTTTCTCATAAACACTTTACTGAGAATCCATGAGATTTATTTGAGGCCTTCTTTTCACATACTAATGTGGCACTTGAAGACAGCTAAGTGGTGGTGCCTTAGATAGACTGGCAGACCTGGAGTCAGGAAGACTCGAGTTTAAATTTGGCCTCAGACACTTACTTTGGCAAGCCGTCTTTCCTTTCTTAACCCTAGTTTCTTTATCTGTAAAATTAAGAGGTCTCAGTGACCTCTAATAGCCCTGCAATCCTGTGATACCTCCTATGTCATGGTATACTTCTGCTTCTGAGAAAGAGGTGCCCTATTTCATTCTATAGCTAGCCCTTCTACATGTACCTTCCATCTCATCTTCTTTGGTCTCTTCCCGGAGCTTGCCCTGTCACCCATTCCTTCTTTTAATCATCTTTAGTCACTCCATATCTAATAAAAAAGCAAAATAAAATACATGGAACTACATTTTCCCAGGGCCCAAGCCACTCCATCAGAAAAAGACAATGTAACATTCCATTACAGAGGCCTCTTTGTGTCCTAGAAGGGTGACTGTGACCCCTTTAAGCCATTGTTTCTGGTCACTACACTTAATGGTTATTTTTTGGGCCCTCCTGGCTCAGAGTGAAAGTAAATAATAACTGTTTCTCTTTTGGCCAGCAACCCTCAGGGTCTTCCCCTCCCAGTTTGATTTTTGTTTTCCCATTAAAGGGGCCATCCCTTGACTCACTTTTTAAAGAGGCCTATTCACTGAATGGGCGATGCCTCACTCAAAGTGAGAACCTGAAAAGACCTTAGCTTAAAAGGGCCAAGGTTCGTCCCTCACTGCATCCTGGACCATCTCCAATAGTCCTGATGGATATCTGGCCACTGCACCCAGGTGGCTCTGGAGGAGAAAGTGAGGCTGGTGACTTTGTACAGCACCCCCTCACTCAGAGTCAATTGCAAGTCATGTCATCATCTCCCTGATGTCAGGGTCCTCTTTGAGAACGAAGGACAAACCACGCAACCATCACAAGTACAAGTGAGTGACCTAGAGGGCTACTGAAATTCAGAGTTAGAACAAACTTCAGAGGTCATCGAGTACAATCCAGCTCCCACCTAGACACTGGTAAGAATAAAATTGATTGAAATAGGAGTGTAGAAAGCAAGTTGGGGCTTATAAGATCTCTTTTTTCAATGTCACTAGTACTCTACTTGACTAAAAATAAGCTCCCTTGAAGAGAAATTGTTACAGCTACTTGAAAAGACATTCCTCAAATAAAATGAATGGCATTTTAGTTTTGATCAATATGAAACTACTTTGGGGCAAGAATAAAATGTACAGCGAATGAATGTAGATGGGACTGGCATTACCAACATCAGTTAGGGAGAAGTAGGTTTTCTACATCGCTTTTGCCTGGACTTCACAGTGTTTAAAAAACAACAACACTTTTTTGAATGTATTTCACATATTTGTAAATGTTCTGAGGTTTTAGCAAGTACCAAGCAATTTTAGGTATAATGTCATTCTTAATCTAATAATGTTGGTGTATGAATTGCACCTCAGAATTGGGCAAAGGCAAAACGAATCTTTGATGCAATAGTGAGCTCTTGGTTATTGATAAGCAAAGCTGTCTGTTTTGTGGGTCATCCACAAGATTTTGAAGCTTCTTTTTTGCCTTAGCTTCCAATACTGATAGTAGGACTGGATTCAAACTAGGTCTGTCCAGAGTGAAACATCTCAATGATTTTAGTCCAGAATTAATAGTATGGCTCTCAGGGTCATTTTGTTGTTTTCTGTTACCTATGTTTCTCTCATCACCAGCCTGGTTGGGAGAGTGGGGGAAGGAGGAATATAAGCTTAGAATGTTGCAAATGAAAGACTTTTTTTCAAAATATTGATTAGTTTTGCTAAACTATTTCCCACGCCCCTTCCTTCTTTATTCCTTTTATACAATTTTAAAGATATAGGATGGTTCTCAGAGAGGTGTGAGGCATGCATTAGAAAATGTAGGTTATGTGATTCAGCTGGAAACTGCTCTGAGACCAGCCCCGGAACAGGGAGCTACATCAGATGGTGTCCTGAGAATCAGACAGCTGTATAAGATGAGACTTCTGAGCCTTAAATGAACATTTTTTTTTCAGTTTACTTTTTCCCATTCAGTCTTTTATCTGAAAGGTCTACTTACTGAAGAGGACTGTCTCTTTTGGTTTTGTCAATGTGTCAATCAATTTATTCCCCTTTCCTCCCCACAGTGTTACCCATTATGAGCCCCAGAGTTAAGAAACCTTGATGAAGTGTTTGTAATATCAGCAATTCATTGAGGAGACTTCATCTCTCAATT